>NW_015169174.1:2050901-2173890 GCF_001447785.1 Gekko japonicus
CAATCCTTTAATCTCTTGATCTTCTTGTATCTTCTGTAGTAATACTTCCAATACCCATATAAACAATAACGGTGATAAAGGACATCCTTGTCTTGTTCCTTTTTGTACCTTGAAGTGATCTGTAAGGTCTTTATTGACATTCAGTTTTGCTCTTTGTTCAGAATAGATCGCTTCAATAAGATTGGTAAACTGTTGTCCTACTTCTATTTTCTCCATCATTTGCAGCATAAAGTTCCAATTAAGGTTGTCAAACGCCTTCTCCGCATCCACAAATAGCAAAGCCACTTCTTTCTCTGGATGTTTTTCGTAATATTCAATGGCATCCATTACCATCCTCACATTGTCTCTAATCTGCCTATTCGGTAAAAAACCTGCTTGGTCTTCTGAAATCACCGTTTGTAAATAGTTTTTCACCCTTTCTGCAATAATTTTAGCAAATATTTTATAGTCATTATTCAAAAGCGAAATTGGCCTGTAATTTTTCACGTTTGTTAGGTCTTGTCCCTCTTTTGGTATCAACGAGATTATTGCTTCTCTCCATGAATCCGGCAATCTTTTAGTCTCTCTGATTTCGTTGGATAAAACCTCCATGACCGGAATTAATTCTTCTTTCATTTTTTTGTAAAATTTTGCGGTAAATCCATCCGGTCCTGGTGCTTTTCCCAACTTAGTGTCTTCGATTGCTTTTTCCACTTCCTCCTTCTGGATCAGACCATTTAATATGTCCTTATATTCGCTTTTTACTTTAGGCAGTGATGTTTCATCTAGATATTTTTTAATCTTCTCAAGATCAGCTCTGGTCCCTTGGAAAAGTTTTGCATAATACTTGAAGAAACTTCTTTTTATACCATTAGGGTCAACGAATTCCTTTCCCTCTTCTATAATTTTGGTTATCATTCTCCTCTCTCTTCTGTTCTTCAGCTGCCATGCCAAATATTTTCCTGGTTTGTTTGCCCCTTGGGCCTGCTTTCTGTGCCATTAAGAGGTGGGGAGAAGGCAGCCTGGTTTGAGTCCCTGGCTCTGAAATACAGCAAGCGCTGTCTGTATGTTTTGCTGCCTCCTTTGCAACGTGTTCATTTCTAGGCCTGCCACTGCCTCTAAGGTTGTCACTAAGGTCCTGATCAGAGTTGGGCCCCAAACCATAAAGCGGTTACGGTATAGTATCGCAATCACAAGCATCGTGTGGATCCTGGCAATCTGGTAGAAGCAGCAAATGTGTTCCTCAGACACACATACCCTTTACTGTACATCTGAATTTACCACCCATTGGTACAACCTCAACACGCATCCACTCTGCCAGGTAATGGGTAGGAGACAAGATTGGGAACCAAGAGATCATGTCCAGCATTGTACCTGGATAAGAAGGGAGGGTGGTTTTTTTTTGCTCCCACCCATTTTGGTTCCACAAATAGGAAAGACTCCTACACAGGCTGCCTACACACATCTTGGGATAGTGCATGATAACAGTTATTTGCCACTGGATTTTCAGGAGGTGTATGACTAATAGCACAATATCCAACACTGTGTGGATGCAGCAGATGGGCCTTTTTGAACCAAGGATATTTTCAAAAAGGGAAATCTTGTATGAACCGAAGTTAGGGGCCCCCCTAAGCAGAAACCATAACGGTCAGTAGATGGATGACACAGCCCACAGTCTATAGAGATGCATCCGTTTTTGCAATTAGTGCAGTGGTATTCATTCCATGGATCACAGAGAGCCAAATGCACAATCCCCACCAACCAAAAGAGCCACATGACCGCGGTATACCTTGCACACCACCCCAAGCAATAACTATAACAACCTTTTAAATTGCCAGAGCATATACTGCTGTTGAATTTCAGCTCCAGTGTAGATCTCAGCCAACCTCTGAGTATTTGGAGTGAGGGGAAGGGCTTGCAAGTCATAGAGTGATGACACAAAACAGTGTGCAAGATTTGCAGTGCAGAACACTTTATTGGGCTGCATTTTGTAAAATAAATGCTTCTCTATGTTAAGTTCAGGCTTTACTCTAGTTCTGCAGAAGGAGGTGTGGGGTTAGGATCTCTCTGCCTTACTTAGTTTTCTACTTGCAATGAGTTTTGTTCTTTGGGCTGGCATTCATTAGTGGCGCACCCATTCCTCCATCTCATTCAGCTGTATGGGTTGACCCCAGCCTCGTACACACAACCCCTCAATCTTGATAACCTTGATATGATCATCATGGATAAGTTGTGTTTTAAAAATAAAGCTGACAGTTTTATCTTGGGCCCATAACAAAATTATTCTAATTTCTAAAGAAACTGCCCACTTTCCTGGACCCCAGGGTGGAAGCTACAGGGAATGGTGCTCAGAAGAGCTACAGATGGCATGACAAAGAACCACAATGTGGCTCCTAAGCCACAGAGTGTCATTGAATTAGTGGGACAAGTCAACTGCAACATAACTTTCTCTGAATGGGGACTGTGCACTAAATCTCAAAGTATGGAAGTGGCCAGTGCATCTCTGTCCATAGGATGACATCAAGCTTCCTTGATCCAGCTAGATTACAACAGCATGTAATCTTGGCTGCTGGAGCTGTACCCCACCTTTCCACACATCTGATGCTCCTGCATAGAAGCCTGCCCAGCATCAGCACCACATTCTGGGGCCAGGGCCATCAAGAGCCGCCAGAGGCCACCAGAGATTCCCTCTACCTCCAATACCAGGGAATACCAATTCCCACCCAGAGGGAATAAGTGGGGTACTCTGATCTGCTGCACAGCCCCCCCCCCCACTATGGCAATCCCATAGCTTTGGAAAAAGTGCAGAAAAGGGCAACTCGAATGATAAAAGGGTTGGAACACTTTCCCTATGAGGAAGGGTTAAGGCGCTTAGGGTTCTTTAGCTTGGAGAAACGACGGCTGAGGGGTGACATGATTGAGGTTTATAAGATTATGCATGGGAAAGAGCAGGTAGAGAAAGAGGTACTGCTTCACCCAAAGAGTGATCAACACTTGGAATTCACTGCCACAGGAAGTGGTGGCGGCTACAAGCATGGACGGCTTCAAAAGGGAATTAGGTAAGCATATGGAGCAGAGGTCCATCAGTGGCCACTATTAGCCACAAGGTATAGATAGGGGCTCTGGGGCAAGTGATGCTCTGTCTTCTTGGTGCTTGGGGGGGGGGGTCAACAGTGGGAGGGCTTCTAATGTCCTGGCCCCACTGGTGGACCTCCTGATGGCACTGGTATTTCTGGCCACTGTGTGACACAGAGTGTTGGGCTGGATGGGCCTTTGGCCTGATCCAACATTGGCATCTCTTATGTTCTTATGTTCTTACCACCCATAACCTTTAACAACCTATGAAAACAAATAATATGTCTCGCCTGTCTTCTTGGCCCCGATGGTGGCCAAGTCTCCTGAATCCCCCCTCAGAGATTTAGACCAGGACCCACGAAGGCAACCCCCTCCCAATCTATTCTCCATCCTTGCTAGTAATTAAGAGAGTAATGAAGACAATTGCAGCAGATCCCTACACCAACAAACCAGCAGCCATTCTACTAGCCCAATCCTAAAGAAGTTAACTTAGAAGTAAGTCCCAATGATTTCAATGGTGTTCACTGCCTTGTTAGAACTGCCACCTAAACCTTCAGATGCATGCAGCTCGGTTTTATTGCAACCTGCCTTTTGAGATTACTGACCAACAGGGACATCTAGTGGTCACTCATTGTAAGTCCAGTTAGCGTGAAGAAAATTATGGTTTGGGGCGTTTGCTCAAGAGATCTCAGGACTGAAGTAGAAATAAAGTGCAAGTGCATGCAATAACTCTCCCCCCTCAGGGCCCTGTTTTCTAACATAAGGAGCCAAGGGTAATACAAAGCAGAGAAGGAGGGAGAGGTGTGCTCAATCCTCCCTCCTTTGCTATTTGCCCACTACAAATTGCCTCACACCTAGCCACTTTTTTCCTTATAGAGATTTCTAAAACCTGCACTTTCTCTCACAAATATGCAGACTGTGGATGTTTTCACCTTTGAGGCTTACATTTGTGTTTGAATCAATCTATAATGTTAATGTCAAAATCACATTGATGAGAATTTATTTATTTTCTGCATTGATATCTAGTATTTGTTCTGCTTTGGAACTGAAGTAGGGTTGCCAGCCTCCAGGTGTGGCCTGGAGATCTGGAACTACAACCGATCAGCATAGAGAGATCAGATCTGGAGAAAATGGGAGCTTTAGATGGCAGGCTCTATGGTATCATGACCATGCCAAGCTCCTTCTCCTCCCTAAATGCCACCATCCCCAGACTCTACCACTAAATCTCCAGGAATTGCTCAACCCGGAGTTGGCAACCCTAAATTCAAGGCCACTTATAGGGGATTCCCTGGCAGTCTCTCTATTATGCTGTGCTTTAAAAAAAAAAAGGTTCTGGCGCTCATATATAAGGTTGCACTGATTTCCACCAGTTCCCACCTCAGGACCTGGGAGAGGCCCTCCTCCCAAAGGTGCCAATACTCAGTACCAGTGAGTGCTGTCACAAAAAAGCCCTGCTATTATGCATCAGCTATTGACATGTGTCACTGACTGTAAGGGGAAAAGCTCAGAAAAATACTTTTGGGTGTCATAGGTATTGCAAGCATGAAGGACTGCCCCCTCTCATATTGTCCACCTTGCTGGTTAAGATCTCCCTCACAAGCCCTTCTGTCAGTGCCCTTGGCCTTCAGAGGTGAGGTGGATGGCAAACAGACAGGGCTTTTTCAGTAGCAGCACCTCATCTGTGAAATGGCCTTTCCCTTGAGGCTTGCCTGGGACCTGTGTAACTTTCTTTTAGGTACCAGGGCAGAATCATAGAATCATAGAATGTTAAAGTGGGGACCTTGCAGGTCATCTAGTCCAACCCCCTGCACTCTGTAGGGTATACTGAAAGATAGCCCTACATACCTACAACATACCCAAAAGATGGTTGTCCAGCCTCTGCTTGAAAACATCCAGCAAAGGAGCATCCACCACCTTCCGAGGCAGACTGTTCCACTGCTCAACCACTCTTACAGTTAGGAAGTTTCTCCTGATATTTAGCCGGTAATGACTCCCTTGTAATTTCCACCCATTAGATCTAGTCTTGCAATCCGGAGCAAGAGAGAATAGATCAAAAAGAAGAAGAGATTGGATTTATACCCCGCCCTTCACTACCCAAAGGTGTCTCAGAGCGGCTTACAAACTCCTTTCCCTTCCCCTCCCCACAACAGACACCCTTGTGAGGTAGGTGGGGCTGAGAGAACTCTTGACAGAAACTGCTCTTTTTCAAGAACAGCTGTGCCAGAGTTATGGCTTGCCCAAGGTCATCCAGCCAGGTGCAAGTGGAGGAGTGGGGAATCAAACCCGTTTCTCCCAGATTAGAGTCCGCGCAGTTAACCACTACACCAAACTGGCTCTCTGCTCCATCTTCTACATGACAGCCCTTCAAATACTTGAAGACTGCAATCATGTCCCCTCTAAGCCTTCTCTTTCCCAGGCTAAACATACCCAACTCTTTCAGCCTTTCCTCATAAGACTTGGATTCCAACCTTCTCACCATCCTGGTTGCCCTCTTCTGGACACGCTCGAGCTTGTCAACATCCTTCCTAAAATGTGGTGCCCAAAACTGGACACAGTACTCCAGGTGAGGCCTGACCATAGCAGAATAGAGCGGAACTACCACCTCCCTTGATCTGGACACAATGCTTCTGTTAATGCATCCTAAGATTGCGTTAGATTTCTTCACAGCCACATCGCACTGCAGGCTCATGTTTAGCTTGTGATCAACCAGAACACCTAGATCCCTTTCACATGTGCTGCTGTCAAGCCAAGACCCTCCATTCTATATCTATGCCTTTGATTTTTTGTACCTAAGTGTAGGACTTTGCATTTATCTCTATTGAAATTCATTTTATTTGTCTCAGCCCACTGTTCCAGCCTATCTAGATCATTTTGAATCCTGACTGTCTTCTTCAGAATTAGCAATCCCACCTAACTTCGTGTTTTTGTTTAACCTTTCTAAAAAAAAATTAAGCAGTATGATCACGAGATGTGATGGTACCACTTTACTCTGCTTTGGTTAGACCTCACCTAGAGTATTGTGTTCAGTTTTGGGCACCACAATTTAAGAAGGATATAGACAAGCTGGAACATGTCCAGAGGAGAGCAACGAAGATGGTGGGGTGTCTGAAGACCAAGTCCTGTGAGGAAAGGTTGAAGGAGCTGGGTATGTTTAGCCTGGAGAGGAGATGACTGAGAGGTGATATGATAACCATCTTCAAGTACTTGAAGGGCTGTCATCTAGAGGATGGTGTGGAGTTGTTTTCTTTTGCCCCAGAAGGTTGGACCAGAACCAACGGGTTGAAATTATAACAGAAGAGTTTTCGGCTAAATATTAGGAAGAACTTCCTGACAGTTAAGAGTGGTTCCTCAGTGGAACAGGCTTCCTCGGGAGGTGGTGGGCTCTCTTTCTTTGGAGATTTTCAAACAGAGGCTGGATGGCCATCTGACAGCAATGCGGATTCTGTGAATTTAGGCAGATCATGAGAGGGAGGGCAGGAAGCGTTGCCTCAGTGCTTAGTTCTTGTGGCCCTTTTTTACACACCCAGGGAAATGCTAATTGCCACTTTGGGGTCAGGAAGCAATCCTGAGCTGCAGTCATACACACTATATAATCTACTTTCAATGCACTTTCCAACTGGATTATGCCAGTTCACATAGTAAAATCCAGTTGGAAAGTGCACTGAAAGTGGATTATTTAGTGTGTGTGACCGCAACCCTGGAGGGTTTTTTGTCATCTTCTGGGCATGGAACAGTGGTCACTGCGGGTATGGCGGGGGAGGTATTTGTGAATTTCCTGCATTGTGCAGGGGGTTGGACTAGATGACCCTGGAGGTACCTTCCAACTCTATGATTCTATGATCTTTTAAAATCATAGTGGGCTCTTAATATGAAAACTGTTAAATTTATTTTAAGCTGCTCAATTATTTATTTATTTTTATCCTGAGGGGGGTTTTTTATGCTGAGTTTAAATTAATAACTTTTAATGTTATGTTTTATTATGTTACTATGAAAACGACCCGTTGTGGAAATAAATACAACGGCCTCTAGAAAGAGGCTCTGGGCGGGTGCCCCGGCCTTGGACCCTCAGTGTCAATTTGTTGTGGTGACCTCAGCAGGGTATAATGACACTGAGTCCACCATTTTCTCCAGAGGAACTGATCTCTGCTACCTAAAGAACAGTTGTAATTTTGAGTGATCTTCAGCCCTCACCTGGAGATTGGCAACGATGGTTCCTCAGAAGGGAATAGTTGGTTTGGAGGGTGGAGTCTATGACTTTGTACCTGTCCGAGGTCCCACGCCTCCTGAAACCTCACCCTCTCCAGGCTCCATCCCTCACATCTCCAGGAATTTCCCACCTGGAGTTGGCAAACCTATCTCCTTCCCAGCCAGTCATCAACCTACCCTTATTTCCCCCTCACTCTTCAGCTTTCCACCCCCCACACACCTGCAGCCTCTCCCGTGCTCTGAAGCCCTGACTGCTACGTCACATTGGCTGTCATATGGGGGCCACCTCAGCAGCATATAAGGATACAGAGCCCACCATTTTCTCCAGGGGAACTGATCTCTGCCATCTGGAAAGCAGTTGTAATTCTGAGTGATCTCCAGCCCTCACCTGGAGATTGGACACATTTTACCTCAGAACAGGAAACTGTTTAGAATGTTAGAGGCAAAAGCCAATCAAGTTCCATATGCAAACGACCTCTGTGTTCCAAGACGTGTTCCAATGAGGCTGCATATGCAAATAACCTCTGTGTTCTGACTGGCTATGGGGGGGAGAGGAAAAGCAAACTGTTTAGAATGTTGGAGGCAGGACTCAGGCAAAGCAGCCAGTGGATAGGGAGACCCTCTGAATGACAGATCAGAGAGCGAACTGATTTTGGAGCGTGTGGAATGTTCTAGAGAAGTGCCACCACCATTCAGCTTTTATTTATAAGGGAGATTTTGTAAGCTGCCTAAGACAGGTTCCCCAGGAGAGGCGGCATAAAAGAAATCCCTATAATAAATGAATCATGGTAAGAAATTAATGATCCAAAGTGAGTACCCTTCAAGAGACTGGAATCCCAAGTCTATACCTGCCGTTAAGTCATTATATTGAATGGGAAGTTGGGGTATGTAACTATTTCAATAAATATAGATAACATGGAGTAAGGTGTCCTTGGATTAGGTCACTGTGGTCCTTATCATTAGGTAAGAAGTTGTGCATAGTGTCTAACATTCAGGGAATGGTTGCAGTTGCCCATGCATAAATAAATGCCAATTAACATGAGTCATGCAGATAAAATCTGTGAACCGCCCTGAGCCCGCTTGCGGGGAGGGCGGGCTATAAATCTAATAATATTTTTTCTTTTTAATGGAATACTAGTGAAACAACCCAACACAGCTTCCATTCAACTAAGGAAAACACTTCTTATGCCAGATATTTTCTCTGCTGGGTAACTTAGCAAAAAGTGGAAGAGGAGGGAGAAAGGGGCAGGTACAAGAAAGCACAGCAAGAATCTGCATGCATGAAACATTTGCAATATTTTTTAGAATAACTTGGAAATGAACCATTTTTAAGAGTTCAAGAGTACTGCTTGCAATCTGAAGAGAGGGGTGTTTGATCCATTACTAGTCAGAACCCCGCAAACAGCAATTACTTGGGAGGACCTTTGGGGGGAAAATATGGTAGAAGACATTTTCCCCATCTGGTTCGCCATGCAATGAAGACCCATGTGGGATATCGATAAGGGAAAGCACCCGTGTGAGTTTTTCTTGTCTAAATTGGTCCAACTTGCGCACGACAAAAGCACTATGGACCAGGGAACATCCAGACTTTTATTGACTACATTGACCAGCAGGCACCTCCTTGCTAAAAATCACTCACAGTCTTCCATTTTTTAAACAATTTAAAACTTGGCCCACCTTTCTAAAGCTGAAGGTAGTTTACAGTAAACATCATTAAAATCACAACACATACATGCATTGAAAAGATAAAACCTCCAACGGTAAAACTCCTACAGAAGAGGATGCTCCCCAAAGATCTACTTCAGCACCTCTGAACGCGCAAATAACATGAAGAAATGCCCTCCGTAATAGAGTTGTTTTATGTGCCTTCTGAAAGATGTTTAGCAAACAGCTTTAGGCACATTCTCCAGGAAACTATTACAGATTGTTGAAGGAATGACATGGAAAGCTGGAGTTCTTCTGTGGGCCCTCTGGATGGAGGCCATCATCGAGAGAGCCAGTGCATGGATCCATACTCTGAGAGACGGACCTTGTGTTAGGTCATGGCAGTCCTGTAAAAGCAATCTCTCCCAGATTACTAGCCACAGTAATTCTCAGGCACTGAAAGAGGAGGAAATGCCTCTTGTACTTCACACACTGATCACTACCTCATGCCTTCTCAATCAGCGTGGACACCACACCTTACTGAGCCATAGCAGAATCTTTTCTGGTTCATCACCCTTCAGTCCTTAAATGTGGCCTCACTTTGCTTTCCGTGAAGCTCCATGAGACAGCCAAGTCTTGGATGAGTGGAACATGCAGATCTCCTTTACCAGAGGAACTAGAACAGTGATGGTGAACCTTTTAGAGACCGAGTGCCCAAACTGCGACCCAAAACCCACTTATTTATCGCAAAGTGCCAACACGGCAATTTAACCTGAATACTGGGGTTTTACTTTAGAAAAAACAACTCATACATTAACTTAAGATGATCCAAACAAAGTAAGGAAAGCAATCCCAAATGCTTTCATTTACTTAAAATGATTTGGCAGAGAATTCGACACTTTAATGATGGTCTGGGCCTGGCTGGGGCGATGGCACGCGTGCCCACAGAGAGGGCTCTGAGTGCCACCTCTGGCACCCGTGCCATAGGTTCGCCACCACTGAACTAGAACATGGCTTCTGCATTTGTCCTGACTTAGCCAACACATGGGATGCTTCACCTTGCTGCCAGCTCAACAGTTACTGCCTTAACCCATGCTGCTTGGGCATGACTCAGCAAGGATCTTTCCCGACCGGGCTGGGAGCTCCTCACCCCCTGACCACTTGGCATGAAAACTGCCTGTAAAATCCAACCATCCAGAACTTGTGACTCCAGAGGCAAGGCTTGATTCAGCCACTTGTTCCCTTGGCCTGACAAATAGTTTCCTGCCAGATTCCAGTTCTGAGTAGTAGTCCCTACTGAGGGGCAGAGACAGCCATTTAGAAGGCACATTAGCATCCTGAGAGAATAACATGAATGGTCCCCTACTGCCACCTCTCGGATTACCAGAACAGAAATTGTAATCCAGAAAGTGAAGAGCACATCTGCTCTCATCAGACAGCCCAACTATCTAGGATGTGTCATAATGAAGACCAATGTTCCCTCTAAGCTGTGGAGTTGTGTGAGCAAATATGCTACTTTGTGAGCTCCTGGCATGAAAGCTGTGAGCGAGTGATTTGGCTGCTGCATAAATCAGTTTGCTCTGGAGCTATCCTCCCTGAGCTGAGACAAAACTGTGTGAGCTGGAGGCTAGAAAACTGTGAGCTAGCTCACCCTAACTCAGCTTAGAGGGAACACTGATGAAGACTGATGCCATGTACACAATAACATCACCAGTCCTTAAGGTAAAGCAAAAGTAAAGGTAAAGGTTAACAAAGACACAAACTAGTGCTGTGTTTGTTTCCTAACTTCTTCCTACCATAAGGCCCATTTCTCCAGTGTCACAATCCGGCCTTCACATACCTTCTCTGTGCCACATTATTCTGACTTTCTCTTCTCTCCCTTATGCATACAACTTCCCCTGTGCCGCCGTTTGTGTACTCTTTCAGGATCACCCTTTACTTACCCTTGGTTTAGTCTGAGCCAAGGCTCAGCCCTGGAGCAATATCAGAAAAGTGTCTCTGATAATGTGCAGAAGGCATGTCCTAACCATCGAAAAATCATATCATACTAACTTCAAAGTCAGATGAACCTTCTTCAATGGCAAAACGTCTGCACATTCAAAACATCATTCAATGGAGAAGATACTCGCTTAGCCATATTAACTGCTCTTACTCTCAAAACATATTGTACACACTTTGATCCCAACAGGTGAGCAAGGGAGGGAGATCAACAACTCCCCCACTCCCCTGCTGAGTCCTAATATTACTTGTTCAGAGGACTTAGCCCTTTGTTTCTGCTTTGCAAAATCTCAGTAGACTGCCCTTGCTCCCATTACTCTGGAGTTTCCAGGAAGATGACCAAGGAGTTGGGGAGACGGGAGAAGCAGCAGGCATTTGAAGGGATTGCTTTTCTTTAGGGCAACAGCCATCATCCCTGCTTCAGTTCTAGACAAGGGAGGCATCCCAAAAGGAAGGGAATATCTTAGAGAGACTAGCCGTTTTGTGGATATCTTCCAGCCCAGTCTCTCACAGAGGCACATCTGCCTGGCCCAGTTCCCTCCATTGCCTAGGATGCCCAAGGACACAAAGGCAGGAGCAAGTCTGCCTAGTTTACTCTCACTTTCTGTTGAGAGACAATAGCCCAATATCTCACTTTTTTTTTTTAAAAAAAGGAAAGTGCTAGACAGTCTAGCTAGTTGCTGAAATCTGTTATTCCGACGCTCTGTATGGATTCCAATGCATTGATAAAACTGGACCAGAACAATCTGGGCTGGAACTGCCCATGTTCTGGACCTGTTTCCTTGCATCACCAAAGCAGATTGTTCTTAAGAGAGGACAGCACAGGTGCGAGTGGGTCTCATGATCTCTGTATTTACTGGGGTGCAGTGCGGTGGGAAGAATACAGATCAATTATTCTTGTGTGATAAATTTATTAAGCTTCTGTCTGTTTTTTTAAATCTTCTGATCTTCCAAGTCTATAGGCTCAACCTCTTGAATTCTCTCTTGGGGGGGGTGTGCAGAAACTTCATTAAGTCTAAATTCAGTTGACCGCATAAGTGCAGATAGTACTGAGATCAAATGTGGGGTGTATATCTATTACTGCACACTTAGAAATATGTGTAAATTTTATGTTGGTCTATTGCTGAGATTCTGAGGTTGCTGTTCAGTTGCAGTACAACAGAGATGTCTTCTTATTGTTGACCTCTCTGACATCAAACTATACACTATAAACCTGCAGATGCATCAATACGTCACCCTAAATCCCTCTAAATTTTAACCCAAAAGGAAAGAGGATAAGTCCCATGACAGTCTAGAATGTCTTTTTAGACCAGTTTCCTGAAAACGGCTGTCACCCAGCTCTCTTGATTTTCAGCTCTCAGGAGAAGGAAAGGGCCGGGGTGGAAGGAGGAGGCAGCCTCAGTAGATCTGAATCAGAGACTTCTTCCCAAATTCCTCCCTAAGTCCCTTTTGTATTGCTGACCCAGGTAGGAAGAAAGGCACCAAAGGAAGAGAATCTGTGCTGAGTTCTCATCTCCTTCTGTTCAGTGGCAGAGGACTAGGGCTTCGCAACAGGGAGGACAGCCGTCTCCCAAAAGCGCAAAAGGGAGAGCCTCATGCTGGGCTGGATCCAGAACCAGAGAACTCCAGGGAGCTGTTCTCCAGGGCACCATAGCCATTGAACTTGACCATCTTGACAGAGTCTGGCAAGCAGGAGAAGAAGGAGTGGCGAGAGTCAAAGATACGGCTGATTTCCATAAATGTCTTGTTTTTGGTTTCTGGGATAATGAAATAAACATACAAAGCAACCAGAATGCAGATGCCACAGAAGACCAGATAGCAGAAAGCACCAGCCGACATCTGGAGATGGAAACAAAGTGGGGTCAGGACAATCAGAAGTAAACAAACAGTGGCATTTTCCAGTCTTGTGATACATTCACTTTGTCCAACACAACAGGAAGCAACCAGCACCATTTGAAGTATTTAGGGCACTCAGACCTGACTACCATTCCCTAACCATCACAGACTCTTGATGCATTCCTCACTGAGCAGAGGGTTTGATATTCTAGAATGCATAGCTCTAAAACTGGGAGCCAGAAAGCCCCAAACTATGACTGAAATAAATTAGCATGATTCATTCTCCATTATAGCAGTGTTAAATGCATGACTCCCCCAACTGCTGTCAATATGGCTGCAAGGTCCTATGGAAGACAGCTGGTCAAGCCAGAGGTGCAGTTCTGGCCTGAGAAAGGCCAGTATCTTTGCCTTGCCCTGCAGCAAGCAACCTGGGATCTTTCCCTCATGCAGTGTAGCTTTCCAGTGCTGTTTATCTGAGAGAAGCTCCAGTTGCCTTTAGAACATAGTGATTTCTGGTCTTGAGGTACTGAATACAATTTATAGAAAATGCTGCCTGAAGTAGGACTGGTTTGCCATTTGGTGCGTTCTTGTCACCTGGATTAGGGAGTGGTCTGCTGAGACCAGCTGGGTCTTTTTTGCAAGTTCTCTCCCTTTGTAATCTAAAGATTGCTGACTGGTCCTTCTGTGCCCTTTTGGAGCCGCAGTATAAGACATAAAATGAAGTCTGGAAAGACGCAGCCCATTTCAGTGTTTTGTCTGCACCACTGTTACCTTCAGTAGTAATTTGGTGGTTCTTCTCAAGTACCCACTGTTGTCGTGTGCCTGTCATAGCCACCTATTTGTTTGTTTTTTCAGTTCCAAGTTCACTTTCTCCCAAGAACGTATTATGCTGTGCAGTAGCTGGGGTTTTCTAGACCAGGCAGAAAATACAGCAGTCTGGTCATTTGGGTGTTATCCAGGAACTATCATGTGAGAATCTCTGTCCCTAGATCCTCACCCACACCACCCACTCAAAGCACCATGTTTTACCTGCAGGAAGGGAAACACAAACCCCACGGTGAAGTTTGAGAGCCAGTTGAGGGACCCACCCACAATGTAGGCAGATGGGCGGTGGGACTGCTTGAAGAGTTCAGCTGTCATCAAAAAAGGGACCCCGGCTGCATGAGAAAGACACTGGTTAGGCCAAGCTGGGTTTTAGACAAAGCCAGACTGTTGGTAGAGGGACAAAGCTGGATCTGCAAGTGGCTTTTAAGGGCTGGTTCAATTCCTATTGAAGGAGGCTGTTTTAAATCCTAGGCTCCTAAAACACTGCAATTACCCACAAGATTATTTATTAATGACTTTATTTACAGCCCACCTGTATTGCTGGCAGAATGCCCTCTGCAGAGACAAACTAGAATGGCAATCATAAAGAGAAGTCAACTTAAATAGATCTGCAATGAATTTTCATCTTTTGAATTTTCATCTTTTCATTTTTCAGGAAAAAAGTGCCTTTGAGGAGTGCAAAAAGCATCCCTAGACTCCTGCCTTTTGTGTTATTTTTCATGCATGGTTGCGTCGATTTGTTCTCTGATTTTTCTGCTAATTTACTGTTAATGCTTTTTTCGCCTTATTTTTTTTTTAATTTAAGTTTTCCCCCTCTCTTGATCCCAGTCAAGTAGGGGAGGCACTGTGGCTCAGTGGAAAAGCACATGTTTTGCATGCAGCTAAAGCAGGAAGGGTTGAGAAAGACCTTTCTCTGCCATAAGCAAGAGAGCCACTGAACGTCACAGTTGACAAAACTGAGCTACATGGAGCCAGTCAGATCTGGCTACACATTGATATGATGACAACAAACAAAACTGCACTGCCCTCAGTCAAAAGTCCTGACCCAGCTCTTATTATGTCAGAAGGTGCATTCAAGCACATATATCACCGACAGCAGTATAATGTGGATAAACAACCACACTCAGATGCACATTTGAATGCACACCGGGACACACATCTGAGTGTTTAAGGGCCAGCCCATCCATTAGGCCCACCTAGCTGATTGCTTAGGGCACCAGGGATGGAGGTAGGGTTGCAAGATCTGGAAATTGGAAAGGGGGGGGGACAGAGCCAAGGGAGGGCAGGGTTTTTGGGGGGGACACCTCAGCAGGGTATGATGCCATACAGTCCACTTTCCAAAGCAGCCATTTTCTCCAACGGAACTGATCTCTGGAGACTAGTCGTAATTCCAGGAGATCTCCAGCCACCATCTGGAAGTTAGCAAACCCAGGTGGGGGGCTGCCAAACCAGCCCACAGTGTCAGGGTCTTCCACAGCAAGCAGCAGCCCCAAGTTTTGCCCCCAGCCCTGGTGGGTGGCATATAATGAACTTTAGAGGGGAGGTAATGATATTTCCACCCTTCAACATGTTTCAACATGGCAAACCATATGTAGAAGAAGAGAAGAAGAAGAGAAGAGATCGGATTTATACTCCGCCCTTCACTACCCAAGGGAGTCTCAGAGCAGCTTACAAACTCCTTTCCCTTCCCCTCCCCACAACAGACACCCTGTGAGGTAGGTGGGGCTGAGAGAGCTCTGACAGAAACGGCTCTTTTTCAAGGACAGCTGTGCCAGAGCTATGGCTTGCCCAAGGTCATCCGCAGGTGTAAGTGGAGGAGTGGGGAATCAAACCCGGTTCTCCCAGATTAGAGTCCGCACACTTAACCACTGCACCAAACTGGCTTTCCATGCCCTATGTATGCCCCGTGCCCTATGAATAGTTTTACTGAGTGCCCCCTGAAAAATCATTGAAAATAGAAGCACTTTAAGAGAGCCACAAAAATGTTCAAGATTTCTGCCACCCAGGATTTGGCTTAACTGTACTCTTAGGGAAGCAGCATTCTGGTAACTGGAGGCTTCTTTCATCTACCATACAGAGGAGCACAAACCTTTGGATCAGGAACTTTTCAGTTCTGTAATAATTTCCCTGTTGTACAACGATCTGCTTGTTCAGACTGTGGCAGTTCAATCACCATCCCTTTCTTTCAGGAGCATATAGATTTGCTTCCTCAAATAATTAAAAAAAACCTTTAATAAAAATCCATCCAGGGAGTGTTAGAACCCCTGATCAAGCGTTGCTCACAGATCACCCAAAGTGGGAAGAGAGATATTTTTATTTTAAAAGTCAGATTCATCATTGTTTGTGAACAATGAGCCATTAAAATCCTAATTAAAGATGTAATTACAGCGAATAAATTCTGGGCCGACAATGAGTTATGGATCTGTTGGCGGCTGCACTAATACATCAATTGGGTAAACCAGCAGCTGCCTCGTCCATCATATTTAGAGTGCTGTGCTTTCACCCCTTTGTTAGCAGCAGGCAAAGGAACTGACTGCAGTCCACAGCAAGATGGCACTGGGCCTTTGGAATTTCAAGTGACAGTCCACATTCCGCCACTTCTAAGGTATGACAGGAAGCCACGGAACTATATCAAAGCATAAATCACTTCCTGCCATTGTCTCGCTACCCGTGACCTTTAGAGCGCTCAAAATTCCACAGCCAAGTCTACGTTTCATACCTTCAACCAAATCTAAGTGGGTAAAACACACACAGAGAGGGTGATTCAGCAGAAGAAAGTTCCTCACTGTTCATTTCCTAGGCACAGACTTTCTTGAGAGCCTGAATTAACCTGTATCCCATGACTCACTTCTCACCCTTTGTCCCTCACAGTCCTGCTCTTGAGATCCTCAGTCTTAGCTTGGTTGATGGTCTTCAGTCCAGACCTCTGATGTCTCACCGCCCCCCCCCAGTTCTGCTGGTGTTCCATGGACTTCAATGGCAGTCTAGCCATACTGCTGTTCCTGGGGTGTTCCCACTTGGCACCAGGGACTCACCTGGTCCCATACAGAATCCTGCAATGATCCCAATGACACAGGCCACACTGACATAACGCATCCAGGACACCGTCGCCTGCAGGAAGAACAGACATTCCGCAGAATAATTAGCAGAAGTGATTTCTGTTTTTCTCTCAGATTCTACCACTGTCCCTGCCACCTCTGCATGTTCCACTGATAAGCTCAGTTCTAGCCTGTATATTGCAGGCTATCCTATGCCTGTTTGATCAGACACATTAGCTCTAACATTCTGATCCACAGCTCTTTACTAGCCTAGCTCTGAGCTTTTCCCTTCCTGGTACCCACCCTTCACTTGCATGATTCATGCAATTCGAGAGGCATGTCACATACGTTATTTACATTTAAACATTAGTATCCCACTGTTTTCTAATGTCCAAAGCAGCTTACAGCATATTAAAAACAATCACAATAAAAACATTACAGTAGAATAATTGTGGATTACATGGTCAAACAGCAAAATGTTGAAAGCCAGAGAATCCAACAGTAGTTTAACTTTTAAATCAGGAATATTAGCAACAAAGATCCTGATAATATTTTTAGGAATATTAAGAACAGATTAAACTGTGAAAACGTAATCTGAGAAAGTCCCCTATCCAGTGGGCAACACA
This sequence comes from Gekko japonicus, assembly GCF_001447785.1. Taxonomy (NCBI): domain Eukaryota; kingdom Metazoa; phylum Chordata; class Lepidosauria; order Squamata; family Gekkonidae; genus Gekko; species Gekko japonicus. The sequence goes on from NW_015169174.1 coordinate 2,068,129, forward strand.
ATCCAAACAAACAATAACTCAGTGGAAAGCCAGAGGTTGTTGCCAGCACCTGTTGCCAACACTCTGACCCCAAAGAAGAGATTTGCAAATGGCCAATAGTTGGAACACTCCAAGGGAGCTAGATAGAATTGTACTTAGCTGAGCTTCACATATATACACCCTCCAAATTCCATTACCTAAAGCTCTGTTACTGTGCATTAAATCAATCCACATTTGACTAGGACCAAATTATCTTTGTGTGTACATTTTAGCTACAAGAGGGGAAGAGAACCTTTGCAAAAAGAGTTGCATAGAAGACAGGAAGGGGTTACTGAGGACCACCAAATCATATCTCAGGGTGGGGTGGATGTAACTGGCAGGGATTCTGTTAACAACCTGTACTACAGGCATAGCCATAGCTAAGAGGATGCTTATACCTGCAGCACCAAGGACATGGTGATGCCTGAGCAGCAGATGCCCATGAAGAAAAATCCAGTGATGACAAGAGGCCGGCGCCCCAACTTCTCAATGGTGAAACACTGTAAAAAAAAAAAATGAAGACGTTGATTACATTAGGGTTTTGTGTGTATCCAGGGGTCATTTCCTGCAGGAGCACATGCAACAAGCCCCACCCCCTGCTCCCAGCAGCCCTCAATCGGAGCAAGAAGCAGCCAGGTAAGTTGCAGAGCCCCCCCCCCGCCTCCCCCGTCCAAACCAGTACAGTGGCACCTTTAAGACCAAGTTTTATTCAGGTACAAGCTCTCCCTCCTCTGCAAGGACAGATCTGCACATCCCCCACCCCCAATAGCTAGCAATCCAAAACAGTCCAGTGGAGCCTGAGCGGTTGCCTTCTGACACACTTCCGGTGATGTCAGGGGGTGTGGCATATGCAAATAAGTTATGCTAATGAGCTATGCTAATGAGCTCCTGCCCCTCTTTTTCTACAAAATGACCCCTGTGTGTATCTATCCCCCTCTGCTTGTCTTTAGGGGCCAGAATGCTGACCTGTAGAAATTCAGGGCTCCATCTTCATACCAAGGAGGAGGGTGAGGTCCAGGGAGGGAATAATGGGAACATCAGCTCTCCTGAATTATGCATTCCAAGAATGAATGGGTTAGGATCTAAGAATTAGAACTCTTTGGTTTTGTTTCTTGTGTGGGGAAGGGCCTGAGATATGGTACATTAAATGCAGGTGGTACCAAAGGGCCTGCTTGATTAAAGCTGATGGAGAGGAGGCTCGGACACAGTCATTCGTAAGTTTATTTATGGAAGAGGAGTAGTGTCCAGCAGACTAGCCTGGGAGGCGGGATCCTGCCTCTGCCTCCAGCAATAGGAGGGGGTTAGGGCTGGTGAGGGAAGGGAGGGGGATGTTCTGGGATCCAGGAGCCTGAAACTTCCACGATGGGGGGAAAAGATGCTGCCAGAAGGAAGCCAAAGCAGGAAAGCTGCTGACAGCAGAACAAATGCCTGTAATTTTATAACCAACCTCAGTGCATCCATTGGGGGCCGTTTTTGCCGGCACTCAGGAGCAATCAGGCTGATGGAGCGATGAGCTTGCCGGAGTTAGGCATTGCTGATGGGCAGCAAAAGGCGGTTGGTGGGAGAGAGAGCTGTGCATTTGTGTAATAGCGGGAGACTCAGGTCTGACACTTGAACAGCCCAGGGTGATACCTGGCCGAAAACTTGTCCCCAGCTATGCTGAGATTTGGAATCAGAGAGGCCGTGACAGAGCTGAGTGTAACACCTCTAAGTACAAACAGATAACTTCAAGATGGATTGGACACAGGATTCGTCTATTCCTCTGGTCGGACAAAAAAACAAAGGCCTGCCTATCCCATGTGACCAGTAAGCCTGTAACTGAGCTCATCTGCATTTGACAGTGACTTCTGCACCCCTCAGAAGCCCTTGTTCTACCAGTCTGCTCCATGGGCTATTTATGGGCTATTAACAATTTATGGGCTATTAACAATAGAAGACTTCTTTTGAATCACATTCCAAGGCAAATCAGTGTTACAAATTTCTTCCTATAGCAGGATGTGAGCTTTTTACTCTTCTTCTTCTTACTCAGTAAATTATTTCTGTCCTTCAGGATTACTGACAAGTCACTCTCTGTAGATAGGAGATGCCATTGATTACCCTTGTTCCTCTCAATGACGATAATGTATATAATTAAGTGCCTAGGTGACTCCCAGGGGCAAAAATGTCTGATTGGCTGCACTATGATTAGACCCCCAAGTTTGTGAGAATATGTGAAGGCTGGTCCTGCAATACCAATATAGCCCCTGATTCCCCCATACAATTTCACCTAGCAGCTGCTCTTCACATTCATCCTTTCTTTAAACAGGGGGAGTCTAGGCTAGTTCAAAGGTGCCCCATCTAAGAAGGAAACATGTGGAACAGAGCTTCACTCTGCAGTTGATTGTGCTTACCACCTTCTCCATTTCTCCCTTCTGTCAGTGGAGAATAAAGGACAGCTAGAGAACCTTTCCAGGCAACTCTCTTTCCAGCCACCCTTTGTCTGATCTGGTGCTCTGGCCAAGAAAGCATTGCTGCCATCATTCACTGAGCAGGAGCCGACAAGGAGAATAAGGTGGAGCTGCAACGAATACTAGCCAAAAAGCAGCATCTGGTAAATAAGGAGGCCAAGTCAGTGAGATGTGCTAGCTTCTTCCTGGCTGAAGTACAGGACAAGATACGAAGAGAGCTGAGAATGAGTGCCTGAAAGTGCATTCTGCTAGGATCAGGCAGTGACAAAGGAACCCATTCGTATTTCAGAGTGAAAGGTCCAGCTTACTTCTCCCAGGAAAAGCTTATGTTGGAGATATGCCTCTCCTTCCGTTTCCTTCATGCTGCTGCCCTCTAAGGTTACTTTCCATACACTCCTACTTAACCATTCCTAATCCCCCCTCTGTCTGTCTCACCTTGAATGCAATACCTGCATGATTGCATTTCTTAACTTTTTCGATCCCCTTAACATGCTACCACAGCTTCACTTCCAAAACTCCCTGAGCACCTCTGGCTATCATCCAGGACTCTCTTCTATACCAGCCCACAGCTTTCTTCATTCCCCAGTCTGGCATTGACACTTTGCAGCCAGTGGAGGTCACTCTAGCCTACAAACTCAGAGCGATTTCACAGCTACCCTCTGATACCTCTGATACCCAGCCCAGCAATCTTTCCTTTAATATTGGCAGGCAGAGATGAACATTAAGCCTGAAAGGACAGAGGCAATAACAGAGCCCCACCCAGTTGTGGGACCTTTCTTCCTGCTGCATGTTTCCTAAGGGTGTGCCCTAAACACTGGCAAGGGCCTGGTGTTAAGGTAAAAGATTAATGTCACTGTAAAAAGGACATACAAGTTTATTTCACAGTGGCCAAAAAGTAGCACTAAAACCACATCACCATAAGGGCAAGCATCACCCAATCCAGGATGTTCCACACTTACACCTATCAAACCAGCAACAACTTCAATGGCTCCGGTGCCCACCGTGGTATAGGGAATCTCTGGATCAGGGATTCCAGCATTCTCAAAAATGATATTTGTGTAAAACCAGATCTGTTGAGGAAGAGACAAAAGTCATGAGCTCAAGCAGACCCAGTTTATATTCTGTTTTGGCAATTTTTCTTCTTCTTAGTTGAATGGAAATGGCAGGTCCATCCTGGGAATAATTATACTAGGCATCCAGGGAGGTAGGCATAACCTCCCACATACAATTCCCACCTAATCCTTAAACACAAACGAGAGAGAACTAATGAACATTTTTTTGGGGGGGGGACACCATAAACCAGATAGTGGGAATACTTTTCGGAATACTTATTTACAAGACATGGTTTTAGAGAATGACATCACTTTTCACACATCACATAAAAGAGAAAGAATAATTCAGTGGTGGGTAAATGTCCCCAGTTGTGATTCATGTCTTTGGTGGCTCAGTTTTATTCAGCTCCAGTTAGCTGAGATGCTGTAGAGAGGTATGTAATGGGGCTTCTGATACAAGTATGACAAAAGGGTTGCATTAAGACCATACTGAATGTAAAGATGTAGGAGGAAGAGGTGGGCAACAGGAAGACATGGTGGATGGATGGACAAGTGTCCTGAGATTTAAGTCCATGCTAGCTCTTACAGCATCAATTCCTGAAAGCTGCATGCCCATGTTGATCACTGCAACAGAGAGCACCTGCCATCGCACAGAACGGTCTGTCAGGAGATGCCACACGGACACAGTCTTCACAGAGGCAAGTGAGCGCTGCTCTTCCCGCATCTCTTCAATCACATCCTCCACATCGTATTTGCCAAGGAACCAGCGCAGGGCTGCGGAAGTAAGGTGAATGGCACAAGAATAATGGTCTAATGGCCAACTAGTAGTTCCAAATTTGCTTACCAATGCCAAAAATGTTTTCAAGTTGTAAGGAACACATACACCACACTCTTAATATCACATTAAAAATATTTTTTGTAGCTAATATGTATTTATATATAATTCTGTGACTGAGTACATGTACTCATGTACACTGACTGCTACATGTGCCAATTTTATCATGGAGCTAACCACTTCCAGTCCCAGGACCACCCTCAGGAGAATAGTGGGCCATGGAACGAGAGAAGTCAGTCATTTATGCACCAGAGGAAGGCAAAGGGAAGGTACAATCATCCTGTCAAGCTACTAGTACAAGTACAAATGCCTCTAGACACTGTACTTAATATGGGGACTTTTGTCTGATGAGCATACCTAAATAAAATACCAAGACTGCTCAGGCTGCCTCATAAGGATTACTATAAGCACATGAACATACTTACTGACAAAAAAAGAAGAACACAGCACACTTCAATACTTTTTAGTGTAGTGAAATTAACTCTGGAGTAATTTGAACAAAGACACAAAGATTTCAGGGGGATACAATAACATAGCACACAAAGGAACTTGAATAGTTAAAGGTCAAAAAGGTGCACAAAAGGCCAAACTGGTATTTCACTAGCTTATGGAAATAATTTGATACACTTGTTTATTTGTATATTTACAAGGGGTAACCCACAAGGACTTGCAGGAGGCATATCAGTTTCCCTTTCCCTATTATGTATTCTTTCCCTTCCCTGAAAGCCTCTATTAGTTTGCTTCCTCCTCTCCTTCCCACCCAGCAACCAACTTACTTTACCTGCCCCCCATCTTGTTTTCTCTCTCCCTGCCTTCCAGCAGCCTCTGACTAGGAAAATTATGGCCCAGTTGTGTGGTGCAGCTGCTGGGCTAGACCCACTTGCATGGTATGGAGCCTTCAAGGACTGGGGGGGGGCACCTCACTTTCCCCCCTCCCCTCGTTATTTCCCCTTTCCCTCCTGGCAACCCTCCTCCATATCCTCTCCCCTTTACTTGCCCCATTCTCTCTTCTCAGCCATTCACCAACCTAAGTATGGAGCCTTCAAGGACTGGGGGGGGGCACCTCACTTTCCCCCCTCCCCTCGTTATTTCCCCTTTCCCTCCTGGCAACCCTCCTCCATATCCTCTCCCCTTTACTTGCCCCATTCTCTCTTCTCAGCCATTCACCAACCTAACTTTTATTTGCTTCCCATCTTCAGCTGTATTTATTATTTATTAGAAATAAGGCCCATTGTGGAAATAAATACGAGCTCTAAAAAGAGGCTCTTGGAGAGTGCCAAGGCCTTGGGCACTTAGCGTCAATGTGCCGTGGCGACCTCAGCAGGGTATAATGACACAGAGTCCACCATTTTCTCCAGAGGAATTGATCTCTGCTACTTGAAGAGCAGTTGTCAATTTCAGTGATCTCCAGCCCTCACCTGGAGATTGGCAACAATTGTTACTCATGAGGAAATGGCTGGTTTGGAGAGTGGAGTCTATGGCATTGTACCTGTCTGAGGTCCCATCCCTCCTCAAACCTCACCCTCTCCAGGCTCCACACCCCAAATCTCCATGAATTTCCCAACGTGGAATTGGCAACCCTATCTCCTTCTCAGCCAAGCATCAACCTGCCATTATCTGCCCCTTTGATTTCAGCTTTCCATCTCTTCCCCCCTCCCTCCTGGAGATCAGTTGTAATTCTGAGCGATTTCCACCCCTGAGATTGGGAACAGTGGTTCCCCAGAAGGGAATGGCTGGTTGGGAGGGTGGAGTCTATGGCATTGTACCTTTCTGAGGTCCCATCCCTCCTCAAACTTCACCCTCTCCAGGTTCCATTCCTCAAATCTCCAGGAATTTCCCACCTGGAGTGGGCAACCCTATCTCCTTCCCAGCCAATCCTCAACCTACCTTTATTTCCCCCTCTCTCTTCAGCTTTCCATCCCCCCCCCCACACACCTGCAGCCTCTCCCGTGCTCTGAAGCCCTGGCTGCCAGAGTCCACCATTTTCCATGCTCTGAAGCCCTGACTGCCACAGAGTCCACCATTTTCTCCAGGGGAACGGATCTCTGCCATCTGGAGAGCAATTGTAATTCTGAGTGATCTCCAGCCCTCACCTGGAGATTGGCAACAGTGGTTCCCCAGGAGGAAAAGTATTATTTCTCTGCAATGGGGACCAAAGCAGCTTACATCATTCTCCTCTCCCCCTTTTGTCTTGCACAACAACCCTGTGAGGTAGTTTAGGCTGAAAGTCTGTGACCAGTCCAAAATCACCCACTCAGCCTCTACAGCAAGAACCTGGATCTAGCAGACCCTGCTCTGAAGCACTGACCACTACGCCTAGTGCAGCCAACCTCCAGGTGGAGCCTGAGGATCACCAGGTATCACAACTGAACTCCAGACAACAGATCCCCCCTGGAGAAAATAACTGTTCTAGAAGGTGGGCTATATGGCATTCTGTTCAGCTGAGGCCTCTCCCCTCCCCAAACCCTGGCTTCCATAGACTCTACCCGAAAATCTCCAGGAATCTCCCTACCTGGAGCTGGCAACCCTAGACTCAGTACTGGCCCCAATGAGTTCCTCACAAAGGCCTGCAAAGGGTTTCCTTCCTTTGTCTGAACCGAGCTTGGTTGCCTACTGTGGCGAAACGGGATCCAGTTTACTACTCAACTGTTTGCCTTCCACCCTCGTCCCATGCACATATCTCACTCCTTAAATTCACTGCCATGACTCACTGAATCGTCACTGCCTTTTTAGAGGGACAGTGAGATGCCACTGGCCAAATCTCCGTATTTGGAGACGGAATCCCCAGTCTTTGGGGGAAGATGCATTCCTGGTATCCCACATGAGTCTGGTCAGCATTGAGCAAAAAACAGATATATATATCAGGATTTCAACAAATAAAATAGAATTATCCCTGAAGAATTGCTGTTTACTTTGAGTGTGTAATGGTTATAACAAACACCACAAAGATGCTGGCCTCTGCTTTGCTTTGTATATACACCAATAACGATATTATCCTATTCTTTATTACCTAAATATCACTAAAGCTGATACTCCATCCTTGTTCTAGTGGAAATTAATTTTAGCAGAACAGGAAGATGAAGTGTTCCTCATTCAGGATTTTTTAATCAGATAATTTTTTTAGAATTGTTTACTTGAAATAGTTATTACCTTGGGATTTTGAACCACTGTCTAGCATTGTGCTTCAGTATATATGCTTTCAAAACAGAATTTAGGCACCTGGGCTGGAAACGTAAGAAACTTTGTAGGCATGCTCAGTGGTTTTAGCAATCACAGTATTATTCCTTGTTTAAATTCAGCCAGTTGCCAGTCTTCCACACTTGTTCAGCATGGAAAACTACATTTCATTTTTAAAAAATCAGAAGCCAGAAACTAGGTGTGGAGGAGGGGCTCTTGGATGACAAAAGTTGAAGGATTGGTAAACAAAGATGGGGAATTGGTAGAGAAACTGGATGTATCCTTGTGTTTTCAGTAGGAGAAAAGGATCTCTGCAAACTGGTTTAAGTGGACAATAACATGGCAAATGAGGTTCACCATAAGTAATTGGAAAGTGATGTACACTAGAGTAAAAAAATCATAACTTGGTAATGTACATCTCCCTTATACATAAAAGCCGAATGGTGGTGGCACTTCTCTAGAATATTCCACACGCTCCAAAATCAGTTCGCTCTCTGATCTGTCATTCAGAGGGTCTCCCTATCCACTGGCTGCTTTGGCTGAGTCCTGCCTCCAACATTCTAAACATTTTGCTGTTCCTCTCCCCCCCATAGCCAATCAGAACACAGAGGTTATTTGCATATGCAGCCTCATTGGCCTTTGCCTCGGAACACAGAGGTCGTTTGCATATGCGACTTGATTGGCTTTTGCCTCTAACATTCTAAACAGTTTGCTGTTCTGAGGTAAAATGTGTCCAATCTCCAGGTGAGGGCTGGAGATAACTCAGAATTACAACTGCTTTCCAGATGGCAGAGATCAGTTCCCCTGGAGAAAATGGAGGGCTCTGTATCCTTATATGCTGCTGAGGTGGCCCCCGTATGACAGCCAATGTGACGTAGCAGTCAGGACTTCAGAGCAAGGGAGAGGCTGCAGGTGTGTGTGGGGTGGAAAGCTGAAGAGTGAGTGGGAAATAAAGGTAGGTTGATGATTGGCTGTGAAGGAGATAGGGTTGCCACATCCAGGTGGGAAATTCCTGGAGATGTGAGGGATGGAGCCTGGAAAGGGTGAGGTTTCAGGAGGTGTGGGACCTCGGACAGGTACAAAGCCATAGACTCCACCCTCTAAACCAACCATTCCCTTCTAGGGAACCATCGTTGCCAATCTCCAGGTGAGGGCTGGAGATCACTCAAAATTACAACTGTTCTTTAGGTAGCAGAGATCAGTTCCTCTGGCGAAAATGGTGGCCTCAGTGTCATTATACCCTGCTGAGGTCGCCACAGCAAATTGACACTGAGTGTCCAAGGCCGGGGCACCTGCCCAGAGCCTCTTTCTAGAGATCGTTGTATTTATTTCCACAACGGGCCTTTTTCCTAGTTATATATAAGAGAAATTTACTTCATTCATATTCCACCTGTCTCCACAGTGGGGACCAAAGCATCTTACATTATTCTCCTCTCTTCCTTTTTATCCTCACGACAATCTTCTGAGGTATGTTAAGCTGAAAATATATGAGTGGCCCAAAAATTACCCAGTGAGCTTGCACAGCAAGATGGGAATTTGAATCTGGGTCTCCCAAACTTCACTCTGAAGCTATAACCGCTACACCAAACTGGCTTTCATAAGGTGGCTGCTGTTAAACAGTAGCAGCAGCCAGGCGTAGTTGAGTCATGACAATCAGGTGATATCATGTCATCCAGCGGTTGATGCCAGGCCCAGGGTGTCAACCTCCACATGGAGCCTGGAGATCTCCTGGAAGACCCTGACACTGTGGGCAGGGTGACAAGAAGGTTGGTTGGACTCCCCCTCCAGCTAGGGTTGCCAGCTTCCAGATGGTGGATGAAGATCTCCTGGAATTACAACTCGTTTCCAGATGACAGAGATCTGTCCCCAGGAGAAAATGACTGCTTTGGAGGGTGGACTATATGGCATTATATTCTGCTGAGCTCCTTCCCCTCCCCAAAATCTCCTCTCCCCAGACTCCACCCCAAAATCTCCAGGAATTTCCCAACCTGGAGCTGGCAATGCTAGTCAGGCCTGGCCCCAATAAGTCCTCTCTCAAAGGCCAAATAGCCCTGGAAAGGACCCTGCCCTCTCCCCCTGCCTTTTTACTCACAGCCTGGAAAACTGTGGTTGCCTAGCAAAAACCACTGAGGGCTTCTGTTACTTAAAATTACAGGCATTCCTTTTATCATTTGGGGTTTTTTTTTAATGCCCCCCCCATGTTCTGGGTTTTGTGTTGTTTTTTTTAGATTTCACATTTTTCTGCGAACCTGAAGCCCTTTTCAAGTTGTAGGAAGATCTGCTTTGCCTCTTCACAGCTCCAGTCACCGAATTTAAGTATCCGCAGATCTGGCAGACTTTGCTATTAGTATATAGATACACTGCTCTTCTCCCTAATGGGGAACCAAAGCAACTAACCAACAGCATTCTCCTCTCCTGCACTTTATCTGCATATCAACCACTCTGTGAAGTAGGTTAGGCTGAGTGAGAATGACTGGCCCAAGGTCACCCAGTGAGCTTCTAAGGCAGAGTGGGGTTTAAACCTGGGTCTCTCGGATCCCAGTTTAACACTCTGACCACTCCGGGATGCTGGGTCGTTCCACTGTGTATCTCTGGGCTGCAAAGGGAGAAGGGGAGAGAGATGGCCATGCCCTTAAGTGTTTCCCACCTTATTACTTGCAGTTGCAATTTGCTAACAAATCTTTGACACAGATGACTTGGGCACCATCAGATCCTCTTTAGAAAAAGACAGAGGCTTAATGCCAGGAACTGGCAGCCCCCCTGATAAGCGGGAGGACTGTAATCCTGAGAACATACAGAAATACACCTCTCCATTTAAATAACTACCAAAGAATAAAAGAACTGTACTGAAGGGTGATATGAGTGGCTCTAAGTCTGCTGGCTCTAAGTCTGCCTCTCCCCCAGGCTGCTGCTGCTGCTCTCCTTATGCTGCCTTTAAGGATGTCTCTGGTGCTGTATCCCAAACTAAGATGCTTAAGTGAAACAAGCTAGACTTGATGGTTCATACCCACTGGACTTGGGGGGTTGCCCACTTAACCTGGGCCTTTAGTCTTGGAAATATGACATGAGTAGGAGAAGGTGAGGCCCCCCTTCTCCCGGGCGCTAGGCATGGCTAGTATAGCTGTGTCCCAGTCAGTGCTCCCTCTAAACTGTAGGGTCTTGTGTGCAAAAATTCTACTTTGTGAGCTACTGGCATTAAAGTTGTGAGCGAGCGATATGGCTAGTGCATACATTAGCTTGCTCCGGAGCCATCCTTCCTGAGCTAAGACAAAAATGTGCGAGCTGGAGGCTAAAAAACTGTGAGGTAGCTCACACTAACTCAGCTTAGAGGGAAACACTGGTCCCACTACAAAACCCCTGTTGGGGGTAGGTAGCAGGATGTACTCACCTTCAGTAGTTCCACGGAGATTGTCCTTCTCAATAAGCAGGTAGCGGGGGCTTTCTGGGAACCAATGCAGCAGCAAGAGCTGCAGGAAGGCAGGAACAACCACCACTGAGAGGAAGAGAGGCCAGTAAGGGTCCTAAGAAGGGGGAAAAAGAGTTTCCCAAGAGGTAGGAGGAATGCTAGCAAGGAACACATGCAAAGCAGGAGTTGAAACACACATTTCTTTCACCCTGGACTCCAGGAAATGTAGAGGGCCAACATTCTAAATGCAAAGAAGGGAATGATCTAAAGTATGATTGTGAGGGCTGCATATACAGAGTGAAGTAAGTGTCTGGAACAGAACCAAGCCCAAACATAGTTTCTCCAAGCCTGGTATGAAATTGTGCCAGAGCTCCAGAGCTCCCTCACCCCCCAGCAGAGCCCATGCAACAACAATCATCATCATCATCATCTTCTTCTTCAGATTGATGAATCACAGGGCTCTGGGTGATGTACATAGTATTAAAAACAGTAATCAAATAAAACAATCGAACCTATAAATTACATTAAATAACAGATGGTGAATAGTGAAACCTAGAGTTAATTATTCCCCTATTATAGACTGCCAGCCATTTTGTGGGCGGGGGGAAGAGGTCGAAATGAGCATGGAAAACTGAGAAGGGTGCCAGCCAAGGTGAAAACCATTGCTGTCCTCAACCAAAAGTCTGGCCAAAAAGGCCCTGGCCCTGCCCAAGGACAGCTGGATATCCTTAGGGCCGGGGAATCACCAGTGTGCTTATTTATTTATTTATTTAGATTTATATCCTGCCCTCCCTGCAAAGCAGGCTCAGGGCGGCTTCCATCAGATAATAACCAGTATACAATGTATATATGCATGTGTGTGTATATACATATATGTATGTATGTATACAATGTATGTATGTATGTATATACACACATACACAGAGTAAAAACAGTTAAATCTCAAAAAAATGCCCTTCTGGGGACATAACAGAGGAGATGGTCCCATAGATATAACTAATCCTCAAATATTTTGTTTACAAAATGACGTAAACAGAACATAGCATAGTACTGGGCTTGCAACCTAGGCTACCCTGAGACCCCTGGGCCACAGTACATTGTGTCTGTGCTTGGGCCTTGACCTGTACAGATAGAAACACTGCAATCCATCCAGCATTGCCAATCTCCAGCATATTCCTTGATGGCAATGGTTCCTTTCTCTATGACACAGACATTTTATTCATTTGTATCCCACATCTTTTATTCCACTGAAGTAATGGCAGAGACTATTTCCCCCCTATAGCTGATGGTACATACTGTGAGTCTAAAGGATGGCAAATGCTGTCCCTCTCACCCTTTCCTTGGTTTAGTTTCTGACAGCAACTAAGCTGGGACTGCTGACGTGGCACTGGTATGGATGTGTCCAAGCCATTTGGTGGGGGGTAGTAGGCACTTACCTCCCCAAGCAGCTCTGGAAGGCCCAGGACTTGAGCTGAGAAGACCCCTAAGCAGATGAAGATGCTTGGTACAAGGCCCAGGAAGCCACGCAGATTCTTAGGGGCAATTTCTCCCAGGTACATGGGCACAACACTGAGACAGATCCCTGAGGGGAAGGAGAAGAGAAAAGGAGACAAGAGGACCAATGGCAACTAAGCAGACATGATGCAAAGGAGGAGGAAAGGTTCTACAAGGTCAAGATGACACAGATCCAGCAGCCTCAGAGATTCAGCTAAACATGAGCTAATTATGTTAGGCATAACTAAACACATTAATTCTAAAGGAGCCACCAGATTTGTCTGCTCCAGCGCAAGGGCTGTATGAAGTGACATTTCACCAGGAACACCCTAATTCAGAAAATGTATTAAATGGAAAAGAATCTACATTCACTAAATGATGAACATTTTGTAGCCCAGAGCTCGACACCCAGATTAAAAACCAGAACCTTCTGAAAATCAAGTTCAACATAGAGCTTCATCAGCAAAAAAAGCAGCAATGGCTTCAAAAGGAAGATTTCAATAGGTGCACATTACTTGACCACTTGAGGTGAACAAAGGTTCTATACAAAGTGTGGGGCAGGAAGGGAAACGGACTGAAAGGAGGTCGCTATGTCATAAAAGCCTGCCAAGCCCAGGAAACTTGCCACATTCACTTCACCTCACATTCAACCCTTATCCTCCTAGCATTAATCTTCATGCTCTCATTTCACTTCATTATCCCTGAACTGTGGGCCTGGATTGGTTCCCTTAATAAAAGCTGTATTTGAACATCCACCTCATCAGCCTGGTGCAGTGTAAAAGGGGGAAAATGCCTGTGATAGGATAATGAAGAAGCCAGAGACAAAACCCACAAGACATGTGAAGGGGTGGAAATGCACAGATTTACTGTAAGGGAAAGTGCCTGAATAAATGAAACCAGGCTGGGGTTTTGGACAATGGCCTGGAAGTTTCCCAAACAATCATGCAACAGTGTGTATGCTTGACTTTTGCACAAACCCTTTCCCTGCACATAGACAGGACAGTGATGTGGTAAAATGTGATCTTGGCATCATCACCCCTTTGTTTGATCATCTGTAGCCAACGGCAAAAATCATCAAGAGATGAGAAGGCAAATTTGAATCTGGATTGTGCCACTTCATCATGTGGGGGTTTGCATGATGGGGGGAAATCCTATACACAGAAAACAAGCATGTTACAAAGAGGCTTAGAACAGAACATGGACTTGCTAGATTCTTATGTGAAATGTTGGCGGTTTTTTTAATGTGAAACAAACTTGAATCATGTGAACCCCCTACTCGCAGTCCAGAAACAGACTTACCACCTCAACTACTGGGTGTGAGAAACAGGCCTGAAAGTTGGGGAAACTGGATGTCTCATGTGCTGCACCTCTTTGCTCCTCCCTACTCCCCCCCCCCAAGTATGGTGAGAAAGTAGCATTGCCTACCAGAGTGGATCCCAGTAATGAAACGCCCAATGATGACCATTTCAGGTGATTCCATGTATCGACTGAACCCCATTAGCACACCAGCCAGGAAGACAAGGAAGCTGCTACGTATCAAGGTCCCATTCCTGTTAGAGAGGCCATTGAATAAGATATTTTGATATTAGAAAGTATCAAGTCATAAGAACATAAGAAGAGCCCTGCTGGATCAGACCACTGGTCCATCTAGACCAGCATCCTGTCTTACACAAGTTCCTCTGGAGGGCCAACAACAGGGCATAGAGACTGAGGCCTTCCCCTGATGTTGCCTCCTGGATCCGGGATTCAGAGGATTAGTACCTTCAGTCACCATGGCTAGTAACCACTGATAGACTTACCCTTCATGAATCTATCTAATCCCCTTTTAAAGCTGTTTATTCCTGTGGCCATCACTACATCCTCTCGCAGAAAATTCTACGTTTTAATCACTCCTACCATGCAGTTTTCTCCTCTTTAGTTCCCCTAGTGCTGCTGTTCCAAGCCCCAGTTTTTCCACTGTAGCATAAAACCCAGTAGCCCCTAACACCCCTAACACTGTTGCATCACCCTCTTTCCTCCTTGACATCCAAATGGAGCAAAGATACCCCTTCCTCTTCTCAGTTCATCTGAGAACTGCTTTAACATGCAGGCAAGAATGGACTAGCCGAACAGAATATATGTCACTTTGTGTTCTCCCAGTGGGCCGGGTAGTTGTGATATCCAGAGGTAGGGATATTTACTAGAAGTTCGAACACATGAAAATTGCTTTTGCACAGATAAAACGTGGCAATAGTGCAAACTCAAATCCATGACACAAACTGATAGCCAGGATAAAGAGCGAGTGGGTTTTGAGTACTGTAATTTTATGTTGATCTCAGACTTTTACAAATATAGCCTGGCAGAGTGAAGGAGAGGGAGGATGCCACTATTACTGTAAGCTGATGCAAAGAGGATTTAGGCCATAATTGACAAACCACTTTATTTATTATTTATTTTATTATTTATTATATTCAATTTATATCCTGCCCTCCCCACAAGCGGGCTCAGGGCAGGTTACAGGTCACATAAGATGTGACAATAAGACAGTAAAATGTCATAAATATTACAAAATTAGAAATTTAAAAGTTAAAAGGATGATAATAAAACCAGCATAAGACATTGCTTTGGTAGCAGCAACACTATTATGTACTACTGAGCAGTGCCAGTGACATTGGCCACTGGACACAAGGCCAGGGCTGCCAGTAGGGGAGGCCAAAAATGGGAAAATGTGGACGCCTGCCGCCTCAACTAAAAGCCTGGCAGAACAGCTCCATCTTACAGGCCCGGCGGAATTGCAATAGATCCCGCAGGGCCCTGATCTCAACTGGTAGCTTGTTCCACCAGGCTGGGGCCAGGGCTGAAAAGGCCCTGGCCCTAGCTGAGGCTAGTCAGATGTCCTTTGGGCCAGGGACAACCAGAAGGTGTTGATCCATTGAGTGCAAGGCTCTTTAGGGCACATATGGGGAGATCAAACCCGGTTCTCCCAGATTAGAGTCCGCGCATTTAACCACTACACCAAACTGGCTCTACACTACAACTAGAGAACTTGTTGCCTGACCAGCTGAAGATGACTGTGCAACTGTGGTCACCTGGACTTCGATAGAAAGGGAGGAGTCCAGGATAACGCTTGGACTCTTCACCCTCGGCGCCGGGTGAAATGAGAACCATTCTGTGATTTTTAACTCTTCTCCTTCCAAATTCTTGTCTGCCTTGATCACATCTTGCCACTCAGTTTTCTCAGTTTCTTCTTCCTCAGGACCCGCATTTTGAACCCTAACATGTTGGTGACACCATAAGAATTCTCACTTTCTCCCAAATTAGTTGAAGAATCTGCTTACCCTTCTCTGTACCTATGCTTGCAGAATCACTGCTTTGTTGGTACTGTTCTTACCTGCCATATCGAGTGACCAGCATTCCAACAGGAAAGGACCCCACTAGGCCTCCCAGGGCAAAGA
Source organism: Gekko japonicus (assembly GCF_001447785.1). Lineage (NCBI taxonomy): Eukaryota > Metazoa > Chordata > Lepidosauria > Squamata > Gekkonidae > Gekko > Gekko japonicus. The sequence continues at coordinate 2,083,992 of NW_015169174.1, forward strand.
CTGAGACAGTCAGGGAGTACATGAGGGTGAGTGCGCCCTGGGTCAGGCCCTGTCCATATCGCTTGGACCATGTGGCATTATAGAAGGCTTTGATGTGCTGTAAGGAAGAAGATGGAACATGGAAAGGGGGTGAATGTCAGAAATGTGGGTGTTCTACCCGCACATTCACCACAAAGCAGTTGGAGTATTGTGAAGATAGGAGTGGAGGGTGACATCCAGAATGAGTAGACAAAGTTGAGAGTTCAACACTTCCTAACTATTGTAGAGTTTCTGGAAAGTGATGGAGGACTCTCTGGAGCACTTGTGTGCACTAGGGCACATGCATGCTTTCCATTTCAATTCAGCGCTGTCTCTGATATCCCAGGACAACATTAGGGGTGACTGTGCCTCTTGTATCACATTTGGGGCCAATCTAGAGCACAGGCCAGCAGAGCTCCAATGGTGCCACAGTAGATTTGACAGCCCACCAGCTGGCAACCCTCAGGAACAATGAGTGGGCAGAGACTTTGAAAAATGTGTCACACAACACACTGACATCACTTCCAGTTTTGGACCTGGAAGAGACATGAGAATAATGCTCTAGGAATTTCCCAGATTTCTATGGTTTTTGCCATGGATATCTGGGGAAATCTAGTGTGTCACACAATGCCATAATGTCCCTTCCAGGTTCTGAACTGGAAGTGATGTCATGGTATCACATGATGCTAGTCCCCTTGCACATTTTGCTCCTGCTGCTCCATCAAGTGGCAACGGGAACATGGACCATGAGGGCAGGAGGGTCCCCACTATAGTGGGCAACCTGACAATCCTAGGCCTGAAATTTAGTCAGTGGTTAATTATTTGGCATTTGAGTTTCACAACTTGTTTTTATGACCATCCCTATCAGACCAAAATGTGAAAGCTGAAAACTTCAGCAAATAAGAGATGTGCTTTGGTTTAGGATAGAATTTCTTGTTAGCTGATACCAGGGGTCATTTCCTGCAGGAGCGCACAGGAGCAGAGCTCCGGCAGTAAAGAGCCCAAGGGGTGGGCACATGCAATAAGCCCCACCCCCTGCTCACAGCAGCCCTCAGTCAGAGTAAGAAACAGCCAGGTAAGCTGCAGAGCTCCCCCCAGCCCCCCATTCCAAAACAGTCCAGTGGCACCTTTAAGACCAAGTCTTATTCAGGTACAAGCTCTCCCTCCTCTGCGAGGACAGATCTGCCTGTTCTCCCCCCTCCCCCAATAGCTAGCAATCCAAAACAGTCCAGTGGAGCCTGAGCGGTGGGTGTTGCCTTCTGCCACACTTCCAATGATGTCAGGGGTGTGGCATATGCAAATAAGTTATGCTAATGAGCTCCTGCACCTCTTTTTCCACAAAATGACCCCTGCCTGATACATATTTTATTGTATCAAATATGGGCCCACAGAAGATTGAAGTGGCCCAGTCCTCTCTGGTCAGGCTTGATGAAGTCCCTGAAAGGTGCAGGATTTGGTAACTTTGGGGGTGAATCTCAGAATACAGTGAAGTAATCATGGGAGTAATTGTATAACTTCTAGAGACCCAAAGCCCTTTCACCTGATCTTTCATTCCTGTGTGGGGAGGTCTCCAGCACAGTCAACTCAGGTTATGCTGCCGCATACCAGTTTTAAATCAACACTCCTCCTTATATCAAGAAGCTTTTTTAAAAAAGGTCTGTTTTAATGATAGAATACGATATTATCTATTTCACAGATGTATAGTTTAAAGTGAATGAATATATCCAAACAATGAGTGGCTCTTCTTCCATTCTCTCCTCCCCTTCACCCTGCCCTGAGGAAGAGTGCACTATTCTAACTGGAGGCAGGATGGAATGTCCATTCTGAGCTATTAAAATGCTCGCTATCGTCTCTTAGTTCTTTAAAACACCGACTGTCTGCGATCTCAGTTTCCACTCCGGAGGCAGCTTCCAACAATCACAAACAATTAAGATACTACAAAGACTATAGCACAGAAGACCAAAACGAAATCACAGCAGCTTAAAAAGAGTATAAAATTCAGTTCATTTAAAAGCAGCATTTGACTACAAAACAAAGCTACAATAAAATAAAGCAGTATTCCTGCAGGGGCACCAAGAACATAAGAAGAATGGTGTGGGCAGAGATCACCAAAAACACAGGGGGCATTAAAATATAAGCACCTGGCATCTAAAATGCAGTGCCAGGCTCTGTGAGGAGGGAGTTCCACAGTTGAGGTGCCACAATTGAAAAGGCCTGGTCTCTGGAGCGCACCAAAGTTGCCACCTTTGAGACAATGCTTTTAAGGCAGAAGGATGGAGGATTGAATAGGCAGACCTATTCATCTGCAAATCAGACCTGAACTTGATAATCCAGTGTAAGTAGAGCTGCTGACAGCATATGCCGGACCAAAGGCAGGCACTTCTTATTAGACCCTTAACAAAACGTTCTAAGAAATATGCATAGCGACTGGAAGAGCAGTCCCTCATCCCTTCTATGCCCCCCAACAAACTCCTACCCTGGCCTTTTTATCAAGGAAGAAAAAGAAACCAACAAAAAACTATAAAATGCTCTTATATACACTGTTCCCCATAAATGGTATCAGTTAAGGGCTCTTTTTGTAGCAGGTACTCATTTGCATTTTAAGTGACACACCCCTAATGTAGCCAATCCTCCAAGAGCTTACAGTAGCTCCTGTAAGAAGAGCTCTGTAAGCTCTTGGAGGATTGGCTACATTAGGGGTGTGTGGCCTAATATGCAAAGGAGTTCCTGCTACAAAAAGAGCCCTATAATATCGGAATACTTCATTAATTTGCCTAACTTGGAGTTTTCTACAGTAGCCTTCTTGATTTCATCAGGCTCCCCAAAATACCAAGAAAGAGACAAATATCTTACTGTGGCTGGAGAGTTTACCACAGCCAGGTTGTACCCATACAGCATGGAAGATCCAAAGGATGACAGGAGTGTAACAGCCATCAGAGGGAAGGTGAGGTGCTGGGAAGGATAGAAATGCGTATCAGATAAGAAAGGGATGGAAATGGACCATGGAAAACCCAAACATCTCATCTTACTCTCAAGAGTTGTCTTAGGTTGGTGAGACTACCAACATTGGTGGTGGGGGAAAAATGGCACTGAAATTCCAAGAGGCAAGAGTCAAGAACTTCAAGGATGTGTACAGAAACAGAAAATAGTTTATAGGCCACTCTTGACTATGTTTGCTCAGAGTTAAAAAGTGCTAAGGAATTTGAGCTCAATTAAAATTACTAAGAATCTACTCAGCTTCTTAGAGAACTTGTCAGGAAACATACACTTCTAACATGAAGAACCAGTCCAGGGGTGGCTTTAACAAGTACAAAGGAGAGCTAGCCAGCTTTCACTTATTTACTTAACTTATACTCTGCCTTTCTTACCAATAGGGAAGGAAAGTAGCCTACAATATTCTCCTTTCCTCCATTTTAACCTCACAAGAACTCTGTGAGCAGGGCTGCTGAGAGCCACCACAGGCCCCCGGACAAAGATTCCATTTGCTCCCCCCCCCTTATGACCCTGATCCAAACAAAATATCATAACAAAACAAGTCACTTCACTGTAGAGTTGCCAACTTCCAGATAGTACATGGAGATCTCCCACTATTACTATTGATCTCCAGATGACCAAAATCAGTTCCTGTGGAGAAAATGGCTGCTTTGGAGGACGAACTCTATGGAAATACATTTTGCTAAGGTCCCTCCTCTCCCTAAACACCACCATCTCCAGGCTCCACCTCCAAATCTCCAAGTATTTCCCAACCCAGAGCTGGCAACTCTATTTGGCGGGCTGTTATCATGCATCTATAATAATACAAGGATCCACATGTCCATCTGTCCATTTGTGGCACATAACTCAGAGAATAAAAATAGGAATCTCAAAACTGGCCATCAGCTTCAGGATGGTCATGGGGAGTTCCAAGGCCAAAAATGAAAGGAATTGGAATATCCTGGCCCTCCCCCATGCTATTTGCAATGGAAGCAAAGCTTGTGTAGTGGTTACAGTGTCAGACTGGGATCTGGGAAAGCCAGGTTTGAATCCCCACTCTGCCATGGAAGCTTTCTGGGTGACCTTGGGCCCATCACACACTCTCAGCCTATCCAACTTCACAGGGTTGTTGTGAGGGTAAAATGGAGGAGAGGAGAAAGGTGTAAGCTGCTTTGGGTCCCCACTGGGGAAAAAGGCAGGGTATAAATAAACAAACAAATAAATAAATGATAACTTCTGTTCATCATGTGTTACTGTATAGAAATATTGATTTCTAAAAGCCCCTGCCTTCCCCTGGAATGTCTTGCTGATAACCTGCTGTGCCTTGTTTCCTGTTGAAGCCATATGGCCTCACATTTGGCCGGAGAAACTTTATAGCCCTGCCATATAACCACACATTCTTCACACTTCCATGCTTGACGCTAGGCCAGCGTGCAAAAAGTCACGTAGCCGATGGGGAGACTGGGGTTTAGGGTCACCTGACTGCAGAGGGAGTCTCCAAACGTCCAGCCTATCCCCACTTGCACCCATGACAACCAACAAATTGGACACACCTATGTCCACTCGCAGTTGGCTGCCTGGCCACAGCTGATTGTGACTGGAATGGGCCTATAACTGGTCATTCCCAATGGGAGAGAGCTCTGCTCTCTTGGTTCTCTCTGCTGCTCTTGTGTTCTTGTTCCTGTTTGTGAGCTCTCTGCTCCCTGCTTGTTGGTTTATTGCACCTGGACATGTGGCCTCTGGGAGAACAAAGACCTGCTTGGTAACTGGAGCACATGGTATGCAAAAATGGGCTTTCCCTTCAAGATCCCCTGGAACCCTGGACTGTAGATGTTCCTGACATGGTAAATATGAAGCATTAATGTTCAGTTAATGCAAACTGCCTTAGGCTTGTTATTTTGAAATCTTTATGGTCTAATTGCAATGCTCTGTGTTGAATAAAAACTTATTCTTCTTTTTAAATGGTCTCTGATGTGTAACTGAGTTCCAAGGCTAAACTCCTGTGCCTTCTGCTCACCCTATGAGCTACCTTTGTAAGAATTAAGCATGCATCTCTAGATAGAGGTGCTAGTGTGCAAACCCCAGATGCAAGCTAAGAGTCCGAACCCTGCTCTTAGGCTGGAAGGGGACTCTAGTTAAAAGAGGTTCTGGTGGCTTATTGTTCTGAAATCCAGAGAGGGTAGCCTACCTCTGTGGGTTGTTGTTTAATGTATTGTAAAAGTATAGGATTCCCTCTCATTCCTGGACAGGCTTGAGGGGCAGAATCCTATACAGTTACCACTGAGGCAAATTAACATTTATCATATATGGTAAGAGGAGAGGAGGCGAAACGTCTTTTTACTACTTTGATAGATTATGGGGAAATATTAACTCTCCCGTTCTGTTCATAATATTAACAAAGGTTTTCTCCTATACTACTATTAAATACATCCTAAGTTGCCAACCAGGATGGGTGAGGAAGGGCTGAGACTGAAAAAAGGAGGGGGAAGGAGAGAAAAATTGGAAGTGGGGATAAAGAAAAGGCAGATCATGAAAGGAAGAGAGCAAAACAAAGGAGGAGAAAAGTGTGGAAAAGTTAGAAAAATGTAGGAAAAGACACTGAAGGTTTTGTTTGTTTGTTACCCCACACTAACAAGTAGGGTTGCCAGGTCCCTCCTGGCCCCTGGAGGGGGATGTGGGGGTTGGATTGCCAAATCTAGCTTAGGAAACTCCTGGAGATTTGGGGAAGGACCTCAGCGGGGTACAGCGCCATACAGTCCACCCTCCAAAGCATCCATTTTCTCCAGGGGAACAGAGCTTTGTAGTCTGGAGATGAGCTGTAATTCTGTGGTATCCCCAGGTCCCATCTGGAGGTTGGCATCCCTACACAAGGCTGCCCCTTTGTGAGATCTGGCTGTGCAGGAGCTGGGTGGAACTAAAGGAAAAAGGAAAGCATAGACCTTGTAAGGAGGCTGCATTGACTGTAGCTTGTCCTGGCTGGTCTTCTCTTGCTCCAGTACTGGCTTGGCCAGTGGATTTAGCAGAATCTGAGAAGCAAGGGTTTCCCTCAGCCTCTAGTAAACTGCAGAAAGGCCAAGCCCCAGAGTCAGATACAGCTCTTTACTGTGCTCTGTCTTCCCTGTGCCCCTAGTGGCTGCAGTCAGAACTGCATCAGAAAAAAATTAACCGTGTACATACAGTGTCACACTAGCTTCAGGTGCCCTCCAGATGATTTGGGCCTAAAATTTTGTCCCCTCCAGTCCCCCCTATCGGTGGCCCTGCCTTTGAGATAGGCTAGGGTGACTGTGTGTGACTGGCCCAAGGTTACCCAAGTCTTGCTTCCACAGCAGAATGGGGATTCAAACCCAGGTCTCCAAAATTCTTGTCACTGTAACCACTACACTCACACTGTCTTTTATTTACACTGATACCTATAGTAAGATAATAGTAAGGGAACCTAGGGCTAAGATGGGGGTGTTTGTAGGGTTGCCACCTAGTAGCTGGCAACCAGGAGGAGTCTGGGAGGGGATATGAGGGAGGCCACTGTTGGTAAATGGCATTATGAAACCTGGAAGTGACCTCAGTCTGCTGCTCTAGGAATCAACAGAACCTCCCTTGTTTCCCTAGAGCTCCGCCAGTGAGGCTGCCTTCTACAATGCAACTTTGGCCTAGAGAAACTGGAAGCTGGCCAGTTCTCAGAAATCATGGTAAATGATTTGCTTATTTAGGTACTGGTAGGTAAGAGTTCACTGGATATTGTAGCACAAACCGGTGGTGTTTGGAGATAGATGGGGATGCTAACACCCTTTTCCTGTTTTAAATAATCTTACCACCAAGCCCCCTAAAGAATAACATATCTATATATTTGGAAATAGACTGGGCAGGTGGCTGATCAGCAATCTAAATAGTAATAAAATAATCATAGGGAGCAGGTATTTTTATTTATTTTATTATATTTGTATCCCGCCCTCCTCGTAAGCAGGCTCAGGGCGTCTCACATTATCGGCAGCATGTGCCAAGTCAGCATAAAACATTTAAAAGCAAATTAAAACAAATTAAAGAGTCTAATGTAGACATAGGTCAGACCTCTTTAGGGTTGCCAGCTTCCAGGTGGGGCCTGGAGATCTCCTGCTTTTGCAACTGATCTCCAGTTGACAGAGATCAGCTTCCCTGGAGAAAACCGCTGCTTTGAAGGGTGGACTCTATGGCACTGCACCATGCTGAGGCCCCTCCTCTCCCCAAACCCTGCCCTCTCCTGGATCCACCCCCAAAGTCTCCAGGTATTTTCCAACCCAGACCTGGCAACCCTAGACCTCTTGAACAACCAAGGGCAAAACTAAGATGTACTCTTAAATGGATAGTGTATTTAGTAGAAACAGAGAGAACATGGCATTAGCCAAATATGAAAATAAATGCAGAAATATTATGCTTATAATTTAATCCATAATACTGGTTTATATGGTAAAAGGCTGAGGAACAGGTCAGTACTTAGATTAGTACTAATGGGTAGTAATCTGATTTAGGAATGTGTAATTATTCTTGTCAGGAATGCAAAAATAAATCTCTCAGCATCTCACTGTGGAATTCTAAAAAGCAGTCTGTTTTAAAGAAAATGCTATCCTCCATTTAAAAGAGAAACCTCAGTTCAAACGGAATCTTGTAATCAGGTGGTTTGGAAAATGATTTAAGCTATTTCAGTTACAATTTTGTTCCTGTGTGAAAAATGAGATGGAAAATTCTTAAACACAGTAGGCATAAAGAAGTTCAGAGCTGATCAGTATGATTGCGAGGAAGAAGCACAGTCACCTCACCCAAGGTTCTGTTTGCATTTGTTAGAAAGTGTTTGGATGGGCTTTGTTAAACAGGAATTGATATGGTCAGTCCAAAACACCTGTAAATAAAATAGAGGAGACTGGTATTCAGGAATGCTAACCTAAATTTTACATGCAGTACATTCAGGACAACCCTTTTTGTTCATTATAGCATGAAGCTCCCTTCATGTATAGCTATCTTTTTCAACTCTGGCTTAAGAAATTTCTGGATATTAGGGGGTGGAACTTGAGGAAAATGGGGTTTACAGAGGGTAGGGACCTCAGTGAAGTCCACCCTCCGAAGCAGCCATTGTCACCAGGGAAACTGATCTCTGGAATCTGGAGTTCAGTTGTGATTCCAGGATATCTCCAGGCCCCACCAGGAAGCTGGCAACCCTATGCATGGAGTATGACTAAATGCTTCTTGGTTTGGGAAGCCTTCAATCAAACTCCGGTGTTTTGGAATCTCAATCTGTGGAGAAAAAATAGCCCAGGAACTTTGACATCACAACAAGTTCTTAACCAGGAACCTTTCCAACACTTTCCATGCACAAGGGCAGCATGTATGCATGATATGCAAGCTTTTTTCATGCAAACAAAAGTTTGCCATGATGAATTTGAATGTGGCCATAGCAGCCAGAATAGATTTTTTACAGCAAAAGTGGAGACACCTTGACTAAGCGATGAAAATGAAAGTCCCTACAATAGCACAATGGAAGTCTAAGGTTTGGGAGAACATAATCTCAGATAAAATTTCATCTCAATTAGCTTTAATAGATAAACAAAATTTTTGTTACCGATTTTACTGAAAAATGGTTTGTATTTTTTGAATATATAAATGCGAATCAGTCCCAAAGTTTTAAGTTACCAAAAAAATACATAGATTTTGTGTTTTATTAATATGTTCTTTGTATAGATATAATTGTTTATTTACTGGTTCATTTACCAGTTGTATATAGTGTGTTAGTTTGATTTTATGTGTATGTGGTATGTTTTATGGTTCTATTTGTATTGTTATAAAATAAATAAAAAACTTTAAATTGAAAAAGAAAAGAAAAAAAGAAAAGAAAATGAAACCTGTTGCCCTGTCCTGGATAGCCCAGGCAAGTCCGATCTCAGCAGATCTCGAAAGCTAAGCGGGGCCGACCCTGGCAGCTACTTGGATGGGAGACCTCCAAGGAATACCCGCAGAGTCAGAAGAGCCACCTCTCTGAATATCTTCCAGTAGGGGTCAGTCACCAGAGCTCACCGTGACTTCCAGGTACACACACGCACACACGCACATATGAAAAATACAATCCCCCCCCAATGAAAAGAAAATGAAACCTGTTACATGTGAGGAAAGAGAAACTCTTTAAACACACACAGGGAGTTAATCGCCTCAAAACACCTGGAGAAAACTGCATTGGAAAAAAAAAGTACATTCTGATACAAGATACAGTCATTGAATGCAAATAGATGGAAGTCAGTTCCTCAGCATTCTCACACTGGATGCTCTTCATACAGCAAGGGGTTGAAGCGATATGTTTTAGCAGCAGAATAAATGGATGGGACTCCCTAGTTTAAATTACCCAGACAAGATTGGTCAGATGGTTGGCTAATCTTACTTGAAGAAGTAAGCAAGGAAATATGAGGAATAAAAGTCTGGAATCCTATACTGGCTCCGAATTTGAGGACCAGATGTCATTCTGATCGTAAACTCATTTGTGACTAGGTGATTTTCAGGTCTGAATGCACAGAAGAGGTGGCTTGCCCCTCTGGATCCCCTCCTTGTACATAGAGGATGGTATGATATGGATGACATTTAGAAGAAGAAGAAGAAGAAGAAGAAGAGATTGGATTTATACCCCGCCCTTCACTTGGAGTCTCAGAGCGGCTTACAAACTCCTTTCCCTTCCCCTCCCCACAACAGACACCCTGTGAGGTGGGTGGGGCTGAGAGAACTCTGACACAAACTGCTCTCTTTCAAGGACAGCTGTGCCAGAGCTTGTGACTGACCCAAGGTCACATCAGCAGGTGCGAGTGGAGGAGTGGGGAATCAAACCCGGTTCTCCCAGATTACAGTCCGCTCACTTAACCACTACACCAAACTGGCTCCAATTTAGTCATTGGAGAAAGGCTTTCACAAACATGTCAGCATCTAAGGGTGTATGAATGAGAAAATGAGCAAGGGACGGACCACATTTTCTTTATAGCCAGTGTAGAATTCTCCCCCTCATCCCACTCATCCCTGGACTGGCCTGGGGGGGGGGGGCAGAATCTATACAGTATGTTACAGGAGATAGGTAGGAAACTGAGGTTCCTGCCATTCCCCATTCCAAATATTTACCATCTTGTATATTTCCAAACACAGGTCACTTACATGAATATAGCACCTGTTAGGTATGTAGCTCCTGTGCAAAAATCATGCTACCCCTCCCCCCCAAGCCCAGGTTACTTTGTTGTACCTGATAACCATGGGTTATCAACATTCCAGGCTAAATGGATCCTGCACTTTTAAACTGGAACCTGTCTAGGTTTACTTCTGTGCTGTGCTGGATTATGAGACATTTGAAGACTCAGGGAAGATATACAAATTTAACCTTATATGGGGGAAGGAAGAAATTTGGGTTGCTCTTCTGAATGGATCCGCCCACCTAATAGTTGGCATAAAAGAAATTCTTACAAATATGTGCAAACTAAAAAAAAGCCACTGCCTAGTCAAAGCTTTAAAAAAATAAGAAAAATTACACAATCTCATGACAAACAAGAATTTTGTTGGGTGGCAAAGTTAGAAGAACCACGGTTGGTCACCTTTAAACTTCATTTCCATAACAGAACATCATGCAACAGGCTGAGTGAAATGGGGCTTGAAATGCAGCACAGTTGCAGCAATGTTTACTAAAAGATCTACCCAGCAGCATGGCTGATGTACTTCTGCAGCTGGATCAAAAATAGCCCCCCTTTGCCCTAGATACCTCTGTTGGACATCAAGCCCCAGACCCAAGAGAGCAGGAAAATGTCACTCCTCATAGCCCAAAGAACGGTAGCTGAGAATATAGCCCTTGCCAGCATCCTCAAGTCGTGTGCAATTAAAATCCTGACTAATCCTTTGAGGAATGCCAGGAACAGCGGCAGGCCAGACTGGAAGGAGGTAGCTCTGAGCCACTTTGAAGGCTCCAGAAATCACTTACCCCAGTCATCTTCCTGTGGCAGGGTTTGTCATCCATTTGGGAAACGTAACCCGTTGTCTCTTATGTCCAGACAGAATGATGCAAAAAGAAGTGAAGTAGCTTGGCTGTGGTATGCTTGCTCATTTCAGTGACCCATGAGTGGAACTGTCTCAGGAGGAAGAGAGAAGAAAACTTCTGGAAACAAAGTAAAATAATGCTTGATTTTATAAGGCCCTCTAGAGAGCGCCAAGCCAGGGAGAGGCCGTAATCTGCAGAACTTCATCAAGTGATGGACAAAGTTTTTAAAGAGCCACTGGCATTGGGACCAAGCCAGTAAAGGGAGGGTAAAGGAAGAAAGAGGCAGGGGGCGGGGAAGGCTCTCTTTAGCTAAGCCTTTAGAGGCAGCATGCAATCACATGACGGTTAATGTGATTCACTTCGGCCCTTTGAGAAAGAGATATATGAACAAGATCTGGAGACGCTAGGACCTTCCGGCACAGGCAGCTGCCCAAGGCATGATTAACCCTCTTTATGTTCATAGGATGGCTGAAGTTGAGGTTGGTGGGGCTTTGGCAGCTTAAAGATGTCAAATGCAAAATCAAATGCCAATGAAAAGCCAAGGTGTTTAGTAGAGCTTGAGCATCAGACTCCTGTTCTAACTAGGACTAGATAAAAGAACTGGGAAGTCTTGCAAGTCTGTCCTCTCACATTGGCATGCTGCCTCCACTGCCAAATTCACATATATGGTGGGAGGAGCTGAGTGCACCCGCCCCTGCAGTGCAGAGACTGTTCTCCTGCTTATGCCAGCAAGGTGAATTTTACCAGCTATGAACGTGATAACTGATCTTTGCTTTGGTGATAAGGAAAAAGACCTGGAGTTGCAGGCAGCCCAACTAATCTGTACAGTAAGAAACTCTTGTCAGAGTAAAAATGAACACAGGGCTTGTGGCCAGAGTTCCCTCTAAGCTGTGCTAGGGGGGCACTGGCGCACAGCATTTCAGAGGCCAGCTCAGAGGCTTTCTGCTTCAGCTCCCAATCAAGCTTCCATAGGAAACCATGGATAATGGGGGCACCTCCTTCTGGGGCCCATAGAATTGGACCCCCTGGTCCAATCCTTTTGAAACGTAGAGCTTTTTTTGGAGGAGAGGCACCAGCAGCTATGCTGCAAATTTAGTGCCCCTACCTCAAAAAACAGCCCCCGAGCCCCAGATACCCCTGGATGGATTCTCCATTCTAGCCTATGGGGCCCACAGACCATAATGGACCCCATAGGCTGTAACTGAGCCAGAAAAAACCAATTTTTTTGCACACCCGTTATGCTTTTTAGTATGATTTGCAAGCTGCCTTGAGTCACAGGGAAAAGTGGGATATAAATAGCTGAATAAATAAGTAATTTGGGCAGGTTGATAACTTTTAAGCAACTTCCTGTTTGTTAGGTTAGGCAGTGTTCTGACAGTGATCTGTTATACTTGATCTGTAATGCTGGTTGTCATTTCACTAAAAAAACAACAAAGTAGACTGCAAGAGTACCCCCCCCCCCAAAGTGCTGGTATGTTTTCTAAGGGTCCACACAGGGCAACGGTCCAAGGCCAGGTCTACCAATATATTGGAAAGGGGTGGGTAGACCTTTTCTTTAGAGGCCAGGTCTACCAATATAGTGGACTGGGGCAGGTAGACCTGTTCTCTGGAGGCCAGGCCTACCAATATAGTGGAAAGGCGCAGGTAACTTCTTCTCCAGAGGCCTGGTCTACCCCTGTAGAGGATATTTTGTGTAACAGAATTTCACTTGATTGTGTTTTCTCTTATGTTTAAATTATTCTTAAAATATAGCTTAAAATAATTCATTCTAAGCTTTTTACAAGGTTATGGAAATAATATTCTAAAAATAATTTACGCAATAGTTAAATGTAAACTTGCTCACAACTTTAATGCAGCTAGCTTTTTTCACTCATGAGGTAGAATTTCTGTTCACAACACTGTGGAGATTATAGGGAACATTGCACATCTTTAAAGCCTAACACTTTTATTGTGGAAGAGTGCCAATAAGCGATGTTCACCTGTTACCCTATCTGAGCATTCATCACAAGGGTGGTTGCAGGATCCAGAGCATGGTGCAGCAAAAATAAAACACGGGAGAAACAATGAGGCTCCCATCAATCTAAAACAAGCCCCTAATATCCCTCTGATCACAGTGGCTTTCCAAATGCTAGTGAAGTGCTTTACAGGTAGCACTTTAATTAAAAGCTCCTACATTACCCATCGGCCCCTGTGGAGAAAAAAGGAGACACTTACCTGCTGCAACTGGGGCAGCTTAAAAGGGACAGGTTTTAGCCTTCCAATACAGGATCACACAGTGAGGAGACGTTACTACTTCTCTAAGTTGCAAGAAGAATGTTTTTTCCTATTCCTTATTAATCTTTGGTGAGCTAGTCTGATCATCTTTCACATAACACTGTGCAAATCTTCTACTATGGAAACATTGTGATTGTGGGAAACGACGAATGAAGGGTAGGGTTTCCAACCTTCAGGTGGTGACAGATGAAGTCCTGGGATTACAACTAATCTCCAGGTGACAAAGATCAGTTCACCCAAAGAAAACAGCTGCTTTGGAAGGTGGCCTCTATGGCATTATACCCCATTGAAGTCCCTCCCCTCCCCAAACCCCACCCTCCTCAGGCTCCACCCCCAAAATCTCCAGGTATTTCCCAACCCAGAGCTGGCAACCCTAAGGAGTCTCAGAGCAGCTTACAAACTCCTTTCCCCTCCCCTCCCCTCCCCACAACAGACACCCTGTGAGGTAGGTGGGGCTGAGAGAGCTCTTTCTAGAACTGTCCTTGAGAACAGCTGTGAGAGAACTATGGCTCGCCCAAGGTCATCCAGCAGCTGCAAGTGGAGGAGTGGGGAATCAAACCTGGTTCTCCCAGATTAGAGTCTGCGCACTTAACCACTACACCAAACTGGCTGATGTGCTCACTTCCTATGCCCCCAGGCACTTTACTTCCATCTTACACACCTCGCCTTCCACATACTGGGGAGCCAAAGTGGCTTACATGGCTCTCCCCTCCTCCATTTTCTCCTCACAACAACCCTGTGAAATAGGGTTGCCAGGTCCTACCTTTAGCTGTGGCAGATGAGTCCCAGCCCCAGAAGTGACGTCATCACGTTAGGCATGCTGGGGGCGGGATCACTATCATTCAAAGAAAACCATAGAGTTTTCCCTTGAATGACAGAGCGCCCCCCCGCAACGTGCCCGGCACAATGTCACCTCTGGATGATGTCATCACGTTGGGCATGTTGCCACGATCCCAGCACTTTGAGGGTGGGGTTCCCCCCGGCAGCCGGATCCAGGGGCCCATCAAGCGGGCAAACCCTCGCTGGCAACCCTACTGTGTGATTGTGGGAAACAATGGATGGAGGGTAGGGTTTCCAACCTCCAGGTGGTGACAGATGAAGTCCTGGGAACCCTACTGTGTGATTGGCCCAAAGTCACCCAGCAAGCTTCCATAGCCGAGTAGGGATTCAAATCTGGGTCTCCCAGATCCTAGTTTGACACTCTAGCCACTGTACCACACTGACATGTGAAGCTGTAAAGCAAAATGGTGGTGTGGACATAATTCTGTGTGTCTACCACACCTAGAACTATTATTCTATTATTATTATTATTATTATTATTATTATTATTATTATTATTATTATTATTATTATTATTATTATTATTATTATTATGTGCATTCTGGGAGCCTAGGTTTTTTTTCACCAAAACAGTAAACATGACTTGGGACTGGAATATCTGAAGGACTGTCTTCTCCCATATGTTATTGCCTGGGAACTAAAACAGGGTGAGGCCTTCCTGACTGCCCCACCAATCAAAGTGGCTCATTTGGTAGGCACACATGAGAGAGGGCCTTTTCAAAGGCAGCCACACAACTATAGAACAATCTCCTCAGGGAGGTGCACCTGGCCCCCTCAGTGTCAATCTTCAGGATGCAGTTGAAGACACAGTTTTTATTGGTGATAGCGTTGAAGCTCAACATAAAAAAAAAATAACTAAGATCATGGCATCTGGCCCCATCACTCCTTGGCAAATAGAAGGGGAAGTCGTGGAAATAGTGACAGACTTCACGTTCCTGGGATCCCAGATCACCGCAGACTGTGACAGCAGCCATGAAATTAAAAGATGCCTGCTCCATGGGAGGAAAGTGATGGCGAACCTAAACAGCATGATAAAAAGTAGAGACATCACCCTGCCAACAAAAGTCCACATGGTTAAAGCAATGGTATTCCCAGTAGTCATGTATGGCTGCGAGAGGTGGACTATAAGGAAGGCTGAGCGCCGAATAATAGATTCTTTTGAACTGTGGTGCTGGAGAAGACTCTTGAGAGTCCCTTGGACTGCAAGAAGATCAAATCAGTCAATCCTAAAAGAAATCAAACCTGACCGTTCCCTGGAAGGCCAGATAATGAAACTGAAGCTCAAATACTTTGTCCACCAAATGAGAAGGGAGCACTCACTGGAGAAGACCCTGATGCTGGGAAAGATTGAAGGTCAAAGAAGACGGGGACGGCAAAGGATGAGATGGTTATACAGTGTCATAGATGCAACGAACATGAAACTGAGCAAACTTCAGAGGACAGCGGAAGACAGGAAGGCCTGGCGTGATCTGGTCCATGGGGTTCCAAAGAGTCGGACTCGACTGTGCGACTGAACAACAACAACCACACCATCAGGGTTGGGCACTGCCAACACACCCTCCAGAGGTCTCAAATTAGACAGGGGACCGGGTTAATGCCACTGTTGGTCTTCCTTCTCTCTTTCTATTGCCTTCCCTGGTAGCCAGTTAGCTAGCAGAAGGGCTACTCTGTCATAAGAGTCCCTGGTCCTTATGAGGGAGACTCCCTGGGATATCCTGCTCTTCCTCTTCCTGCCTCCATGAGGGTTGCCCCACCATCCAGGGTAGATTGGCAGGAGCTATTACCAATCAAGTGTGACTGGGCTAGGCCAGCTTCCTCCTCCACTTTCTTTAAATGGCTTCCCTGCCTCCCGCCAGCCAGCTGGTGCTGGTACTTTTGAGGCTCAGAGCCGCCCCCTCCCCCATGGTGGTTGGTCCTCTCTTGCCTGATCCTGCTGGGTTGGGCGTGCCACAGGTCTTTCAGGCGGGCTCTGCTTCAATGGGCCTACCACCTGGAGGGCAGACTGCCCTGCTGTACTGACTGATGGGCTGGGACCAAATTCTGCTGTGTTGCAGGCCATTGCTTGGTAGGCTACTCCAGCTGGCCCTTTCCTCTTCCTCTGGTAAGTACAGTGGTGCTGAGGCTACCCCTGGACATTTGGAAATTTGGTGGGAAAGGACTGAATGAATCCTGACAGAGAAAGACAGTGAATACAAGTGGGCTTAATGAGCACAAAGAATGGAATACTCTTCGTACAAAGGTTGGAATAGGTATCATAAGAATGATTTGTGATTTAGAATCAACCACAGCAGGATGTGGCTTCAACTGTGGATCCTGAATTATCTTAGAAAGTGCAGGGAATTTTTTAGTTTAACAGGGCTCTTTTTGTAGAAAAAGCCCAACAGGAACTTATTAGCATAATAGGCCACACCCAACAGCAGGAACTCATTAGCATATTAGCCCACACCCCTGACAGCACAGCTCATTGGCACATTAGGTCGCACCCCCATGTTACCAGAAGTGTGGTTATCCAGCCACACCCACCTTTTGCTTGATATTCTATTTAGCTTGTTTGTTAACAAAACTCAGGGCTTTTTTTTGTAGCAGGAACTCCTTTGCATGTTAGGCCACACACCCCTAATATAGCCAATCCTAATGAATTCCTGCCTGTTGGGTGTGGCCTATTATGCTAATGAGTTCCTGCTGGGCATGGCCAACTTGGGAGCCAGCCGGAACTCCGTTCCTGTGTGTTCCTGCCCAAAAATAGCCGATTAGCAAATATTTTATACAACAGATCTGTTGTCCTGCCACTTAAGCCATTAGAGACCATGGTTCTTGCAGGATGGCACGCCGTCTTCAGCCAGCAGCAACACAGAAAATCAGTTGCCTCACATTTCCTCCTGATATGTACGCTCGTTGTGCATTGAACAAAACAGGTTACTTTTATTTTTCTGACTCCTTAGTAGAGAGTTGCTTGGTCATGCCCGAGTGATATGTAATCTGAGGAAGGTTAAATCAGCGGCAGGTTCTGGGCATGCTCATAGAAATTTTATTCAGTTTGTTTTGTTTGTCTACAGCTGCCTGCCTTCCAGGGAGTAGAAGGAAAATATTCTCTCTCATTTTTGCAGGTGTGATGTCTGAGTTTGCAGTACCTGTTTGTAGAGAATGCCAAGCAAAATATTTCCCAGAGTAGGTCGGTAACTCAGTGCAGTAGCACAATAGAGAATGGAACAGGAAGTAAACTGGACTTAACTGCTTCTATAACCAGGAAAGCCCTCCCAACGCCAGTGAGGATAATGCAGTGATTGGTGGGAAAGTGAAAACATTGTGCACAGATGCCTATGGGGACAATTTTCTTTGGCAGGAACAATCTGCCAGCTCTGGCAGAAAATTTCTCTGTCGTTAACTCTCCTCCCCCACTGCCCCTCTCGCTTTTCTCGTGTCTTGCATCTTGAAAATTAGTTAATGAAGCATCAGAATTACCAACAGATCTATATGTTGCCAAATATTGGTGGCAGAAAGTGCTGTCAAGTCATAGCTTATTTATGGTGACCCCAGAGGATTTTCAAGGCAAGAAATGCTCAGAGATGGTTTGCCATTGCCTGCCTCCACATCACAACCTGGATATTCCTTGGATCCACACACTAGCCAGGACCAACCCTGCTTAGCTTCCGGGATCTGGCTAGCCTAGGCTATCCAGGTTAGGCCTGCCAAACATTACCATATTTATTTTTAGTGAATGGATTATTAGTCATGCTGAAGATAGTATAATGGAAATTTGACTCAGATTAGTTAATTTCTGAGCACACATCCCTAGCAGATTCTGTTCCTCTAAATCATCACTTCCACTCTAAAGGGAGGAAAAATGAGCGCACAACCCATCCACACGTTCCGTCAGCAGACTGGGAAAATAGACAGCAGCCCCTGCCTCTCTACATGATTGCCCACTCAGTTGCACACTCCCTCCACATGTAAGCACAGAGCTGATGATCATTCAGAGATGGGAAGTGGGACCAGTGTGATCACATTCACTGTCAACCCTGACCTGGATAGCCCAGGCTAGCCTGATCCCGCCAGATCTCGGAAGATAAGCAGTCAGCCTCGGCTAGTATTTGGAAGGGTGACCATCAAGGAATACCAGGGCTGTGTGACACAGAGGCAGGCAATAGCAAACCACCTCTGAACATCTCTTGCCTTTAAAAAAAGTCTATCTCACAACTTAGTGGTGTATAATGCTAAAAAACCTAGAATAGGCCGCTAGACAACCTTAGGATCTCCTGGCTATTCTACACACAGTGCTATACAATAATTATTACATTCACTGTCCCTTTCTGTGCACTGACTGAAAGTGCAGAGGTACAGTTACCCAAATCAGTCCCTGTGTTAGGCACATCACTGAAGTGTGCCCCTAAAGATGAATAGCCAAGATACAACTTGGGGGCAAAAATAAATAGTTTGTTGTATTTATGACTCCCAATTGGACATAATAGATCTCAGATCATGTGATGATGGAAGGGATCTAAGCACTTACCTTTACCAAGATACAGACTAGAAAATGAGGAATCAGTACGGAAAAGAAATGCAAGTGTAAGCAGTTACATCAGAAAATCCTCTAAAAAGCAGTTACTTTGTATGTAGTTATTTTAAGCTAGATACCAACTTAAAGTTAGACTTTATAGAAATTGTGTTTCTTCCTCTTGACTACTCAGAGCAAAGGGGGGAGGGTTACCCAAATTGGGACTAAAAAGTGTGGCGGGGTAAATTGGAACATAAATGAAAGCAGGAGTCCCCCCTAACCAGGATGCAGTGGGGAAGAGCTGGCAAATGTTAAGGAAAGTCAGTCCTGAGCGGAGAAGCCTAAGAGAAAGTAAACGGATAAACCTCATGAAAAGGATTAATCTTGTAAGGGAAGAAGTATAACAAAAATCATACTCTACCTGTCTTGAAGAAGGAAGGATCAGTGATTTCCATGGTGATGGGAGAGTTCTGGAGAGGAACCAGATACAAAAATGGAAGGCTTGTGATGCCCTTCTTATGCACCCAAATTTGCCTGGGTGCCAATGGAGAAGGTATTGCCCCATTTTGGTGCAAGACTAGGATCTGAGGGGTGACATGATTGAGGTTTATAAGATTATGCATGGGAAAGAGCAGGTAGAGAAAGAGGTACTTTTCTCCCTTTCTCATAATACAAGAACCCGTGGGCACTCCATGAAATTGCTGAGCGGTCGGGTTAGAACGGATAAAAGGAAGTACTTCTTCACCCAAAGAGTGATTAACACTTGGAATTCACTGCCAGAGGAAGTGGTGGTGGCTACAAGCATGGACGGCTTCAAAAGGGAATTGGATAAGCATATGGAGCAGAGGTCCATCAGTGGCTATTAGCCACAAGGTATAGATAGGGACTCTGGGGCAAGTGATGCTCTGTCATCTTGGTGCTTGGGGGGGGTCAACAGTGGGAGGGCTTCTAATGTCCTGGCACCACTGGTGGACCTCCTGATGGCACTGGTATTTCTGGCCACTGTGGGATACAGTGTGTTGGACTGGATGGGCCTTTGGCCTGATCCAACATTGGCATCTCTTATGTTCTTATGATCTGGCATTGGATTAAAATGTCTGAACCTAGCTGCCCATTAGTGAACTTTGGGGTTATTTATTCATTTCCTTCATAACCTGCCTTTCTGCCCGGTGGGGCCCCTGAGTGGCTTACATTGTTCTCCTCTTTTTCATTTTACCCTAACAATCCTATGAGATAGGTTAAGCCAGAGGTCATTTCGGGGGGGGGATCGCAGTTCCCCCGGGTGAGGTACGGGGGGCAGGGCATACGACGAAGCCCCGCCCCCTGCTTCCGGCCGCCCCACTTCCGGCCCTCATTCAGCCAGGAGGAGGCAGGAGAAGAGGGAGGGTAAGTTGCTTCCTCCCTGCCTCTCCCTACCCCTGCCTGCCTGGGGCCAGGGAGGGCCTTCGCGGGGCTTCCTCACACTCCCGCCGGCGGCGGCCGGGACCATTGGGGGCGGGGTGTGTGGCCTTATAACACACTTCCGGTGATGTCAGGGTGTGTGATATATGCTAATGAGTTATTCTAATTAGTTCCCCTAGCTCTTTTTCTACGAAACGACCCCTGGGTTAACCTGAAAAAGTATGTGAGTGGCTCAGGATCATCCAGCAAGCTTCCATGGCAAAGTGGGGATTCAGACGGTCTTTCAAATCCTAGCCCGACACTCTAACCACTACAACACACAGGCTCTGGTTGGTGCATCTTAAGCCCTGGAACCCTACATGTGCAAACCTAAGTCTTGGGCTCTGATAAGATAGTGTAACCAGCCTGTGGTAGAAGGGATACTTATGCATGCATAGGAAGTATACCTTGGATAGGTGAGAATAGAGGCATTTCCCCTCACTCCTGACATCATATGGTCAAAAATTCTTGAGTACAAAACTGTATCTATCCATCCATCCATCCCAGGCCAAAAGTTCTTGGGGAGTTCACACTTTTACTGGTGTTAGTGGGGGCTAGTGGGCTATGCAACACAGGGCTATGAAGATCTGCAGAGACAGAACCTGAACTGGCAAGAAGATAGAAAAGGTCGTAGACCAGGAAAAAAGCAGACCACTGCTCTAAAGGCTGACATTTCCTTTTGGGGGAGAGTGGTGGTTTGGGCACCAGCCTGACTTTACAGTACAGGCAGCAAAGTACAAGACTGAGAATCCACATGGACCAAAGAACACACTTTTCTTCACTGTGCAGCCTCCCCTCCCCAAGCCTGTGCTTCTTCAGTTTTAACTATGAATGAGTAATTTTGTATTTTCCATGGATTTGTGGTTGTGGGGAGAAAATCTATGTAGAGACTGGGCATTCTGCCAAACTGGAACATTCCTTGCTATCCCACAAAGTCAACTTGTAGCACATAGCAGGTTGCTGCACAGCAACATGCAAGAAGAGTTTCCTCTGAATGCCAGTCCCATTATCAGTGACCTTATTGCTGTTGTAGCCCCAGATCATCATAGGCCCACTTTCCAACCTGCAAGCTTTCCTGCATGAATGACCAATTTCACAAGAGGTATTTAACTTATTTTTCTTGCAAGATGGGATTACAGCAATGTATATTTATCCATGTTCCAAAGGTTATCATTTTGTATTTCAGTACCATAGCCAGGGCCTTTTCCCCTTTTGGTCGAGAGGTGCCGGAACTCTCAAGAGGGAAATGAAGTTTTCTATCTGTATACTGAAAACTCATGAACTTTTAAACATTTTAAAAAGAGTTTTGTCGAAGAGGTTCCGGCACTCCGTTCTGCCGTGTTCCCCCCCAAAAAAAGCCCTGACCGCAGCCATCAGTTCCTTATGCTGCTGCTTTATGGTAAAGGCAGTCATCAACCAATCCAACTCTTCAGTCTGCATCTATGCACAGGAAGGATTATGATGATGTGCATTTATGCCTTTACTCCATCCTTTTATGTACATTAACCATATTCAGAAGCACCCTCTCCCCAGAAAATTCTTGGGAAAACTACCCATAATTTTAATATGGGAGTTCAGACAGTCCACGAGGGTAAAGGGCTTTCCACTACTGGCTGCACATTAGTTTACAAAATGTATCCTAGGTGTATGGCCATGGGCTTTTCAGAACAAGTTGGGAAGGCTGTTGGGACCCGGGACAATTGGAAGGTGGTCTCCACTGCAAAAGGAGCAACTCGTTGCTTAGTCTGTAATATCAAGCCGTTTTCCCTGATGCAGTTTGTCAGGCACGTTCTTATTCAGGACGCCCCTCACAACACGCTGAGGATTTAGAGACCGTTTCCACTTCTCCTGATCACTTAACCTCTAGCTGAAATGTCAGCCAATGGAATGAAATGGGGATGGACCTTAACAGGTAATGGCCCAGAGTATACGGCTTGATGTGGTCCAAATTTTTGCAGTGACACAACCCACAAAGGCAATCAGGTAAAGATGAATGCCCACATTCAACTGAAAACCTAGTGGAAAGAAGTCCATCAGTGTAGACAAAAGATATGGGGTGAGAGATAGGACTGACTTCCTTAAGTAAATCATACCAGTGAGTGAAAGGAATGGAGACCCATCCTTTCTTTCTCCCCCTGGCCTCTGTAGACTCCATCACCCTTTAAGCTGTTTTGAAAGGGGTTTTCTACCTGATAACCTGTCCACCTAAGTCACCTGTGCAATAGTGGATCACATGAAGGGTCTCAGATTCTGGAAATTCAATTTCTGCAGCTAAGCTTGCTTTTTGTTAACTAATGGAGTTACATATCAAACCGGAATATATACATTTCCCCACTCTCAGCCTTTGATGCTTGCTCTTTTTTCACACCTTGCATTTTCTCTTCCTCTGAAATCAATTATAACCTACTGAACAATTTACAGGGGTTTTCCAGAGTAAGATACAGACAATGCCTACAGCATAAAAGATGATGCGAGATGCTACTCTCCATAAAAATCTCTAAGGCTGTTCCTACTGGGTTTTTTTCTTTTCCCTCTGGGAAAGTTCCAAAGAAAAGAAGAACTGGAGAAGCCAAAGTACACCTGTGGTCTTTCTCTGCAAAAGTGGGACAAATTCAAGTCACCTGCATTGTTTTGTCATATTCTTGTGCTGTGTTAGATGAATCTCCTGTTTATTAATCCAGATGATATATTTCAATGGACCAAGTGTGCTGGCAAAGGAGTAAACTTTCCAGTCACAAAGCACACTAACTGAAGCAAGGATGAGGGAAGCATTGAACTGGTGACCACCGGCAAAAATATACTAGTTGAGAAAGGTTAGACCAAAGTTGAATGCGCTCAGACTGGATTCAACAGAGTAGATCAGATTAAATGGTTTCACATCTGAATCAGTTTGGAGGCCATCTTCTTTTAACCATAATCATTAAACAACTGCACTTAGAATAACTTCTAAAACCAAATTTGTTCTTTCTTGTCCCACTTGTATATATTTCTGGATTCATTTAATAATGCACCTCCCCTTTTGCCTATGCTCACATGCATCCTGATTGACTTACAGTGCTCTCAGATGGAAGCCAACATGAATAACCTTTGTACAAAGTACACAGATTTTATGAAAAAGTTCGTACCAGTGTGAACAAATGACAGCTAACTGAACTAGATGGTGTTGCACTTCTGCATTAGTTTGTTCACTGCCAGAATGCCCGGAAAACAAGGTTTTCATTCAAAATACAAGAAATAAAAACGCTTATCAGGTTCACATCTTATATTTGTATTTAAGTTATCTTCTGAACAGTTAAAATAAAATTATAAAAAAACCACACGTTACCATGATCCTAGCTCAAGTGAACATTAGTACATCAGCTACACATCACCAGACCGTAATCACAAAAATTCCAAAGCACTCATTTACTTTAAGGATCTAGAGAACAGAGAGCAGTTACAAATAAAATTTCATAGATCGTATGTTTACTTCCTAACCTTTTGTGCCCACAGTTCTCTGAGCTTCCTGCAGTTGCAATACGCATGTATTGGGCTGCTGTGTACTTTCAAAGAGCAACATGCTATTAGGCTAGGGGAATTGTCACCAGGTGCTAATTCTTTTTTGCAAGGTTTTGGATGAAGCTGCATCCTTTCCAAATGTGTTACCAAAATTCCTCTTTAGAGTGGTCCATTATTATATTCTGAGCAACATTCATACAAGGCAATCTCCTGTGTTGTATGGACCAGGGCTTCCTGGCCCTTTCCCTACTCAACCAGAACCCATCATTCGGTAAGTGAACATCAACCATTCTTTTAGTTCCACAGAACTAAGGAGAGCTCTTTGCTTACCAGTAAAGACATCTGAAGAACAAAAATGGGGTGCTTAGAAGCAATTTAAGATGTTGAGCCTTCTTCTAATGAACAATCTGCAAGTCTCTGTGCACAAATACTTGTGTGTTTTCTGGGTTCCTGAAAATCTCAGTTCCCCTTCCCACCTTTAAAGTAAAATGACCAACCTTCTTTAATGTGAAAACACACTTGAAACAGGCAGGAGGTACTGTGAAATTATCCAGTCAGAAGGTGGTACTTCTGTTTCCTGTAGTCTGCCTTCATAACACTCAATGTTATGCTCTTCCATAGAGCACCTCAGTTTGCATTTTGCCTTTGCTAACCCATAATTCCGCACCCAAAGTTTGATAGTGTGCAAAAACTCAAATTCATGTTCAGAACAAAGCATGCAAATTGATAAAAATTAAGAAAATCAGTGTACACTTTATTGATCTGTATTTATTTTGAGCACTGAATTTTAATTGTTTACGCACATGAGCAGACCTAGAAAATAATGAACCATTTGTACCTTCTCCAGAAAAGCTGTGCAGTATTCCAGAACAAATGTTTCTGTCTCTAGAAAGGTGATTTTTAGAGAAGAGTCTACAGTGACTTTAGAATACTAACTAGTGACTTTTGTGGGGACTGCATCTATATAATGTTTCAGTGCTTGTACTGATGTGGATTTCTCCAAGGCCCATAATCCTAAGCATACCTCATATAATTGAAGAGTCACTAATAAGCAATTAGAAATCCTGATATGATCACTGCTACTCCAAAGGACCTGAATTCAACTGAGCTATAGCCCAACTGCACATTGCATAAGGGGACGGGGAGGTCAACCCTCCAACATGATGCTCATGATGAATGATAATGCAAAGCCCTAAAGAAAGCTGAGTTTAAGAACCAAAGGGAAGCAGTAACTGATCAATCACAGCTTCCATCAGGCAGACCTGTAAAGGAGAGGCCACACTGGTGCTTAATACCAAGAGCTAAGTTATAGTTCAGAAGGGAGCCAAAAGGGACTTACAACAGATATATGTTTCTTACAGAATATGCACCTCTCAGTGCACAGCATTTAACTTGTGCGGAGGCTGCTTGAGCCAAAGTGACCCACGGGGAGAATTGTGCTTCCAAGGCCACACAGTAAGTTCACTCCTGGCTGGATATGTAGGATCAATTTCATGTGAAAGAGGCTCATCCAGAAGTGAAACCTGGAGGA
The DNA here is from genome assembly GCF_001447785.1 of Gekko japonicus. Lineage (NCBI taxonomy): Eukaryota > Metazoa > Chordata > Lepidosauria > Squamata > Gekkonidae > Gekko > Gekko japonicus. The sequence continues at coordinate 2,109,081 of NW_015169174.1, forward strand.
CACAGACGTAGGAAGCTATCTGGAGATCTCTCCTGTTTCAGGAAAGGAAATTACTTAGCCATTTGGGCCAAGGATATAAACTGGATCCCAACTCAGCACTGCATCATACATGCCAATTAGGAGGCCATGGCAGTGCCACGTACGAAAGGGATTTTCCCAGATCTTCCCTTAGAGAAAGAAGATATGCTAAATGGGAGACATGTAACCTGGATAGCTACTGGAAATTTTTGAATATTCCTTCAAATCCTGCATAGAACATCTTCTCTCTAGAATGGGTTAATTACAGAAAATAATATACACACAGTTATTTCTTTTAGTAACACTGCTAACTGCTAGATATGCTTGAGCCTAGCCTGGAAGGAAGAAACCCCCAGGACCCAAAGAGCCAAATATCAAAGATGCCAAGCACCTGCCACTTACATTGGCTCAAACAGCCAGAATTACATAAGGGAGGCCAGTGAAGGGGGGGGGGGGGACGACACACAGATATGCCGCATTCTTATTCTGTCCTACAGAGTTAAATACAGGATTTTTATTTTATTTTATTTTGCAGCAATGGGATTTTTTGTCCATCTTCGGATTCACAAACAGGCCTTGTAATTGTAATCAAACCTCAGAAGCCTAAATAAGTACAGTGAAAGTGACCCAGCATGTATTTCTGCAGGGGATTCCTATGTGCTACATCTCACTGTGCATCCACACTCTCTAAATACACTTTAAATTAGCCAACAGTCCTCATGCTAGACATGTACGTTCTTGTACCAGGGATCTCCCCTAGTGCACTGCTCTTCCTCCTCTGAAAACCTGTCTGCAGAGCTCTCTGCTCCACAGTGTGTGAGAGAGAAGGCTATTTTTTGCAAGCAGTAACTCCAGGTTAGCATTTCACTCCAAAGCAAGCTGTAGCCCTGGATCACAGATCTTTTAAAGAACCATCACGACCATTAAATTTCCCTTTTTTCTACTTTGACTTCAGATCCAATTGAGAACTAACCATCCGGAAAACATCCAAATACACAGATAAAGATTTAGAACCACATCAGATGAACATCAAACCCGTCCCAAATGGTTGGAAATGCAACAGAATGAAGGCTGTAAACTTCAAAATTTCCTTCAAGGTCATACAACTCAAGTGGGTAGTGAGGGAAGGTCTTTGTTTTGTGGTAACCTTTTTGTCTATCAGGGAAAAAACCCACACTTCTAGCCTTTTCCTTTGAAATGGCTTATAGCAAAATCTTGCTGCTTTCCCCTTGAGAACATGCTCTGCACACTGTCATTCATTCATGTTTGTTTCTTTTAAAGAGTTCAGTGCTTACAAATGGTTTGAGAACAACAGCAAGGCAACACCAGCCAAAGAAGAGCTGCCCCATCACTGGCATAGCCTCTTTTATGATCCCTAGCTCCACATAACTCAGCAAATCAAAAGTCATATCAGAGTCGCCACCAAATACACATTTTTAAAAAATGCCTGTAGTATTCGGAGAAGAAAACACTGGTCTCACAGTTCCAGCTGCAAGCAAGAGTACAACTTGATGATGCTCCAGCTGTAGCAGATCTGCATCTTGTTCCACATACACAGCCAACACTGCAAGCTTTGTAGGCACAGGACTCAAGGGCATAGTTATTAAGCGATGTGAAAGGTGTGTGTGAGAGAGAGACTAATCATAACAGAGAATAATACCTGGAAAATTCTGTTTCTCTCATTTCCATTCTTGCTATGCATGAAGTTGCAAAGCACTGTGCAAGGCAAAACTTCCCATCCACTGAAGGGCAGCACAGAGTAAGGATAAAATCCCTACCTGCAGCTCTGAATTTCCTAGTTACAGTAACTGACACTTAAAAACAAACATCAGATCAGCACTAATATTTCTGTTCAGAGAAGAAATGCCTCTGACTCTATGCCTTTGGTGATAATATGTCCCTGGCTCATGTGTAGGTTAAAAATCCCTGGATGGGGTATCCCTTTTGAACCAGTATGGAGAACCACAAGGACAGGACCAGCTGCCCGCTTAGTCTAAAGTACCCAACAATTTCCAGCCTCCCAAGCCTGCTGTGGCAATTGCCAAACATTACCATGGATTCTACTGGGACGACAGCTACTCCCAAGTGAATAAGGACAGGACACAGGCAAAGCCTGCCTGCCTAGCAGCATGAAGTAAAGCCCTCTTCTTTCTTAAATTAAAACAAGTCTTTACCAAAAGAGTAGCCCTATTACTCTTAACCCCGTTTTAGGAGACAAAGGGCCTGGTATTTCCACTGGAAGGTCAGAGCTTTTCTAAAATGTTCCCCAAAGTAATGAGAGCTACTTAGTACCATAGGCTTGCTGCTCATCCTACTGTGCTCCCTCGCCTCCCACTCTTCCCCCTGTCCTTCCCCTATATATATCTGCCTTGCAGTTCTGGGGGCTGAGAGACACATTTGCAGCTGACTGGGAAGGACAGTAATGCACATATGTCAGTCCATGAACAGATATAAACAGGTGAGCAGGAAAAGTCTGAATTACCAGGTCATTCATTCAGTGCTGATGAAGGCACCATCCAACTCTGTTTTCATGCTGTGCATAAGGAGTACTGGTGCAATATGGTGGATTTGAGAGAGGCAATAAGGACAGAAAAATCAGCATACAGTGCTTTGTAGGAGGACAGAGAAATCTAGCTTTCTGTAGAACACCCTTGACAGAGAAACATTTCTCAAAGCCACCACGAACTTCTTGCAATCTCAGGGATTTAATAGCAACAGTAACTCTCACCTCTTCAGCAACACTAGACTCTGGCAAATGAGAGCTTTCACTTACTGGCATCTACCAAACCAACACCTTGTACAGATGGAACTATTCCAAAAGGTCCAGACGAAATAGTTTGGACTTCATTATGACTTCCTCTCAACTGGTTTCTGGCCACCAGGGCCTTTATTTGGCATTAATTTGGCCCTTTTGTAAAGTCTTATGGCATTCTACGGCTAAACAGAGATACCCTTTATGCAAATCCCAAAAAGTAAAGGCATCAGCCTGCTGCTCCCCTCCACCTGAAACACAAGATGACTTTCCCAGTGGAATGAGTGGTGGCACTGATTTTTCTGCTTAAGAGCAAAGCAAGAAATCCTGGTAACATGTTAAATATATTTATAGGATGTGTGCACTCAGGACAACAAAGGGGGAATTGGAGAGGGGGAAGAGTGCAAAGGGGGGGTTAGCACATCAGTCATTCAGGAAAGACAAAAGAAATCTTCTGATATAGCAGCACTTGAGCAGTCAGCCGTGCTGAGAAGACCTTGATCGAGATCAACCGCATGCCAACTTGGTTCCAGAAGTATGTCTGAGAGCCTCTCTTCAGGAGTATCTGTTATGTGGATAATTCTTTTGCCCTGGCATTGGCAGATAATTTAAATATCGCAGCTTAAATGAGTCCTGGGGGAGAGAAGACAAGAGAAGAACAGTTCTTCATCTACATCTTTGCAAATGGAACCTTGCGACTAGTGAAAAGATGATTCCATGATATGGTTTTAATCCAATTGTCTATACACCAGCCTGTTACAATCTCGAGTACTCTTTAGTCTTCACGACACAAAGCACCCCCCTCATCCTTCTTTTGTGGGGGAATGCTGAATAAACTTCATGACCATCATATAATCCCAGAATGGGACTTTAGCTCTCTGCAAGTCATCTAACTCTACAGTGGTTTTAGAGCATCACAAATCCAAAGCAAAGTATTCCACTTTCCGATATCATCCTTGCATTTTCCCTTTGTTCTTCTGCAATTTTTGAAAGGTCACCTGACCTTACAGGCAGGAAACTAGATTCTTGCCTGGCTGATGTGATGACAGGATGGTCCTGTAGTCTCACTTTGGGCTGGCTATTAAGCTCTCAAGAATGCCTCCGTGTTAAGGAACCAGGAAATATCCCCACTTTCTTCCAGGAGGCAGAGACCTACCTGGCCATTTACAAACCCCCCTCCCCAACACACACTTTGCAGCCTGCAAGGGTTCTCATTTTTACCTGTGCAAGTGTGAGGTACAGTGTAGTACTATTTATCTGGAGATGTAAGTATACGTTCTGGAGGGGGAGCGGGTTGATTCTGCTTGGGTAGCTGGATCATTCAGGAAGTCCCAGATGAGAATGGTGTCGTCATGTGAACTGCTGACAATCTGAAACTCATCAAACTGGAGCCGGAAAACTCGGCCAGAATGCTCCTGAGTTGGGGAGAGGGAGGGAAGAAAGACAAATTAAATGCAGATTATATTTCTAGAATTGCTGAAAGTTTAATACAAGTCAACTGCAAGTTCTGATTAGACATTATTCATAGCTTAGAAAGTTAAATGATTAATATATTTTTGAATATAGTTACTAAGTTGTAAACAGTGATAGATGCAGAAGCTCAGAAATGTGTGGGAAGATCCTAAGGGAAATAAACCACAAAACAGAAAGGAAGAAAACTGAATAATGAAGTAAGAAGAATAGACACAGAGAACGGAATGAAAAAGCAGGCCTCGCCCACTGCATAAGAGGAGAAAGCTTTCAGCAATGCTGTTGTGGTTGAAAGAGAACAGGCTAGGATGACACAGTCAGCCCCATAACCAGAAAATTTCTGTTGGGAGGGAGCACACGTACCCTTGATGTGGTGACGTCACTTGTGACATTTTTTTTTTTTTAATTGTTGTCGGATTTATACCCCCCCCCCCAGCTGAAGCTGGCTCAGGGCGGCTTACATAGATTAAAACACATAAGTAAACAAATTTAAATAGTCCTAAAATCATATGACCTGATGATTGGCACTGGGGCTGGCCATTCTCCCCTGCCTGCCTGCCTCCTACTTTCTCTTCGCTAGCACAGCCCGCTGCCCTGCATGCCAGCCTTCTCTGTGCCCGAGCTCGCCCATGCCCACACTCGAGGAGGAGAGCCCGGTAGGCAAGGCGAACACGAGTGAGGCAAATGAGTGTGGTGCTCCCCCCCCCCACAGGTGCCATCCGCAGTGGGCTTCTCAGACCTGCCGAGGCTGCCCCTCGGCCGCAGCAGGAGGCGGCTCCTTACCCCAGCGGGCAGTTGCTGCGTGGCCTTGCTGGGTCTTCCTACTGCTTCCAGCTGCAGCAGAGCAGTGCACCAGGGGTGGGTGGGTCTGGCATCCTCCTGAGATGAGCCCATTGCTCTCAAATGCCCCTCACAGGTACGGGCCTGGATGTGGCCCTGCTCCTCAAGGTATGCACATTGTTGCTCCTTCCCCATGAGAATAGGAGGAAAAGATGCTCTGCTACCAATTTTATGGCTTTGTCTTTAGGAAACTCCAAGGGATGCTTTGGTTCAATGCTCTGTGCCAACACAGAACTCATACACGAGCCCGCAGAGAGACCATGAAGAATAATATGTGAACAGAAGCCTCAGAAGTTTGAGGTTTTATGTAGGATTTGTGGTGGATTAGAGAAAGGGCCTGTATCTATACTATGCAACTTCTTTTTCTGATGCATGTAAAGCCCAGACCATCTCTAGTCATCTCCTCTCTTATAAGAACTCATGTTCCAACTAAAAGTCCTGAAATCTTCCACATTTTATGAATGAAATATATTAGGAAGAATTACATGCATCCAGGGCAGCAGGAGCTCCTTTGCATATTAGGCCACACACCCCTAGTGTAGCCAATCCTCCAAGAGCTTACAGAGCTCTTCTTACTGGGGCTACTGTAAGCTCTTGGAGGACTGGCTACACTAGGGGTGTGTGGCCTAATATGCAAAGGAGCTCCTGTTACCAGTAGAGCCCTGTATGTAACTAGGATAACATCCAGAATTTACTCTGGTCTTCACATATGAAATCTTGGAGTCCAAAAATGTGAAATCTAGTTCTGCTTGTAAATACACCATGCCTCTAACATATTTCAAACATCCATTAATTAACCTCTAACAAACCAAGAAAGGGTTTACATTCTGAATTTCTCATTGTATCTGAACACTAGCCTCAAGTTCTTACAGCTATTCTGTGTTTATGGCTCTGTGTTGTAACTATGGTTTCAAATGTACCTCTGTCAATCTACTTGTGCATGCACAGAGAGATCAATGCAATTCCATGTGAAATGTCAGGGAAACTACAGCCAGAAACATAAGACCTAATCTGAAGTACGACATGATATGTCATGGCAACAGATCACTGCCAACAGAGAACTAGCAGACCAATATGGTCTAGGCTCCACTAAAACCCTTCTCCTTGACATAACAATGTTCCACCGGCAAAGAATGTTTTTGCTGCTCAGGAGCATCCAGTCTTATGATTGACTTAAGTGGTATAGTCCATGAGGCCTTTTCTTAACACATAGATTGGCCCTGACATACATAAAACATACTCAACAGAAAATGCATTTCAACCGACATGACACCTTTCTGTGAGCTGAAAGACAGCCCTTACTTATGCCATGTGTTCACAACTGACTGTATGCTTACCTGCCACTTAACAGCACTAAGATGGAGTCGTTGTTCAGTACAAATCATTTCTCCTTTTTGGATACTATCCATGGCAGGAGCATGCTGACACATACTGGTTAATCTTCCCTGGAGAGAAGAGCTTAAGTGACCGGATGCTCTACTTGCTCTCTGATTGGCCAGCATCAGCTTAGAGAGGAAATAAAACAGTTGATCTGGAGGGAAAAGATTCATTCTCTTTCTGAATCACTTTTAGTTTTTGTCTGAAATCTAACATCTGGATCAGTAGCCAGAGGGTTTGTCTTCTGAGGGAAGAGACTTTGGGAGTCAGAGATTTCTGTCAGGGAATTGTCAGAAAAGTACTTCTATAGTGAGAAGAAGGACTTCATTGTCCAAGATATATTAAAACTACTCTGAAGGAGAATTCAGATTCTCAGTCAAGAAAACTACAACACTGCTTTATACAGACATATAGAACTAGAAGAGGAATTTGGCAGGCGGTCTGAGGAGTTAGAGAGAATTCCCAGATAAACCAAATAGTAAAAGGAGTTATTGCTTCTTAGGGACAAGAATAATTTCTAGCCCAGTAGGAAGGGGTTGGGAAGAGGACCCTGGTCTGTGATAAAGAGGAAGAGCTTAGATAACCCAAGAGTTTCTGGAAAGCTATAATACCAGAAGGGAGAAACCAGATTTCTAAAAGAAGAAATCTAGGAACTATAAGCAAATGCTATTCTCCAGAAGAAACATTAATAAGAACTGTATTAGTGATGCAATATACTAAATACAGTACCTCTTGAAGAAAGAACTACAAAACCTTGAAACTAAACTGCAAATACAATCTCTTGTATGATCTAAGCTTTCAAATCTGTATATGGCATGAAATTTTACCTACGCCTTTCTAAACCTTGACAATCTCCTATTATATATATTCCATGCCTGTTCAATAAAATGTTGTTTCTCTTTTGAATGTTACTTTGCCTCAAGTGCCATTTCAATAAGGGTTCAAATGTAAGACAGCTCCTGTATTTTTCCTTAAGATCCTGTGCTGGGTCAGAAGCCTAAACTAATATCGGTGACAGGGTGGGACAGTTAAACATTATAAAATAAAGAAGAAATACACGATACAGAAGGGAAACTAAAATGTTTTTGGTGGGAAAATCTGCCTGGGAGTGGGGGAGAGTTGGGGTCTATCATAACTTCCTTCATATTGCCATGCATATGAGTATATGATAGCATTTTAGAATTTAGCATGTGAACAGTGCCTTGCAAGGGAGCATTCTCTCCATAAAGTACTTACCCGATTAACAAATAAGAGGTAACCAAGCCAATATGCCTAAGGGCCCATTTCTGTTAGAAATATGTGTGTTGCAAGGTCTAAAATTCAGTCATTATAGGGTTAATGTGCTTTACCTTATGTGCTATTGTTTAGACTGACCTGGAAGGGAACCTAGCACAGAGCCAATGGGAAGAGAGCCCAGGAAACTGCAGCCTATTTACTAACAATCATTGGTTAATGCATTCAGGTAATTTCCTTCTAAGGGTCAAGAAGAAGAAGAATCTTCATTGTTGTAGACTGTGTGGTCAAACTGTAAAAATGTAGTTCTTAGGCTCCGGGTCACACGGGCAGGAAACTGCGGGGGGGGGGAAGCGTGGCTGTTTGCCCCGGGGCAAACTAACGCATGGTTAAGCGATCAGACCTCCTGTGGAGGTCCTGTGGAGGTACCGTGGAGGTTCCGTGGGTAGGGAGAGGTGCCGATCACAGGACACGCCTGCGCGCAACGAAGAAGCGCGCGGTGTGGCAAACTGGTTTTCTTTTTTTTGTGTACACGACAAATGTGCATGCTCCGTTGGGTGCGTGTGCGCATCCACGGAGACTTGGAAAAAAACCACACACCTTTTTCGCAAGGGGACATGGGCGGGCGCCGGATGCCACCAGAAACGCGATCAGACGCCCGCCCTTGCCCCGCGGTTTCCGGAAACTAGTACCTCCGTGGTACTAGTTTTTTGCTGCGCGTTTTCGGCGGGAAGCCTCGGTTGTGCCACGGAAGCGCTACGCTTCCCAGATGTGCCGGTGAGATCGCAACCGGAAAATCTGCCTGTCTTCCATCTCTCTTGCGTGGCTAATGTTCCGTGTGACTGCAGCCTTAGGTATCTTTGTTGTTTTGTAGATTTCCTGTGAACCCTTCCCTTTAGAAATAAAGATTTTTACATAGAAGAAAATGCCTTCTCTCCAGTGAAGCGAAGATCCATTGCAATCTCTGAATATTTATCTATTTTTACCAATTTTTCCAACATATTCCTGACCCACTCTTCCCAACCAGTGCCAAGAGCTGCTAAGGAACAGACCTGGCAAGAGGGCTTTAAAGGACAGAGGCCCAGCATGCAAGATGCCATCTGTATTCCTTGTGCTCAACAGTTTCAGTTACTATTTCTTCAGAAAAGAATGTAAAGGGAAATGCTGGAGATAAGATTTTGAAATTATAAATGGTGTGGCAAGAGTGAACAGAGAAATGTTTTGCTTTCTCTCAAAACGGTCTAGCAATAGATTTAGGACAGAGAAAAAGGAAGTACCTTTTTGCACAATACATATAAACTTATACAATACACAGCCAGCTTAAAATAGGAATCATACTAATTTATTTATAGCATTTGTAACCTACCTCTCCTCCATGGATGTGAGATGAGTTACAACATAAATCAAAATATATATCCAGAATATAAGAATGTTAGACTCAACAAATGCAACATTAAAACTACTTCATGCACCCAACTTAGACTACTGAACAATCCCATCCTACAGTGGTGCTGGAATACCAGCAAAGAGGATGCCATCTTGAGGTATTCAAGAACGCCATTCCACAGCACAGAAACAAATGCACTGGTCTGGCCTGGGCAGATGGTGTTTGAGTATGCCTACAAAATCACACCTTAAACAGCCTGAGGAATGGAGCTGCCACACATAAGTATATTGGAGGAGTAATTAATGGAAGATAGGGGCATTAAAACTATCTAGCCGTATCTACTAAATAGGATCTCCATTTTCAAAGGCAGTACACCTCTAAGTACTAGATACTGGGTGACAAACAGTGGGCGATGGCCATTGCCTCCATGCCCTGCTTGCCAACTTCCCAGAAAATCTGCTGACCAGTGTGGGAAACAGGATGCTAGGCTAGATGCATCCATGCACAGCAGGGCTCTCATGAATACTTGGGTGGACTTTTCTCTTGCTTTCTGGAAACTGAACATAAAACAGCAGGGGGTATGCTATGTTCATTGTGCAGCCAGGCTTAATTACAGGAACTGAGGAGAAGAAGTGAAACAGCAAACAGGATGCCCATCAAGTTGCTATAGATATACACAACACCTAAAACATGTTGCTACCCACCCTTTCTAGGCTAAGAGTATGAAGGCCAAACCGAAAGAGATGCTGTAAGATCTATAACCAGTTTTCCAGCATGTCGTTCTCTGTAAATTAGCAGTTGTAATGTGAGAAAGATTTCGTTACCTCAGAAGTCCCCTCACAGAGGCTATCTGCCCCACTGGGGAAAAATACACAGGCACCCTCTTAACAACCTGCATGTTTTCCCCAACAAGGCAAATATGTGATTAATCTATTTATATCCCACCTTTCTGTTCATAAGAACACCCAACGTGGTTTAGAAACATAAAGAATCCTAATAAAATGCAACCCTCCCCCAAATAATTTACCAGTAATTAACAAAACATTACTGGGTTTCAGGTCCTTTTACAGATAAACAGGTGGGGGGAGGGCTGAGCCCCTGGACAGCACGTTCTTCCCAAGAAAATATCAGCTATGGAAAAAGGGCATTGAAGAAAGAGTTAACGCCCTTCTTCCCAGCCTCAATCAGGATTTCTGCATCAGTGGATGTGCCACCCCTAGCTGAGCAGTGTGGTTGAATGCAACCCATTGTCTTTGCTCTCTGTATTTTCTCTACTTTGTGTACACTTTTAAAAATGCAGTGACAACATCTACACAATGCAAGCAATGAGGAGCGAAGCACTATTACCACCTTTTCCCATTCTGCTATAAACTCACTCAAACCAGCATTCTTCCTTTCTTGCAGTGGAACCAAATTGAATTCTAAAACTCCTCTCCTTAGATCCAACCTTAAATGGATCTCAATGATACAGGACAGCCACACTGTATTGGTGGCAACTGCTGTTTGCCAAACCATTAAGATTTCATTACATACTACTAGCATAAATAATAGCATAACTAAGGGCATACAGCCACTCAGCAACTGAAGGCTCTTACCACAAGAGTGCGTAGGCAGAGAGTTCCGGCAGGGGCACGAGGGTCCAGAGCAGCCACCAGATCCCACACTTTAATTTTCCTAATGACAAAAGAAAGAAAGAGAGGTAATCAGGATCCCACTGGAGAGAAAGCAAACACTTTCTGAGATCTAAAGTTAGCCATTAACACAACTTAGGTGATAAATCCAGTTCATGGGCAAAAAAGAATAATTTAAACCTTGCACCTTGATTCTCCCATTCCCTCCTGTATAGAGCTTAGTGATCTTAATGGGGGGAAAGTATATGGCTGTCATACAAATTGATTCAAAACTAAAGAAGTGATGCTGACTAAAGCAGAAGCAATGAGAGGCTACTCTGTATCATACCGTGGCTTAGAAGCAAGAAGGCAGACAAGTGTAAATGTGTGACCACCCTTGTTTGACATTATCTAATTTGCACCTAACCTTCCATCCAGGGGTCCCCACTCCATTCCTCATTTTGTAGACTGGCAGAGAAGAAGGCACCCAAGTAGTGTTTCTGGGTAGGCAGGTGAGCTGCCACCAAAACCTCAAAACTATAATGATGCAGGTGTTTCAGAGTAGGCCAGCAATAACTTTAGTTTTCTGCTCTCCATGCATACTAATGTGATGTCATCTGCTATTGAGAAGGCCTGGGCTCCCAAACAATGGGGACAGAGAAGGCCACAGAGTGTTCATTACCTTATTTGATGATGGGAAACAGGACAGTGCTGACAGTCTGATATACACTAGACTGCAGGCACAAGAACTGAAATAGTGAGGAGTGGTACATAACATGTGAGAAAAATCTTATCAGCACAGGCAATGAGCAGCTCTCTGCAGGAAAGCAAATTAAAGCTGGAAACCACAAGTCCCTTCGTGAAATTCTTTGTACTCTCTGTATACTTGTGCAATATATTTCTGAACGTTGGTGCTCTTGGTGACTTCTGTGCATCCTTTGGTTCTAGGGCTGCCAAACCCCCCGGTAGGGCGGAAATCCCCCGCCCCGGAGGTCCCGTTCCCCGACGCCGGGGAATCGGGGCCCGGGGGGAACCCCTCCCCAGCGTGCGCGTCACAGGAAGTGACGTCATACGCTGGGGGCGGGGCCACGCCATTTGAGGGGAAAACAAAGAGTTTTCCCCTCAAATGGCGTGGCCCCGCCCAGCGTATGACGTCACTTCCTGTGATGTTCAGGCGGCGCGCGCGCGAATCGCGCGCGCGCGCTTTCGGCGACGACTCCCAGACTGGCGGGACGATCCCCCGCCGGTCCGGTTTTTTGATTTGGCAACCCTATTTGGTTCAGCCTGCCTCTTAACCTGTGGCACTTTACACCTACAGTTACCTTATAAACATAGCATTTTGTGGCAGTATTTCTGAACACCACAGTCTTACAGCCTGCCCACAATATAACCAAAAGATCAACTTTTTCCGAATTGTATTTGCAGTCTCTTGCCTTACCGCAGTTGTGTTCTTTCTGCACTGGGAAAAGGTACACTGGTGAGGTAAATGAGTACAGCAGCCAGCCTGCCATGATGGCTAGCTAATTGTGAATTGAGGGCCTTTGCCCTGCAGAGTCCATAATAAATGTGAACCAGAACACCACACACAATTCTGTTAGTGAGCAGGTGATGGGCACAGAAGTTCAGAAATACAAAGATGGGAAGCAGGAAGACTGGTTTCAAGTAGCCTGAACTGCACACGTTGTTTGCATTGATGCTCAGCTAAGACACATTGTGTAAAAGAAGAATATGAGATAGGCATGAGTTTTTGTGCAAAGAAGAAACTAAAGTTATACAAGCAATGGGAACATCAGTAAAGCAGGTTTGCTCATAACTGGATTGGATTTCCACAATGACTAAAAGTGTGTCCAACCCATATCTCCTTTTTCTAATGGAGAGATTAAAAAAAAGATCAATGAAATTGGCCCCAGGTAAGAGATAATCAATCTAATGGGAGGCTCAGAAGAACGTGTTCCTGTAATGAAATGAGGTCAGGTGAACAGCAAGCTTGGTTATTATGGCAGGTAGTAGTGCAGTTGCTTAGCCAAGATCTGCAGATATTTTATTACTTCCTGCTTACATTACTATAAATATTTCCTCCTTCCAGAATTTATAACTGAATGGGGAAAAGTTGACTTCCATTATAAAAACAAAAACAAATTGCAGACAAGTTTCTTGATAATAGTAGGGTGCCAGTCACGTCCCTGTAAAGTTCTTTTCACACTTCAGCATTTAGGGCATGAATCAAAGAAAAGACGGTGTAGAGTGGGGTTGGGAGATGAAAAAGAGAGACTAGTGCCTCCCCTCTCCCCAATTCTTACCCATCGTAGGCCCCGCTGACTATCCTCTTGTTATCAAAGCGTATGCATCTCACCAGCTCTTCATGGCCTTCTAGGACCCGCAAGCATGCTCCACACTCAATGTCCCATAACCTGGGAGAAGACAAGTCAAATAACTGGCATTATGTAGTTGTTTGAAATTTTACCTGAGAAATGCAAGTTCTTAATCAAACCTACCTGACTGTTCACCAAGGGCTCAAAGGGCTTTAAAAGGCTCACCTACGTTCTAAATCTAAACTCTAACCCTATTATTTTTCATTTCCTGCCAATGATGCCTCTGACTCACTGTTTGCTTGGTGTTTTGGATTGGATTAAGGCTAATAATCCATAGGAGAACCCAGACAACAGTGACGGGGGCCCACACTGTCTTGAAGTAGTAAGACTGCCCCTTCTGGATTGGGTTACATTCTCTCTGAAGGAGAGGTTTGCAGACTGAGTGGGAAAACGGCTTTGCTGCTGCAGGGAGACTTTGATAGTTGCTTGCACAGCTTTTTCCAGCTACATCAGCTTCTCAGACACAAACCCTGCTTCTGTCAACTACACCTTGATCCCCTCTCAGAGTTATTTACTTAAAATATTTATAGGCCTGACTTTCTCCCAGACAGCTCAGACCCAAGGCAGATAACCAAATGAAATCATTTAAGGCCACACAATACCAACAACGTTTAACAATTAAAAACAGCCAGTGAGTTTAATAAATCATACTCATTTACAGATCCCTGCCCCCCAAAATCTTAACACTGTAAAACCGTCAAGTAGCCCAAAAGGCTCTCTTAAAGAGTTCACACATACAGCCCTTATGAAAGTGCTACTGGGATAAAGTCCATCTTAGTTCATTTGGGAGACTGTTCCACAGAGCTGGTACTGAGAAAACCCATGATCAGGCAGTTGGAGAATGCATCTTTGTAGGGGTCAGAATGGCTAACAGATTATTGATGTTCAGAGCACATGTGGGTCCCAAATTTTTATGGGCATTAAAGGAAAGCACTGGTGCCTTGAACTGGGTCAAGGAACATGTAGGCAACCAGTGCAATGATCATATAACGAGAGTAGTTTGTTCCACACAGCTAGCCTGTGATAATGAATGGGCTGCCTATTCTACATCAACTGTAGTTTCTGAGTAGTGTTCAAGGGCAGCTTTGTATAAAGCATATTACAATACTCACATGTTAAGATAACCACTGCATCCACAGGAAATCAGAGCATAAGAGCATGGCCAATTATGTGGTGGCCCTGTACTGGTAGAATTCTCTTTCTAACAAGGTCCCCCCCCCCAACTACTTTGCTATACTACAATTTCTTCTGCTCAGTTTTTTTCTTTAGATAGTTTATTATATTCATTTTTACACTGACCAGCATTGTTATATGTTGCAGTTCTGCTACCTGGTTCATTATATTCATAATTTAATTGACTTGATATTGTTTTATTTATTGCACTGAGAGCCCTTAGTTGGAGTGATGGTTTTAAAGACTTCTTAAAGAAATAAATAATCGCTTAAAGATTCATGGTCTCCATATTTTTGCCTGGATTTGTTAAAATTCCTTTTCATGTGACGGTCTGCAGCTAAGAATCAAACTAGATGCCATGACAGTGTCAATTCCAGCCACACTAAACTGGGGAGAGGATTCAAAGCACAGAATGGTAGAGAAGGGAGTTCTTCCTCCATTCAAAACTGCTTAGTTCTCATCCACTTTTCTTCCACAGTGTTAATCTTTCAGTCTTGGAGCCCCACCAAGAAAAAAAGCAATTGCTCATGCAGATCTGTTGGGGAGGGGGGGTAGGTGGAAGGACGGCTTAGACCTCTCTGCCAGCCCTCCTCCTTCCACGTATAAATTCAGTGACAACCTAACTCTTACACGTATGTCTGGCACTTTAATGTCTAGCTTGTTCTAAACTTGCAATGGAAATTCCATTCTTTGGCACACAAAGACCCATTGTACATTGGAATAGAAAGGAGGTTGATGAAGAGGAGAAATGTGTTTCTGCGTGGAAAGATGTTTGTGCGAAGAAGTTCCCATATCTTACAGGCAGATTTTTTAACCTTCAGCACCTCTCCACCCTCCTCTCGAAATAAAAAGGGATACTATGAACATAATATGTGAAGTCCATGTATGTCACTATATTTGGATAAAAAGTTCTGGGGAACTGGAAAGCTTGAACTCTGTTTTGTGTCATTTTGGTTGGTCTTGCATGATACTGCATGGATTTTGTCATTATATCAGTTTTAGGGGGAGTCACAATGATTTTACACCAGACCAAGCTCTGCTTTTGTGACTTGACCATTCTTGTTACCCCTGCCATTGTGACTGCAATACTGAGGAGGACAAACTGGTTTTCTAGCTACTGCTCATTCCTGGCTAGCTGCACAAGTGTTAACATAATTTAAATTCAATTCCACTTTGGAAAATTTCAGTCTTAAACCTCTGTGATATCTACTGGCCCGTTAATAAAATTCACGTTGTTCTTTCCAGTAAATGGAAAATCAAGTACATATTTATTTAGAGGTTCTACCATTACCATCTATCTACCTTACCGCCAAAAATTCCTTTTGCTCTAACAGTGTGAGGTACTGTACAGAACACTGCAGTTATGCAGTCCCTGTCTGGAGGGTTTACAACCCGCATTCGATGGACATAACAGGGACTCAAGAAGAGGTCACCTCATCAAACTTTTCAGCGCCATCCCTGAGAAGTACATAGGCCTATTTTGAGTAACACCCAACCTGGATTCTGCTGGGATGTACTGCCAACCTCTGCAAAATTCTAGCATAACGATTTTATTCAGTGTAAGCATAAAAGTAATTGTATTCCTCTTTAAATTTATTACCATATTGACATTTATATTTGCTGGTTATTGCTATGTATGGTGTTGTGGTTGTTTTTCTAAGCCCTGTAATGTTTAACTGTTTCCTGCTCGGATTACTGTTGATGTTTCTGCCTTTCCCATTTATAGCTTCTGTTGTTATATAAGGACTATAGGTCTATCTTTCTTTTTAAAATCCAAAGAGCAGGCAGGCTTCTTGCTACAGTGGAACATCAGGCCCAAGTTCACCATATTTAACAAACACAGTTCTCTCACCAATACTGGTGCTCTTATCAGCCTTTCCTTTAGTCACACCACAAGGTCAACACCACAAAGTGAGCATTTCTTTGAGCAATGCCGTGGTGCTGTTTACAATCCCTTTGATCTTTACAAGGCGTTAAACAGAATGCAGCTGGAGAGGGGAGGCGATAATTGGTTAATGGCTTCCACTGTCCCATCCCAATTCCCCATGTCTCTTATTTAAATTGTCTGCTGCAGCACTCTGATCTGTGTGTTTTCATTACTCATGTTACTGCAATTATCTTCAGTAACCAGCTTTCTCTAAAGCTACACTAGTCAATTACCAGACTCTACAGTCCCTTAATGAAAGGATTTGTTTCTTTGTTTTGTGTCTTTATTTGGATACTGGTGATGTGGTACATTTGACCTTGGACCTAAATAATTACACACAAAGAAGAGGAAAGGCGATACTATTAATTGGACCTACCTCTGTTGGCCTGACTAAAGGGATCCCCTTACCAGTTTTTAAATCTCTGCAAACTCACTAAACTTTACAACTTTGGGCTGGCAGCAGCAACTTTATCTGCTTTTTAAATTGCCGGTGGCATCAACTAGAACAAGGCTGTCAACACATTCCCAATGGAGAGTTGAAGCTGAAATGGTAATGACCAATAATTGAAAGAAACTTCTAACTGAAGCAATGTAAATACATTGGGCTAACATGGTTTGTTGCAAGAACCAAGAAAATGCAAATCGAACCTTTAAACAAGAGCACTAGGCCATTATACCAGGTTCTTCCTGATCCTTTATGTTAGTAGTTTTAAACTGGTCCTCTTGTCAATGTAAATATTAACAAGAAGACTGGACAAGGAAGCAGGTTGTGGCTGTAGAAAAAAAACCTCATGGTAATAGTACAGTCAGAGAGTCTAATACTGCCTTTCTAAGAATGAGTGAGATACACAAAGTCGCTGGTTCCAACTTGCTGAAATCTGACCAATCAGTGTCTGTTTAGTATTTCACTAGTATCTGTCATGTTGCCGAAAGCTATCAAGTCCAATCCAAAGGACATCATTTGAATGGCATCTCAAAAATCCCCAGTGCCTTATACAGAATGGATTAAGGTTTACACTGTTTCAAGGCAAGACAGAGCAAATTGACTCCATGACTCCTGGCCACCTGTTTCAAATGGTGCCTGAGGCCAAACACCATGAGAGAAGAGCTTAGCTGGCAAGATCCCAGCAGGATTCGGTGCTGGATTAAAAGCCTCTTATTGCAAATCCAACCCTTTAAGTAGACACGCAGACCAATTTAAAGGATCATGCTAGGAAGTATACTATACAACGGGTCACAATAAGCTCTTTCACGTACTACATTTTGAGAAAGCAACCATTATAGCTTTTATTTTAGAAAAAAAATCAATGCCAGCAGTTCTTTAAAAAATCCAGATTAATGAAAAGATCATATAAAAGTAAACTATATACTAGTCTCAATTATTTGATTAACTTCTGATTGATGAGCTTGGAGCTTTTTGGAGTTTTTCAATGATGAAAAACTGAGGCAATTACAAAAATGTTTCATGTCTTCTCATTCTGGTGTCAGGTCTGTGGTCATTTTAAGCACAAATGGAACATGGAGCAGAATTTGGATTACTGAGACTGTTCCAGATAGGGGCTGAAAGCCTTCTAACAGTGTGGTCCACTGCCAAAGTTGTCCTTGAACCCAATGCTTACTTTCATGGTTGAGCCTTCGAAATTTCCTAACTCCTGCAAAGCCTCGGAAGTTTAATTAAAACATAAATTAAATATTGTTGAATTCACTCTGGGCTTAGAGTTTGTGGTTCACTGAAATTCCTAGGTGCACCACACATCCAGCCGCTTTCACACCTTATAAAGCTAACTCTCAGGCCTGGTCTCACACATTCAGTAAACTAAAAGGTCAAAGTAGTAAAAAGGACTGAACAGCTCTATACTGCGAGAGGGAATTCATATCTGAACACTTCCCTCCCTCCCAATGTAAAATGGGCTATCAATACCATGCATATGAGTGTGTGTGGGAGATGTAGGTAGGCCCAGAGAGAGGCAGCACATGCTCCATGCAAATGTGGCATTGCTTACCTGATTGTATTATCCGATGAACCACTCACTACTAGTCTGTCTCTATACTGTAGACAGGCAATGCCTCGTTTGTGGCCATTTAAGGTACGCACAAACTCACAGGTGCTTGTGTTCCATACCTGAAATAGAGACACAAACATAAAAAGGAAGGGACTGATTACCACCAGTTCAGGACTCATATGAGAAAGACATAGATTGTTGATTTTGCCAGAAATCTCCAAGATTTGCACCTTTATAGTTCTATCACCTGACGCTGACACAATATACTTGTCATCAAAGTCTACCACGTTGACAGCTGCTCTATGTCCAACCAACACTCTGCGAAGGGTGATGTCTGTTGGGGAGGCCATGTCCCACACGGCAATGGAACGATCTTTGGAGCAAGTCACCATCATGCCGTTATTAAAGCGTAGGTGCAGTACTGCTTCGCAGTGGTGGATCAGGGTGTTCAGCATCTCACCTGTATTCACATCCCACACTCTGTAGTTGCGATAGGGGAGAAAGGGAGGGGGAGAGGATTTTTTTTTGTAGTGAGCAAGGGTTCACCAAAACTTGAGTACCCTAACGGAGGGAAAATATGATTTTACTGTAGAAGCATGCCAAACACCATCATAAAAAGATATGCCAATTAAGCTTTTCCAGCCATTTTTACACCTGCTGAATTAGTAACATATAGCAAGTTTGATATGAAAAAGCTTTTCAATAATAACCTTATACCACCTTCCATCAATTCTGTGAAGCAGGGCAGTCTTATTCATATTTTATAGACGGGGAACTAAAACTAAGAGACCATGAAATTTGCACAAGGTGAATTGGGGTTGAAATGAGATTTTAATCCAAGTCCAAGTTAAACATCATACACTGGACTTCTCTGTTTACTTAAAAGAGCTACAGAGTTTGGGAAACAAAAATGTCACAGAGATTATGTAGCAGTATGGAGGGTGCAAGATGAATGACTACTGAATCTTCTGCTACAGGAGGTGTGTGTGTCCATTCTTGTGGGCATAATGCAAGGTCTCGTCTCTGCTTTAGAATTTGGTTTTTGAAGATCTCCATTTGAGTTGTGCTGGCTGTTGAGAAGAATATGGTCAAAATCTACAGAAGGTCAGGTCTCCTGTGTTCTTGACAAGTCACCATCCCTCAGAGATCTTTATTATTTATTTAATTTATTTGTACCCCACCTCATTCTCCTCTCTTCTCCTCCATTTTATCCTCACAAGAACCCTGCAAAGGTAGGTTAGGCTGAAAAAATGTGACCGGCCCAAGGACACCCAGCAAGCTTCCATGCCACAAGTGGGGATTCAAACTTTGGTCTCCCAGATCCCAGTGTTGCCTACTCCAAGCTCTCATGAGAAGGAAGAGTATTGTGTGAACATGCCTTGTCAGTGTTTTTAAGGAAGGCTGGGGTGAAAAAGCAAGGAAGACTAGATTTGGCTCCTGGCTGGCAGCAGTGTTGGGTGGGGTAATAGCTGTGGTCAGTGCCTTAGGCAGCAAAATGTATTGAGCCAGCACTGCACATTTCACTCCTCCTTTCGGCTTTCTACAAATTCTGTACAAGATCCCTGACATTTATTCCTAGCATAGAATTTAGCCAAATATTATGTTCCTTCCACCACTCTCTCCCCCTCCCATTTTAGACTATAAGTCTGGAAACATTTTAGGTATTCAGTTGTATGAGTGTTTTTTAAAACAACAACAACACCAACAACAACAGCACTAAGGAGTTGAAATAGTTCTTTAATCCTACTCAAGTCTGGCACATAAAAATGGAGTAATGAACATAATTTAAGAATCTATCACATTTTTATCCCACCCTTCCTCAAAGGAGTTCAGAGGCGCATACATTGTTTTTAGTTTCTCTAATGAATGTAATTTTTTTTTAATGCACTGCTAAATTATGACATGGCCTAATGGGATTTTTAAGCACGCAGAATCTGTATACTCAAGACAGCATGCTGGCAAACTTATCCTTATTCAAGGGCAGTTTATAAATGTTGCGAACCCTGAAATTTAGAACTGACACTGCTAACTGAAGACTTATTCCTACAAAAGCTTTTGGGAAACAAACAGTATTATTTCCCCTTTATTTATTTATTTATTCAGACATACATACATACCCTGTTTTCTCCCTAATGGGAACCTGAAGTTGTCAACAATCACTTCCTTACCTTCTCCAGTTTATCGTCACAAGAACCCTCTGAGGTAGGTTAGGTTGAGAAACAGTGGCTGGCTCAAGATGACCTGGCAATTTTTTTCAATGGCAAAACAAGGATTTGAACCTGGGCCTTCCAGATCCTAATCTGACACTCTAACCACTGTAACACACTAGCTTTGCATGCCTTCAGTCTCCTTGGCTTTGCGAGTGAAATCAGATGAGGTCTTGGGGAATAAATCCACCCCCCCCCCATCTACCTAACTTGGTGTAGCCTAAAGTTAAAACTTAGTTCAGTGAGCAATGTGCTAGGTACTGGTAAACCATTAATTCAACCTCAGCACCTAACCCCATACGGGGATAATACCACTTGCCGGTCTGAACAGGCCACAGATGGTAACAGAGAGGGAAGGTTGCACAGAGAACACCGCACAACTGATCTCAAATCTAGATGTGCATACCTGACAGTGGAATCCGATGATCCAGTGATGATAACCCGCTCATCGTACTGGAGGCAAAGGACTGATCCTGTGTGTCCAGTCAGAATCCGCTTGCATTCTAGTGTATTCTTGTCCCAGATCTAGGAGGGCAAAGGGAATGGACTATATTGCCAGTCTGGCTCTTTTGTTTTCTACAACACAGCATTTTATCTACTAAGGCGAGCAGAACTTCTAAGTGGCACGCAATGCACTTTGTATTCCACAGGCACTTTGGAGCAATATAAACTATCCTTAATATCTCTGTTTTTAATATGAACATAGTCTTTACCCTTCTCATTAGGGAACAGGAAGACTTTAATTACTGAAGGACCAATAACACAGCTAGCAGTGAACAATGCACAAGAAAATGAAGCAGATAATATAGATTTATTCTTCTTCTTTGGGAGAGAGGGAGGAAACCTATGCAGTTCAAAATCAAACTTGATCGGGTGGGGGCATGCAGTCTGTAAGCAAGACAAGGAAGAAAGGATTACCCTCACCTCTATCTGTCTGTCTCCTGCTTTGCTTCTCCCTAAATTAAATTACAGCTACATTCTTTCTGTTAGTGGATCTCCCCTGCCCTTGCCTGCTGGGGAGCTCTCACCTTGATGGTATTGTCTCGGAGACCACTCACAATCTTCTGATCATCATATTGTAAACAATAAACCCCTTTGCTCGTTTCACTCCGGCAGTGGATTCGCTGTAAGCTGTGCCTTCCACACCGCCAGTTTGATTCTATCGTCTGGGGGAGAGAGAAACAATTATAAAGTGTGGAACAATCTTCATGGAAATTTTGCAACAATAAAGCCTGCTAGACTCCCGGGACAACAGACGCAGTGTTAATGCTGAAGCCATTTATTATTAGATAGTCCCAAAGCTTGCTATAAGTGGGGCAGCCCCCCCCCCCCATCTGTAGCATCCATAGTGATACAAATCCTAAAGGGATTTTAAGACATTCTCAGGAAGGCACAAGTGCCAGCTATCTGTTCCAGAGGTCTTTAACATGGAAAGCAGCCATATCTAAGGATACAGTGCTCGTTGGGGTGTGAGTTCTTCTAAGCCTGCCCTTCAACATTATGTGGGTTAAAAAGCAAAATGCAAATTCACCATTCTTGCCTTCAGACTATTTGTTTGTTACTCTTGTGTTGACTGTCAATCTCTGAAATCCACTGGAGGACGATTTCTGCTCCCCTTGCTTCCAAGCCCTTTTATGCTCTCTAAATATATGTTCTTCTGGCCCTATTCCACTCCCTTTCTTTGGAACAAGTTCCTTCAGCATTAAGGGCAGTAATGGTACTGACGAATTGTCTAGATTTTGTCTTAACTACACTAGGGGAAGCTTTGATATGGGAAGATTCACTGTGATGATGTTTCGAAATCACTGATCAAGAATGAGACACTATGAGATACTGCTTCTGTGGAGACGTTGTCATATTTAATGCATTGTAAGCACTGAAGTGGAAACAGAGATAACCTGGAAGCTGAATGCTTATGATTTATAGTGCATTTGAATTGTAATTGTGAAAATAAGGTTGTATTCAGTAATATATCTTCAATTGTATGCGAATTTACAGACAGACAGACAGACAGACAGACAGGGTAACCTATCACCAAATGTCTGAGCACTGTTCACCTACAATGAGAGGGGGACTGGCTGTAAATGGGTCTGGTACATGACATCAGTCTTATGGGCCAGTTCATAAGTGATAATCTGTAACACAGATATGGCTTCTTTGCACATGCAGTAGGAAGGCACAACTGGCTATGATATTTGGGCAGGAAGCTGTTCTGTGTGAAGCAGCTCTAAAGAACATGGGTTCAAGTAAAGTGTTCCCATCCCATCAAGTTGACTGCCTGCAACATTTTCTTTTCTGCCTCTTACCTCAATATCCTGTATAATTTTGGGATAAAGTGCTCTGTAGAAGGAGTTTGGTGGGGCTATTCCATCAAGTGGCTTGTTTTTAAATAGATATTGTCCCCTAAAAGAAAACAAAACAAGCAGCACTGATTATTCAGCTGTCTGGTTTGTTTATTTTGTGCAAAGATTTAGAAGACAATAAGAGGGTCTTCTCCCACCTTCCAACACACAACACTACTGTCCTTAGACATGTGGCAGATTCACAGACTAGGAAGCACCTAAGTGCATCCCCTCCTCCTGTATTTTAAAGGGATGAGGTGAATATGTGGGAGTACAAATGGGGCATTGGGGAGGGGGGTCAGCACCAGGAGAATGCTGAGAAAGCCAGCAAGTTCCCCACAATGTGATTGTTCAACGAATGGGTAGGTAGGCAATTAACAGGACATTTTACTGCTTCCAGTAAACATCACTGGATTCTTTCTCAACTTAGCCTGGATATGAAATCCACTTATCTCATGCCAGATTTTTGTCACAGAAAAGGGGAGGAGGGAAACAACAACAACCCAAAAGCCATCAGCAAGCTGCAATCACTTCCTGCTGTGCAACAAAAAATTTTTAATTCCACATCCTAAAGTTAAGGAGCCACCAAACACTGTGCGGAAGCTAGTAAACCCCACCATGGGCGTACTAACCACTCTTCAGCCTGGCAATATGCCTTATGAAGCAGAGATGGGCACAAATGCCTCAGAGTATAATCCTGGCATATGAGGCATGGCATTTAGCCTAGGCGAGCTCTCTGCTCTTCCATCTGCTGCTGCACTACAACAATACATACTGACAGGTTTTTTAATGCATCTTTCCCTTATGTTGGAATTCTGCTGAGAAGCATCAAGAGGAGGAGGAGGAGGAAGAGGTGGATTTATACCCCAGCATTCACTTGGAGTCTCAGAGCGTCTTACAATCCCCTTCCTCTCCCCACAACAGACACCCTGTGAGGCAGGTGGGGCTGAGAGAGCTATGAGAGAACTGCTCTTGAGAGAACTGTGACTGACCCAAGGTCACCCAGCTGGCTGCACATGGAGGAGTGGGGAATCAAACACAGTTCTCCAGATTAGAGTTCACTGCTCTCAACCACTACACCAAACTGGCCCTCTAAAGCGCCCTTGTGCGTAAGGTGCTCTGGGCATGTGCAGGGTTAAGCGCAGGATCCAAAGGTTAAAGACCCCAGTGAAGGATCTGACTCTTGTATGGTTATATTCAACTCAAACCTGGGTAAAAATGTTATAATTTATTCCAGAATTCAGTTTTGGATTTCACAGATTACATTATATACAAATGGAAAAGTTCTGTCACGATCCATCTTAACCAAATGGCTCTGTTCTGGGGTGCACCTAAACACCATATCTCCCAACCTCAAAACAACAGTTCCCTTTATCACACTACAGAGTGACTAGGGGAGAGGGTGTTACAGGAACATCTTCTGGCAGTTATATAGCAAAGTCATGAGTTCTTTATTGCTGTGAAGAACAGAAACGATGAAACAAAGGATTAATATTCCAGATGATTTCTTATCAGCATGTTTACAAGTTATGCTCAGGTATTCTAGCATTTGGGCTTTTGTTCTCCTCTGCTTTATATTCACAACCATCCTGTGTGGTAGGCTAGGCTGATGGTATGTGATTGGCCCAAGGTCACCCAAAAAGCTTCCATGGCAGAGTGGGGATTGAAACCATGGTCTCCCAGATCTTACAGTTTGACACTCTAACCAGTACACTGTGCTGGCTCTATTAATTAGTTGATGTTTTGGTGCTTGGAAGAATGATAAAGTACAACATGTCAGGATAATATTAGGATATTTGCATATTCTTTTGCAATTGAAATATATTGGTCTTCTTAGACTGCTGATCTGTAAATAAAACAATTATTTTAAATGATTAAAAAAAGACAGATTTTTAAAATATTCAGTTTCGGGGGGGGGGATCAACTCAATATAGCAGTCTCTGAGATTCATAATATACCAGTATGGTCTTGTAACTCCCTCTCCCCGATTGTGGTTGTAGTTCAGCATCCCATGATTGTACCCACTACAGACTGACACAGAGAAGGAGATGCTCTTGTTGCTACAGTGATTTGTCCCTAGTGAAAATCAAAGACAGCTCTAATACTGAACTACTATCTAAGAATGTACCATAATTATTTCATTCCCTACTTCCTAAGACTCAAGGAAAGGGCATGTATTATTTCTCCACTGAACCTGTGGAAGAGAAGTTTAGGAAAGACATTTCTGTTAGAATCCTGAAGGTGTGTACAAACAAAACATTCCCATTACGGCACACTCACTTTGCCAGTGTGCTGCTTTGTGTGTTAACTGTGAGCCACCAAAAACTGCACAAATGGAACTCAACTGAGAGTTGGAAATGATCTTCTCATGTCTTTCCTTTGTCTAACTTGGTCCATATCATTTAACTATGGAAAAGAACATTTAGGAGTTGACAGAACTGCATAAGTAATTGCAAACAAAAGCAAAAACCCACAATAGGTCATTGGGAAAGGTTAAGGAGGTACAGCAGTACAGGAACACTGCTTCCCTCAGAGACGAAAAAGTATGTCATAGTCCAGTTTTCTGTACTGAATATTTGTAATGCTCCTCAGTAGCCACTATTGCAATCTTTCAAATGTAACCCAGTACAGATATCTAATGGGGATGGTTATGGGGAATTAAGTGGCCCCACTCATACAAAGCTTAGCCACTTTACAACTGGGGGGAGACATTACTTCAGTGTGTAACACAAGACAACCTCACAATGTAGCCAGTTTGCCACCCAAACTGGTGGTCAACACCCATTTCAAAACAGACCATGGTTTGTAATGGTACTGGAACACAAAGCTTGGTGTTTGACAGGAAACTGACTATTCTTTACTCCATGTCTGGAAATGCAGCAACCAGTGATGTGACACGGTTCAAATATAAGGACTTAAACCATGGCTTGGCCATTATAGAAATTAGCCAAGGGAATCCCTCAGATTTGTGTGTCCTGGTTTGCAGGGAGGACAGCAAAGAATAATTTATGGATGTGATGCTACAACAAAATGTGGGCAACCACAGATCTGGAAGTCTTTCATTAAGAGTAAGAGGGAGTGGGTGACAGGACATGAGCCCAAGGATTCCACAGGTTTGTTCATCTTATATCTGACTCATGCTGAGTCTCATTTGCCCAACGCTGACCTGGAAGGTACTTTGAGTCAATATTAGAAACAGAGCTGCTGTCTTTTCGATCATTTAAAAGTTCTAAAAATATTTCACAAGTGTTATTTGTATTCATAATCTGTTAAACTACAGCATACTCTTAATGTCAAAACCCTTAAAAGAATTTGTACTTGCATGTTTGTGGATTTTATTTTTTTAATAGCAGTTAAAATTCCTTAGCTGTCACTTTTGTCTCATTTATGAAAAATTCATACCCAGCTTTCTCACAGACAACAGTCTAGGGAGGCTCCTTGGATGGAAAATTATGTATTAAGAAGATTACCCCAGAGAGGGAAACATCTAATGAAATGTTAACAGAGGTTCTCTAGACTTCGGCAAGTCCTGCATAATGGAAAGACTGCTCCATCTGATTAATTAATCTATCTGTGTTTTGGTGTGCCTATCCTCAGTGGTCTGTATTCTGAGCTTGATAGCTAAGATTAAACTGATCTCCAGTTGAATAAATCTGCGGAGGAAAACAAAGTAACCTGCTGTATATGTAACATGTGAAAACACATCTACCTTTCCGTTCAAAAAGGATACTGATGCTAGTAGGAAAGAAAGATACTACACACAACCAGCCCCTCAAGAAATGCAGAAAGCTGCTGCACTTTTGGGGTGTGTGTGTGTGTGGGTTGGAGTAGCTGTTTTCCAACCAAATTACATCAAAATTCCAGGGGTGCTAGTGCTGCCTGTCCACTAAAGCTTCAAGTAAATTGGACCAAGGGGTCCAATTCTATGGGCCCCTGAAAAAATGCCCCTGCCACCCTACTTACAGGGATGCAGACTGGGAGGAAAAAATGGCCCTGGTAAATGGCCCCACCCCCTCAAAGGAGGGAGGGAGGGAGGGAAGAAGAAGAAGCCAGCCAGACCTGCACCACTGCTGGAAGCCACCCAAGACTTGTGCTGGTCAGGAACCACCTTCCTGTTGCCCAGGAAACTTGTTAAAGGGGGAAAAAATAGGCTTGGGATTCTTAAAATGCCAGCCCCAGATATTCCCGAATATTTTCAGAAATATACAGGATCTGGACACTAAGATTCCCAAGAATCCTGAACACCATTCCGCGTAACTGAATATATTATTAAGGTATTTTGGAGGTATATATTCGAACCAGATATATCTGAGCTTGCATCCATACTCCCACACTTTCAAGTAATATAAACTGCCAAACTAATGGCCACGCCATTAATAGAAACCCCATTTGAAACAAGGCATCACTAGCACCTGTTTAATTTACAGAGCATGGAAAAGTTGCACATGAGATGTTCTTACCATCCTCTCCGCTCTGCCAAACCCCTCCACAGTGAGTCTGTCCGGACCATTCTCTCAATCAGCTTCTTCCACAACATGCCGTCTGACGTCACCCGATACCACTCCTTACATACCAGCTCAACAGCACACAATGACTTGGCATCCAAGTATGACAAGATATTCTCAGCAATGTGATCCAGGCCTCGGGCTGAAAGAAACAGTAAAGGCAGCTTGCCATTACAGGGGGAGTTCACCAGGAGCACATGTCTGTTAAGAATACATCTTCCGCCCCACCGTTGCTTGTTCTTGTTAGTGCAGCGCAGACCTGGGATGACTGGGCAGAAATCAGTCTCTTGTGAAGTTCAGAAACCAGCAGCTTCTTTTGGACAAGAAACAACAAAGCATTAAAGGTAATGAAGGATCCAGCAATTTGGTCTGGTTTATTTCTGCAGATTTTAGCACAAGGGAAATGTTCTGTAGAAGACTTTTCCTACTTGGTGATGCAGCCCCCTAAACCTGCTATATTAGGCCCATTTCTCATTCTGCTGCTACAGCTGTTCTTGTATTCCAAAAGCTACTTTTTGTTAAAACAGGAGCTTTTTGATGCAATGAAGAACAGAAAACATATATTCCTAATGTGCAGCCGGAAGGGAAGTGGTACCTGAAAATAGTATTTGGGCGTGTGTGTATATGCACAGATGTGTGGTAAGGCTGCCTGCACACAGAAAGAGACAGGGAAAGCAAAAAAAAAAGAAGAGCAGTTTTACTGGTGTTATTTATTTTGTCAGGTAGAAGAAAACATGCAACAAAATACCTCAAATTGCAAACATTTGCCAGCATGTCTCACAAATGTTTGGAAGAAAGGCGACAATCAACTAAAATATAAGGACACTGCAGCAATAAGCTGGTTAATACCCCATAAGCATATAAGTGATAGGAATGTGTTGACTGGGTTCACCATGGGCTGCTCAAACTGGATGGGTTCCTTCATTAAGCTTACTACCTTCCACTCATGCCCAATCATGCAGAGGCCTCAGAATAGCAGGACTATAAAATAAGACGGTTTCACTAATAAAGCTTCACTTGACTGCTGTTGTAATGCGTCAGAGATAGAGGTAGCTGAGAAGGCATTTCTCTTTTGACAGCTGCATTTTGACAGACAAGTAAACAGGCAGATGCTGTGTTAAACAGGGAAGCAGGAAGCTTTACCTAGATTACAAAATACATGCATTAAAAAGATTTGCACCAGAAGGTTGCAGTGTCTTGGAAGCACACCTGAAGTGTTTGTATTAATGCAGTTACTCTGTTGGCATATTAGAAGGACATTTCTACAGCCACGCATGTAACCCTGCCCTGAACCTAACCATAGGGGAACAAAGGGGCCTGAAGTGCAGGAGATTCAGACATAAATTGACCAAATTACAGATGAAAATTGCCTTCCTGTAATCTTAGAACAAGTGAGAGCAAGCAGAGACAGGGTATAATGGAGGGAGACGCAATACGCCAGTTATAGGCCATATAGTAAGGCCTGATTCTCACTTATAAGAAGGTAAGAAGAGACCAACCAAGGGAAGATCTTTTTGGTATTTGGGGAGGGGGTTGTGTGTGTGTGCGCGTGCGCATGTGTCTGCGCCTGGAAGTCACAGTGACCTCTGGTGACTGACCCCTACTGGGGGCCTGAAGGATATTCAGAGAGGTGGCCGAATAAAGCCTACCTCTGTCCTCCTGACTAATTTGTACCCTGCTTAGCTCCCGAGATCTGAGGAGATCGGGCTTGCCTGGGCTATCCAGGTCAGGGCCAAGGGGAGATCTTTTTTGAAACATGCTGGGAAGCACTGGATTCCTGAGGTTTGAATTTGAACTGAACATACATACATACTGCCACATTATAGTATACATGTTTCACAGATGATTCTCAGTAATCCGAAATGTAAACAGGACACAGGAAGCTGGCAATATGCCTTCGATGGATTTCGAGAAGGGGACAGGTTTGAAGTATAATGTAGCAATTAGTGTCAAGCTGGGACTGGGGAGACAAAGGATGAAATCCCTATGGAGCCATGAAGCGCACCAAGAAACCTTGGGCCAGTTGTTCATCCTGGGTCTAACCTACCTTGTATGCTTGTTTTGAGGTTAAAATACCATATGCATCACCTTGAGCTCCTTAAGAGGAAGACTGGGATACAAATATGGTAAACAGATTCGTTTTCAAACTAGGGAGATGCTGCTGCAAAGAATAGGCAGATCATCAGTGGAAACAGTGGACAATTCAGAGGTTGTTGAGGTGTCTAGTAGACATGAGCTAACAGGTCTGGTTCCACATGCAGGAAAATGAGGTGGGTGGATCATATTTTGGAATGATTCCCTATGATAAAAACTCCCTTCAAACTCCTATGTGGGGGTGGGGGGAGTTTCTACTCCATCTCTTTGCTTGCTGTGCTGGTTTGGTTTTCTATCTGCAGGGAGTTTTGTGCAAAGGAACGCTCAAAACTGGAATCTACAATCTGTACTCTGACATGGTGCATTCTATAATATGAGAGCTCTGCTACCTCATTATCAGCTCATTCTCTTGCACGTGTGAACCTGGCCTTGGGTATTTTGAGTGGTTGCCCAATCTATTTGCAAAACTACTTCAGCTGTCTGCTCAAATCTGTTTTTGCCCAATTTCACTTGGGAAAGAGGCAAGCATGCAGATTAGCATTAAAGGCAACTTTTCTTGGTTTCAAGTAAAAAGCTACCAAACATCCGCAAAGAGATCAAGTGCTCTTTTTCCTGATCTTGTTACAGCCGCCCCAAAGACTAAGCATCATTTGTCAGTGGCAAAGGTGGCGTATAGGAAGCAGTAAATGCATTTGGGGCTGACCGAGGTCACATGCCTACCCTTAAGCAGACAGATGCACAATGAAGCCTATCAGATGACTCTTATCAGGGTTAATGCAGGACATCCTGTACCCAGTCTCTGCTGCGGATAACAGACAAGCAAAGGGCCCCATAATGAGCTTCTCATACATGAAAGTGGTGTAACAGCATGGCTATTCATTTCTTTCATGGTCTCTGGAAAAATTCATTAAGCATAACTTTTTTTTTTTAAAAAATGTGACTTTTATCACACAGCTCTGACTTTACAGCATATGGGTACAGTTGTTAAAATATAAGACAATGGGGGAAAGCCTAACAATTGAAAATAGTCAGTAAGACAGCAGCACTTCAAAAACTGAAAGAAGAAAAATGAGATGAGAAAAAAGGGGAGGTAAACAGGAGGTGTCTCTGAAAGGAAGGGCTCAGGAGGTTTTAAAAAATATAAAGTGTATTAGGTGTTGTGAAATTTGATATTTCACTGGTGCTGAAGTTGAAGGAAAAGAAAAAATGCTAAGGAAGATGATGAAAACCCAACAAACTTTATCTATGCCAATCAATCTGCAGGCACAGCATGGCTATATAACAGTACAATGATTATTCTGCATTGTACATCACAATTGTGGCAAGGAAAAGTAATCTCTGGATTCCAAAGAGAACTTCTGCTTTAGTTCCCTCACTCTGTGACTTCTAAATATTGAAGAAATATGTTGTCAAGGCAATACAGGAATGAGGACTTTATAATCCCATTCTAAACCCTGATAAACTCCATGATCCAAAAGACCCAGTTCTGTAACTGGAATGTGCATGCATGTTAACTGAAAAGCAACTGATTCAAAGTCACAAGGTCACTGAGGGAAAACTCCCATAGAACATAAATTTCGTGATGTCACAGTATTCCTATATGATGAATCCTTGAACAACCTCCAAAAAACAGTCATCGAACAGATGCTGAGAACACAGTACTATAAACCTGGCTGTTAAGAAACTTGACAAGAAAGAAACCACTTGTGACCAAGGAGTCCCTGAAACCTTCCATGCTTGTTCTTTTGCAAACTACTGTGCAGAAGCTGGAAGGAAAACAAAATGGGATTACCTTTTTTGTGAAATTGGATCATGGAACAGCTTGGGCAGAAAAAATTAAATCCCATTTAAAGCTGGACGTTATTGAACTCTAGTCAGTAACAGATTATACAGAAGGCGTTACAGTCTCTTGCAAACAGGCTATTAAATCCTATCATTCAACAAACAGTTCATATATTTAGGTGGTTTTTTAAAGGATTACTTATGTAACCCATAGCAAGTTTATCACAGTGCCTGTATTCTACACAAAACTGCAACAGTTTTCACAAGTAAATCCTCAAAAGTTTTCCCCTTTTAATTCTACAGATCACCCTTCCTAACAAAGCACCTTCCCATAACACCAACACTGGGACAGAAAGAATTTCTAGGATAATTTTGTGTATGATCTATCTTGTGTATCAGTTTGGTGTATGCTGCTGCCGCCGCCTGGCAAACTATAAATATAATACAACCAAATATATACAGGAATAGAAACAGACAAGATCGTGTCCAAGTACAAATAACTGCCCCTGATTTAACAGTCTGGTACTCCTTTGAAAGTGGGCAATCAGGAATCAAATGTCAATCATGAAAAACACCCCACAGCCTTTTGCAATACAGCCAATTTGAAGTTTGCCAACATAACTCAAAATCCTGGAAGAAAAAGCCAGAACTAGCTCTCCCCTTGCTGTTGTCCCACTGAAATACCTGGCAGTGCTGTGATGAAGTCCCTCTGTAGCATAGGTTTGAGGTATGAGTTGATGTGCCCATGTTGATAGTGATACATATGTGAGATGAGATGTTCCATAAATTCCACTTGGTTGGACTCTGACCACTGTTCAAAATACTTGATACACAGCTCCTTCTCCTTTTCATAGCTTGCGGATAGCTTCCTTTGCTTGGGCACAATCATGCTTGAAGTGCCATTGGCAAGTTTTGTCTATTGAAAGAAAAAAAATGATTTTTTGGAGTACAGAATTTGATGTCTTTAGAAGCTAATGAAAGAAGAGGCATTTTGAAGGTGCACACCCAGGTGATGGAGAAAGCAAATATATCTTATCTAGCAGTATATGGACCAAACTGCCATCAGGCTCCTACGTCCCCATGAACAACCACAACATCAACAACAGCTGCCTTTCTAACACTTTGCTTCTGTTTGCTTTGGGGCCACAATTAATAAACCATATATGACACAGAAAAAAATGAACAAACTTCTCCTCAGTGCTGTTCAGCATCTTTCAGAACACAGACGCTGTAAGTATAAGGTCCACTTGCATGGTAAATAATCACCCCCAGCATTAAGTCCAGTGGCACCTTAAAGATTAGTAAAGGTAAAGGTTTCCCTTTCTCAAAAGCTAGTCGAATCCGACTCTAGAGGGTGGTGCTCATCTCCGTTTCCAAGCCAAAGAGCCAGCGCTGTCCGAAGACATTTCCATGGTCACGTGGCCGGCATGACTAAATGGCGAGGCACACGGAATGCTGTTACCTTCCCACCAAAGTGGTATCTATTTATCCACTTGCAATTTCTTGCTTTCGAACTGCTAGGTTGGCAGGAGCTGGGGCCAGAGACGGGAGCTCACTCCGTCAGGCAGCACTGGGGTCTTGAACTGCCTAATTACAGACCTTCTGGTCTGCAGCTTCAGCACCTTAACCTCTGAGCCACCGCAGCCCCACCTTAAAGATTAACAACATTTATTTCAATATTTGTATTTATTTATTTACATTATTTACAGTCAGCCTTCCAGGGATTCAAGGTAGACTATACAAAGTGAGTCAATACAGCACGAGCTTCCGTGGGTCACAGCTCACTCCTTCTGACAGATATATGAAGGGAAAATCATGCTGGGAATTCTTATGGAAAGGATGACCAAGGGCAAGGGTGAGCCAAGGCATAAAGGCTTGATGCAAATTCCTCTGAAACTGAAAAGTTTTATGGTGGAATTCTCATCAAGCCGCTCTGGCTTGGTTCTCCCCTCCCTGGTAATATTCCCCATAAGAAGAATTCCCAGCATGAATTTTCTCTTCACATATCTGAAAAAGGGAGCTGTTACTCAAAGAAGCTCATATTGAAATAAATGTTAGTCTTTAAGATGCCACTGGACTTCTGTGTTATTTCAGAGTGTGAGAGCCCCAGTGCCAAGTGTGCACTCTTCCATCTGGACCAGGCTTTGGCTCCTGCCCCCCGTTTTCTCCTAGCAGAGAGACTGCAGGTACAGAAGGTAGACAGGCCCACTGAGGGGTTTCTGGGTTCTGGGTTCTAGGGGAACTTGAATGGGAAACTGCTGTTGGAGAGCAGGCAGGGGACCTCCTGCTGGAGCCTCTCAAATGCTGAAGCCTTAGGCACAGAGGGGACCATGGGGAGCTCTTTCTGAGGAGTCTTTTTCTGAGGCTCAGGCTAGGGTAGGGCAAGCCTTGACAAAAACAATGGCCTCCTCTGATCTACTGTCAAGAAGGAAGACTTGTCCAAAAGTTTTTGCAGCAATTTAGCTTGATTTAAATGCATGCATCCTGTTGAAAGGAAGACATACTGCATGCCCAACAAAGTGAGTTAGGTTCTGATGTCTCCATGTGCACAACTGAAGGCCAATTTCCATTTTCAGTGGAGAACTTTTCTCTCAGCAAAAGAGTACACACTGAAATACATTTAGAGAGCGCAAACTTGTACACCTACATGTCCTGGGCTATAAAAAACATTTAAGGATTTTGGAAAAACCAACCTTTCTTACAATGACACAAGGACGTGATTCAGCGTTCTGACAAACACTGTAATAATAGCCCAAAACATAAGTGACTTGCTAAAATATTGTAATGTCTGATGATACAAAAAGAAGGAAGTTAATGTCCCAATCCTGTAAGCCAGTGCAATGAGGCAGCAACTCACAGCTCACAGAATCACCCAGTTCAGTGTACAATTGCTGGGATCAATTCCACACTGATGGAGCTGTAGCATTTGAACTACTGTACAGACAGTGGGTGGTTCTGAGTACACAGCAAATCACAGACTGACCAAAAGCTCACAATCCTTTATGAATGAACACCTGTACCTCAGATAACCGGGAACCTCAAAAACCCTATTCTTACTTGGGAGGCTCTACTCATTTCTTTATTACTCAGTTATAAGGGCTTGACATCTCCTGTTTTAAAAATGGAAAGATTTGTGTGTCTTCACATACTGCCAGGATTCAGATCCTGACACAATTAGATATTACACGATGTAAAATATACCCACGTTGATAGTAGTCTTTCAGCATTTGACTTACAAAAGAAACATTCTGCTTTGAAATCAGAGACATAAACAAAATTGGGTTCTCTATATGTTGAAGCCTCAACAGTCTTTATGGAAATGATAAAACATAGTTCTTTAGCATAGAAATGCTTGGTTTCTCCATGCACTAATGTTGCTGGTGATGGTCTGGCATTAAACCATGAAGGTTGGACTCTATTGAACACTGGCCTGGAGGGATTCAGTGGCTGTCTGCACAGCAGTTCAGTTGTTTGCAGAACAGAAAAAACCAATGAAACGCTGGATTAAGATTTAGATAGTTGATAAATGGTGTATTTTATAAGCCTGACCTCATTTCATTTCCCATTTCATTTGCTGCACAGCCAATCTTACAGCAGGCTGTCTTCATCCAGCATGTTTTTAAAACCACCAGTGTCTGCCTTTTTACTTACTCTTTTCTCAGACCCATATGCCTTTAATGTATGAACACAAGCAAGACAAAGCAGTAATTTGTACTGGGAACAGTGTTACTACCAAGTGAATAAGGATCTCTAAATCTCTTACCCTTAATGTCTTCTTTATACTAATCAACCATCCTGGGATGATAACCCCAAAACTCATTTAAACGTGCGTTGTTTCCACATTGAAAAACTGAATGAGAAGTTGAATCACATTAGAAATTTAGAAACCCTTCTGCAGTATTTGTTTGACTTTGTAAATTTGGTAATTTCTATCAAGGGGCTATTTTGATTTTGTAAAACATCTATGTTTTAAGAAGGCCTACATAGATGTTTTTTAAAAAAGGAATCCTGCAGATTTCAACCAGTTGTGTTGAAGCATCCAAGGGGGTTGGACTAGATGACCTGCAAGGTCCCTTCCAACTCTAACATTCTATGAATCTATGAATCTATAAAAACATAAGAGAAGCCAATGTTGGAGCAGGCCAATAGCCCATCCAGCCCAACACTGTCGCACAGTGACCAAAAATACCAGGTGCCATCAGGAGGTTCACCAGTGGGGCCAAGACACTAGAAGCTCTCCCACTGTTGCCCCCTCCCCCAAGCACCAAGAATACAGTGCATCACTTGCCCCAGACTGAGAGTTCCTATCTATACCTTGTGGCTAATAGCCACTGATGGATCTCTGCTCCATATGTTTATCTAATTCCCTTTTGAAGCCATCCATGCTTGTAGCCGCCGCCACCTCCTGTGGCAGTGAATTCCATGTGTTAATCACTCTTTGGATGAAGAAGTACTTCCTTTTATCTGTTCTAACCTGACTGCTCAGCAATTTCATTGAGTGCCCACAAGTTCTTGTATTGTGAGAAAGGGAGAAAAGTACTTCTTTTACTACCTGCTCTATCCCATGCATACTCTTGTAAACCTTGATCATGTCACCCCTCAGTCGTCGTTTCTCCAAGCTAAAGAGCCCCGAGCGCTTTAACCTTTCTTCAGAGGGCAAGTGTTCCAACCCTTTTATCATTCTAGTTGCCCTTTTCTGCCCTTTTTCCAATGCTATAATATCCTTTTTGAGGTGTGGTGAACAGAACTGTACACAGTATTGCAAATGAGGTTCCACCATTGATTTATATAGTTCCTGAAATGTTTAAATGGCTCTAATTACAGGTGGCCGAGGACTCTTATCCGGATGCAGTTTTTAAGATCAAGGACTTTCTAGAGCAAGGGCCTGTTTTTTAAAGTCCGCATTTGCTTCATGCAAAATTCAATGCACTTATGGAACACTAAGATTTTAAAATTTTGAAAAGCACATACAATCCCTGGTATTATCAGGTGACCTTGGCCACCTTGCATAAGTAATCATGTAAATAATATTATACTTGTTAATTTTAGTGTGTGATTCCACAGAGCAAGACAACACATGGTAAACAACACTACCAGTCAGCATGCATTTGCCTCTGAAAACCGATGCAATACCTTTTATGTGCAGATAGGGATTCTCTCAGGATAACAAATTTTGAATCTTGTTAAGAAAATCCCACCCTCTACTGTTCCAGCACTTGTTTTGTTCTTCCCTTTCATGTACACTTTCTTTGCATGACCTCAAATGAGACCCAATCGAAGTGAGCATGCTCTACTGCTTGGTACTGAGATGGAGGGAATGAATGAAGATCGTAACAATACGTGAAGAACAGAGGGAGTGGAGTACAATTAGAAGAGATGCCTGAAACTCGAAATGCCCCATTTGGTTACTTTCTTTACTTTTTGTAGCTTTGGGCCAGCCATTCCAACCCTCCCTGCTTCAGTTTATGGAAGGTGGTGTGCAATTTCTAGGCAGTATAACTCTTTATGGCTGCAAAAAAATAAAATAAAAATCTCTAAACCTATATGGACAAGCCTCACTGCCTGTCCTTTAATCTCTACAAGAAACCATAAAGCACAGTCTTCCCACCCACTACCTACAGCATTGAAATGTTTTTAAAATCGCCATAGGATTTTGGTGAAATAATCAGACTAAAGACAAAAATCATTTGGTTCACTCTTGCACAGAAATGGAGGAGGAAGCTTATAACAGTGACAGAATTGACTGAATCTCTGAAAAATCAATGATTACCACTTATTTCTACGGGTCAGACTAGACATGATGTTGAAGTTCTGTGTTCAGAATTTCTTGGGACCCTAGATCAAAGCAGCTCTTAGGAGGGGCGCATGTGGAAGGGGTGAACTGAGTTGAAGAAGTAGCACTGAGGAGATATTACCACCCCCTCTGGTAACCCCCCCACTGAGGAGATATTACCACCCCCTCATTATTTATGTATATTATGCTTCTCCACTGCAAGACTCTGAGACAATTCACAACAATATAATCAGCTCCAACAAACCATATCATAAGGGGCATCTTGTGTTAAAGAGTAACTGAGGAGGGTTCCCTCAGTCCTCAGGCAACACTGCATAGTGACAGTGGAAACAGAGAGCAGCTGGCAAGCTGTTCAGCAGCAATGGCCTTTTACTACCACCCACCACTATCCAAGTGCTTTTCATGCCTAATTCCTAACATTTTGGTAAAAGGGTATCTGGTGGGACAGACTGTGGTGGTGGGGAGCTGTATCAGGCAGGATGTGCATTTTGGGACCCCCTATTTGCACTCCCATGTAGGCCAGACATTTAAAGCATGTTTTCCTCTCCTAACAGTGTTTTACATGTGAATGGGGGCAAACATATGTTTAAAGACTGCTGCTATCAAGTGCAGTTAGACACATGATGTGCAAGCGCACAGTTATTAAAAATGGTTAGCTCGAAAGTTTGGAACATTGTTGAAATGATGATAGATCAATCTGCTGCCTCAGTATCCATCGTAATCCACTGTCAGTGAAGAGGTATCTCACATTAGCAGTATTTCTCAAAGAACTTCAGCTAATGTACCTTTTCCTGCTTCTGTTTCTAAGGTGAGACAGGCCCTGCTGGGACTATGAGCACCATCTAGCCCTATACCTTTTTTTGTTGTTCTTGTTCATTCTGTTAGAATTCAACTTATGATGCAGCTCTCTGTGTTGCTGAGGTCTCTCAGTGGGGCCTTCTGGAGATAAATCGAACAGTACTGAACACAAGGGCATTCTATTGATCTCAAGAAGGACAAAAGATGTTTCTGCTGAGCTGTCTATTACAAGATTGTTTAGCTATAGTAGTTAACATGGAAACCATATTATAGGCACAATAAAGTAGAGACTAAGGTAAAACGGATTAACCGATCTAAAGTTAGCCAGTACTTGAGAACATGCTTCATGTCACAAAATTCCAACTCTATGTTTATAATACTACCAAGAGGCAACTAACTTGATTGCAAGTTTCCCAGTGTTCAGTCCCCATATCATAACCTATGGCAAAATGACCAAGGTTAACAAAAACATGTGGCTTGACCTAGGTAAGGGGTTATGACTTAATTCTTTTTGCATATTCTTTGTATACAGAAGATCCTAGATTCAAAATCTGGCATCTCCATTTCATAGGATCTCTAGTAAGAGGAGGGCAGAAAGTGGTCTTTCCCAAAAGACCC
The DNA here is from genome assembly GCF_001447785.1 of Gekko japonicus. NCBI lineage: Eukaryota > Metazoa > Chordata > Lepidosauria > Squamata > Gekkonidae > Gekko > Gekko japonicus. Next base: position 2,147,383 of record NW_015169174.1, read on the forward strand.
TGTAGTCTTGCTGCCAAATCTCAGTACTCAGTGGACAGTACTTAGGTAGATAGACCAATGGTCTGACAAAGTATCAAGCAGCTTCCTATGTTCCTTTAATATCTTACTTCTTTCACCGAAGTCACCACTGATATTACAAGTCATTTTTAAAATCCGGTCATTTGCAATGCACTCTGGGCACTGCAACATATATTTTAACGCTTTACTGGATGTGCACAAGCCCATCCACATGCCTAACAAGCTTGCTTGATAGTGGCCACTAGCAATATATCAGCTCTTAGTAGGAAGGGTTAAGGCCAAATGCTTCCCTGTTACATCTACAGGAAATGTAGGAGGCATAATGGGAATAGCTGTAATGCAAATTATTTGCAGGCAGTATGTTTAAATGAACTCTACTACATACCAAGAGATAAACTGCATGACAGAAAATATGGACAAGAGGTAAACCATCATTAGTGGGAAAGGAAAACATCAACTGTGGCTGGCCCCTATAGTAACAAGCAAATGTACCGGGACAAGAAGTTTAATCCCAGAATAAATCACACAAACATACACACACAAAAACCCCTTGGAAGAATCTATGCCATGGCCCAGTATGGCATAATCTCAGTTAAATTAAGGGAAGGTGGGGGCCTTTTTGGAGCAGAGAAGCTCTGTGCCATGTTTCTCTATTGGACTCCCAAGTTGATACCAAAAATAAAAAATGAGTTTTCAACATATTTCATACACATTTGCCAGAGCTTATGCAGAGTATCAGGCCATTAAACTGATTACAAAGTTCTGTACTGTAGCTGCAAACAGTTTAATTCCCAGGAGTAATCTGTCCCTACATTACATCACTGGGTACAGTTCCCCTCTAACATTTTCTCTTAACCAGGAAGTATTATACTTTTGGCCACTGGTGGAGGCTACAGAGGCAAGCACTATTTACGTTAATAGATAATACACAGCATGTTTAACTAGATGCATCTGAGTATTCTGAGAAGCTACATCTTATGCCTCCCCAGTATTTGTTCTGGTCCCATAAAGCAGTACCATATGTTTTTATATTTCAGGGGTTTAATAAAGCATTATTAACTCGATAATGCACAGATTTATCATCAAGGAACTCTTTTGCTAGTTACCTCTTGTCAGAGGATCCAAGGAGTGTCATATAATAGCATGCGTCTTCCAAAGCAGCACACACTCCAGATTTGCACGGGGGGGGGGGGGGGGGGGGGGGGATGGGGATGGACTCTCCACTCACCATCCCTGTTCTGCACTATTTGATGCACTTCCCTTTGTCTCCATTCTATTCACCCTGCTCTGTAATCAGGGCACTTCAAGTATAAAGCAAGTTCAGTGTCACCCTCCCACACATTTATTATGGCTTTTTACACAGTGATGCAACTACAAGGCAATGCACATATGAGAGAGCAGCAGAACCCATGTGTTCAAGCAGTCCCACCATCTCATAATGTTCTCACACAATGACAGTACTAGAGAGCAATCTATACATATCTCTAACTCCCCATAAGGAAGCAAGCAACACCCAATGCTAGCCTTGATCTCAAATTAGGGCTTTGGTAGTCTTCTGCACTCTAAATAAAAAATCAGGACAGAAATTGTCCCACACCCTCCTGCATTTCTCATCTAGAGTAGCTTCTGTTCCTTGCTGGTAAACATGCTGATTTGGAGAGAGCCACCTTAACAGGATTTTTGGATGGGCCCATGTGAAGGGAGGTGGGGGGAGAGGACATAATGTTTAATTATAAGAAATGATTGAAATAGGCACAGACATACCCCGGGTGCCTCTGCACTGCAGCAAGCTCTAAACTTGTTATCGTTAATGGTTTAAATTTCACTGTGCTAATCATTTCAGGACACAAGCCTTTCTTGATAATCTAATGAATTATTCCAACATCCTTCAGCAAAAAAAAATTCTCCATGACAGCACTAATTACAAGACGTTTTCCCAGTGCTTATGTAAAATATGACAGAGCAGCAGCTTAGGGAATTGCAAAAAAACTACTTCTAATTTCCACTGAGAAACTGACAAACACCTCTCTTGCATCTCTCCCAGCTCTCAAGTAAGATTTAACTTTCTCATTTAGTTAATTACCGAGTGAGGATCATCATTTTCCCGGATCGGAACGGCACAGAGCCTTTATCGTGTTAACTTGTGAACTTGATCGATGGCTGCTGCTAAAACTTAATAACTTCACCCCCTGGCAAATTGTAAGATAAATATAATAGGAGAAACTCTGACAGTAAAAACCTGCCAGAAATGAGTGCTGTGTTTATGTTTCTTTGCAGGAAGCAAAAAACCCCAACAAAACAGAAACAAAAAAATGAACAAAAACCCTTCAACCAACAGCTTATTACTGGGTGTATGTTACTTATATTTAAAAGACTCCAGGCAGTTAACTTTCTGTGTACTGTTCAAACTTTGCTGAGAAGATAAAAAGCACTAGGGACCCTACCAAAGCAAAGGCAGGAAGGAAAAAAGGGGGGAGGCAAGGGCAATGCAGTACTGGGGAGGATGGTGGTGGAAGAGAGAATATTTTGGCTAGTGCAGCTCTTGGTTTGAGCAGGCCAGTTCTGTCCCCCCCTCATTGATTGTTTCCTCAACCTTTTGAGGGCAATGAGCATGCTCAGTCCTTCCTTGTTGGCTTATTCCCTTTTGCCTTTTTCAAATTTAAAAGCTAATATTTTCTGAATGATACGGAGTCCTCAAATAAACACAAGCCTTGTCTGTAGTTGGAACCGTTTTGCTGTGACAGGCACTTGACTATGAAGGGGGAACAATCTGAGACCCCAAAATGAACCGGGGTGGGGGGGGAAAATAATTATTTGGAAAATCCTTTCCTCACATATTTCTCATCCAGGATTCTATAAATGGTTCTGCTGCTTTTGTGTTCTATACAAGCCATGCAATTTGGCCATTAGATATAGTACAAATGGGCAGGATCCAAACTTCTGTGAACATAAGAAGCTCATGCAAGTTAATCTCTCTCATCTTTCTCCAGCAGCCTGCTGTATACCCAAAAATTCCTCTGCTGAGAGTCAGGGGATTCTTGGAAACAAAATGCATCACGGCAATGAGGAATGCATTAAGGATTGAGAATTTGGGCAAAACTGACCCCTTCCACTAGCAAAGTTAAGTTCAAAGATTTGCTCCACTAGAGCAAGAGTATGCAAATGTGCATGTGTGATTTGGCAATTTTGCTCAATTCCAAGGCTTTGATCTGCCAATATAAAAGTGGGGGGGGGAATAGAAAATGTCTTTTAAAGAACAAAACTAAGAGAGGTTGCTGGGAACTGGCTATTTTCCTTAGTCTCCCTCTTGTAATACCATCAGAATCTGGAATGTCAACATCTTAATATAGCCTTCCTTTTGTTCCAGGAACCAAAAGTGTATTTTTGTATGATTATATAGAGCCTGTATGATATATGGTGTGGTTCAGGGGTGTCAAACATATGGCCTGGGTGCCAGAAAAATAGATTGCTTACCTGTAACTGATGATCTTTGAGTGGTCATCTGTGCATTCACACCTCTGGGATATAACGCGCCTGCGCCGACCTTGATCGGTTCCTCTTGAAAGCAAAAGGGATTTTCGCTCCCACTCCCCAGTCATGTGCCGGCCCCACTGCGCATGACCAAGGGAGGGGCACGAAAATCCTGCCAGTTCCTTCTGACCGCTGCCATCAGCCTCAGAGTAATAAAAAGGAGAGGACCAAAAGTAGAGTGGAAGGAGGGCGGGTGGTGTGAATGCAAACATGACCACTCGAAGATCATCAGTTACAGATAAGCAACCTGTTTATCTTCTTCGTGGTCTCTGTGCATCACACCTCTGGGAGATTAGCAACCAAAAAACAGGCCTACCTGGAGGATGGAGCTGACGGTCCTAGACTTGCACTGCCTGCAACACTGCCTGTCCCACCACAGAACGCTGATGAAGACGCACATCCAGGGCGTAATGCTTCACGAACATGTGAGGGGTAGCCCAGGTTGCTGCTTGACAGATGTCAGTGAGCGACGAACCTCTCAGGAAGGCTGTGGATGTGGCTAATGCCTGGGTAGAGTGCGCTTGGAGCAGCCCCAGAAGTCGCCGTCTGGCCAGTAAGTAGCACAGTTTAATGGTTTCCACAATCCATTTGGATAGACGCTGCGAAGAGAGCTTCTTCCCCTGCACAGGTGTGCTATAGGAGACAAACAAGGCTGGTGATTGATGGAATGACCTTGTCCTATCAAGGTAGAAGAGTATGGCTCTCTTGACATCTAAAGTATGAAGACAGTGCTCCTCGTTGCTCGTAGGGGACGGGAAAAACATCGGAAGACGGAGAATCACAACGAAGTGCAGACAATTCGCTCACTCATCTTGCTGAGGTAATGGCTACTAGGAAGGCAGTCTTCCACGTGAGAAGCTGCAGACTAGATGTGGCCATGGGCTCAAATAGTTTGCCCGTTAATTTGGACAGTTCTAGAGGTAAGTCCCAGGAGGGAGTCAGCCCACAAGCCGGAGGAAAGAGGCAAGTGAGGCCCTTCAAAAACTGCTTCGTCTGCGGGTGAGAAAAAATGGAATAGCCATCCACTGCAGGATGATTGGCAGAAATGGCGGCTAAATAGACTCTTAAAATGATCCAAGTCTAGGCGGGTCAACAGGAATCCGAAAACTATCCTCAAGTCTGTAGGAGGCGGTGGTAAACCCAACGATTCGAGATAAGACAGGAATTTCTTCCACTTCCCTTCATAGGAAGTGCGTGTAGCTGGCTTCAGACAGTTCAACAGAAAAAGGTCTATTCTGTTTTTGAGCTGTGCTAGGGGATCCTCCATGCCATGAGTTTGAGGTGTGGTACATTGTGGTGAAGCACTCTGCCCTCCTGAGCCAGGAGGAGATCTGGTGCCCGAGGAAAATGTATGTATGTGCCCCGGGACACGTGGAGTAGAGTTGGAAACCAGTGCTGACGTGGCCACCATGGTGCCACGAGGATGCATTGAGGTTGATCCTTTATGATCTTGCTCAGCACTCTGGTAAGTAGAGGAATTGGTAGGAACAGGTACATGTGCCTCTGGGACCATGGGAACAGAAGGCCATCCCCCAGAGACAGTGGGTCCTGTCCCGCCCTGGTACAGAACAGATGACACTTCGTGTTCTGATGTGTCGCAAACGCATCGATTTCTGGGTGACCCCATCTGTGGAAAATTGGTTGGAGGTAAGCCCAGTTGAGCTCCCACATGCCTCCTCTGCTCAGAAAGTCCGCCTGCACATTGAGCAATCCTGGCAGGTGAGTAGCACTGATGAACACGCCCCGGGATTGACACTTGGTCCAAATCTCCCGGGCCAGTCGACAGAGTCCCCTGGACACTTTCCCGCCTTGCCTGTTCAGGTAACACAGTGTGGTCATGTTGTCTGTCAGGACTGCCACCATACGGTGAGCCACGAGGTGGCAAAAGAACCTTAGGGCATACTGGATGGCGAGCAGTTCCAGGAAGTCGATGTGTTTGTGGGCCACATGAGGTTCCCATTTGCACAGGTAACACTAACTGTTGAGATTGGGGCTGCCACTGTGGATGGAAACGTTTGAGGAACCACAGCTGAAGTGCTCTCATCTGTAGTCTGGTGAAGACAAGTACCGCTGTGGTGGCAGCCATCAGACCCAAGAGCCATTGAATCTGTTTTGCTAATGCATCTCCCTGTGTTTTTATCAGGTTGATGAGAATGATAATGTCTCCCGCCCTTTTGGGAGGGAGAAAGGCTCGACAGACAGTCGAATCCAAACTGCTCTGATAAACTGGACTCTCAATTAAGGAAGGAGCATGGACTTTTTCAGGTTCACCCTCAGGCCCAACGTATCTAGTGTGACCAGCGTTAAATTGATATGGTTGAGCAGAGTCTCTCTGGAGCTTGCTACCAGCAACCAATCGTCTGTACACTTTGGAGAGAGGTATGCCACGATGAAAATAATCATTTTTGTAAAGACTCTGGGCGCTGTCGAGAGTCCAAAAGGAAGGGCTTTGTACTGAAAATGGCCTTCTGCGACTGCAAAACGCAAAAACTTCCTGTGAGATGGGTGGATAGTTGTATGAAAATATGCATCTTGCAAGTCCAGGGTTACCATCCAGACACCTTCACTGAGAAGGGGAAGAATGCTTTGTAATGCTGTCATTCGGAATTTCCGATATGAGATAAACTGGTTGAGTCCCCTGAGGTCCATAATAGGACGGAGTCCTCCGTCTTTTTTGGGGACCGTAAAATAACGGGAGTAGAACCCGTGTTGACGCTGTGCTGTTGGGACTGGTTCTATAGCGTCCTTTTGAAGAAGGTTCTGGATTTCTTCCAGGAGCGTACTGGATGGTGGAGTAGTTATGAAGTTGGGGGCCTCGGGTACCTGGATAAATTCTATAAGGTACCACTTTTCAATGACGGAAAGTACCAACTGGTATGATGTTATTTCCTGCCAAGCAGCCAGGTTGGGAGACAGGCGGGTAGGGGGGGACGACAGGAGTCAAAGGCTCTGCTTGGAAGCTTTCGGAGTCTTAGTCTTAGGCTGAGAAACGGATGAGAATTTTGGTATTTGCCCATAAGGGTGGGAAGACACAGTGGGTTAGCGTTGCCACTGTGTTTCCAGAGGCGACTTAAGAGAGGATCTGCGAGACCATGCCTTCTTCCAGCATTTTGCTTTGGATAGTTTAGGAGCCAACGTGACTCCTAAATTTCGCGACATCGTTATACTTTTGTCTAGGTCTTGCAAGACCGTATCAGTCGTGGCACTGAAAAGGCCCTCACCTTCAAATGGAAGGTCCTCAATGAGAGTCCTGGTGTCCTGCAGTAGGGCAGTAGAACGCAACCAGGCGTGACGTCAGAGGATAACTGCTGAAGTCAGCATTTTGGCGGCCGCATCCAATGTGTGCTTAGCTGCACTGAACTGATGCCTCCTTTTGAATCCTTTCCCTCCTTTTGAATCCTGCAAGCCTAACGGTTAGCGTCCTCAGGGAGGGCTGCAATAAATTCAGACATCTGCTCCCAAAAAGCAAACTGATATCTCCACATACATGCTGTATAGTTTGAGGTCTTGATGCCAAGTGCTCCTGCAGAATAAAATTTTCTTCCAAACGAATCAAGTTTCCTTCCTTCTTTCTCAGAGGGGGTGGAATGACTGCATCTGCCCTTGGAGGAAGAAGTAACTACAACAGCATTAGGTTTAGGGTGGGTAAACAGAAATTCAGCACCCTGCTCCTGCACCTTATACATATGATCTACCCTCCGGCTCGAGATGGGGGTAGATTCTAGGTGAGACCATGGGACTTTAGCCGCCTGAAGGAGAACTGAAGTCATTGGTAAGGCAATCGGGGTAGAGGTGTGCATCTGGATGATATCGAACACTGAGTCTGTCACAGTGGGTGGGTGCTGCACCGTAGACAGAGTGAGCATGTTAGCCATCCACTTGATGAAATCTCCGTAGGATTTTAAGTCTTCCAAAGGGGAGACTGGAAGTTCATCGCCCACTTGTTGAGGTGGCGAGGGTTCCACCGGAGGATCGGGGTTTTAGTCCCCTGATTGGGAGCAAACATCTGAAGAGGTGGAGTGCTCAGATGGCTCGGAAAAAGACATAGGTAACATCGATATCAATGGACTCGGATTCGATGGTTCTTTAAACTTTGGAACTGTTGGGTGCGACGGCTTGGAAGGTTTGCCTGTCGGCCTCGACAGTTGGGGCCTCAGAAACTCCGGCGTTGATGGAGGATCTCGATACTGGGAGAGATGTGAAGAGATGGACTGACGGTCCCACTCCATTGGTTGGGGTGGGAACCACGGCATACTGCCTGTAAATGGATAGGCCCCATACATGTATTGCCACTGCTGTTGGTCCCAGGAGGGCGGTGGTGGTGGGTGGATCAGTGCCGATGGTCGGTCTTGATCATCAGGTCGGAGCTGTGAAGGACGGACAAATGCATTGGCTCCGCAGTCTGAGTGCAGACTTTCAACACTGGAAGACAGGGAGATCTGTGTCAAGTCCATATCGAGCCCAGAGTCAGTGAGCTGGACAGGATGCAGCGAAGGCGACTGAGATACACCTTGTGGCTGCTCTTGGCTCGAAAAGTCAAGAGAAGCAGCCCCTGTAGGATTCAGTTCCGAGGCCCTCCAAGGGGTCAGCGGAGATTGCGTAGGTGGAGTTTTCTTATGCTTTTTATGCTTGACTGGCTGATCATCCTTGCCCTCCCTGCATTTTTTAGAGGGCGAATGGGCTTCGGACTGAGATATCTGGGCCGAGCGTTTCAGCATCAGGCGGTCGACATCTATGTCAGTCAATATCGGGGACAGCACAGCTGTTGATGCTGAGGCGGCAGTCAACACTGACGCATAACCTGAAGTGTCCTGTGATGACATCGGTGAAAGCACAATGCAAAGTCTGGCAGCTCTGTTCTTCCTTGTCTGCTTTGAAAATTTCGCGCAATGATTCCCCGAGGTACAAAAGACAAAGCGAGTGTCCGTCTGGGGGGGGGGGGCAATCTTTCTGCCGCACTTAAGGCAGCATTTAAAGAAACCCCACCTATTTACCTTAGGCGGCGGGGGGGGAACACACGACAGAGTCCAAAAGGAAATACATCTGTAGAAACAAAGTCCTCTCACTTAACAAAAAATAAACAAGAAGAAAACGAAGAAACTTCGAAGAAAACGAGGAATAGGCCTAAAAGCCCAACTTTTTTACCGACCAAAGTGGAGATCCTACCAGCGCAGGGGTCAGAACAGAACTGGCGACATTGTCGTGCCCCTCCCTTGGTCATGCGCAGTGGGGCCGGCGCATGACTGGGGAGCAGGCGCGAAAATTCCTTTTGCTTTCAAAAGGAACCGATCGAGGTCAGTGCAGGCGCACTATATCCCAGCTGTGTGATGCACAGAGACCACAAAGAAGATCTGGCCTGACCGGGACTCTTACCTGGCCCGCAAACAACTGGTGAGAGGAAGGCAGGAGACTGCTCGGGAGGGTGAGCAGGCACACACAGCGAGGTGTGTGTGTGGTGAAAGTTGTCAAGAAATAGAAAGGAAATGGCTAGGAGATGGGGCTCAGAGGCTGAGATAAAAAAAGTAGGGGGGGAATGGAAGCAAAGGTGGAGAACGAGGCATGGTGTTTTATCTCCTCCCACCTCATGCAACACACAGCTTAATGAGGATTGGCAAAGCCACTACATGGAGGGACAGAGCCGAACAGCTGGCACTGCCACTGTCATACCAACTGGCTTCATGTTTGTCAATGAAGGGATGGGGTCAGTGGGGAAGGGAGGAGGTGGAGGACCAGCATGTGGACTGGGAAGCAACTGGGCTGACCTTGGAAGTGAATGGAGGTGCAAAGGGAAAAACGAGTGCTGCTGCTGCTGCATGTTTGAACAGCTGCAGAGCCAGGAAGCAGAGTGAGTGTTGAGGCGGGTGGAGGACAGCAACCTCCCTTCTCCCCCCACCTGTTGTCAGCCCATGAGGAAAAAGTGGTCACAAGATAATAAAAAGTGCCCCCTGAAAGTTTTGGAAACAGCCTCTCAGTCAGGCCTTCCCCTCAGCCCCACCGCTTCTGTGGGAAATGCAGGAGGGATGAGAACTGGGAGGGGAGGGGAATCTGGGAGATCCAGGTTCAGAATCCCCCTCCTCCTGAACCAGGACTCTGTTGTCTGGGTCACTTGAGGCCAGTTGCTCAGCCTGGCCCACCTCACTGGGTTGTTGTTGTCGGTGGGGATGGTGCAGTGGAGGGGGGAGTCCGGTGTGCCTCCTTGAGATCCTCTGAAGTAGGATGAGGGAAGAGAGTAAACAAAGATTGAGAGATGGACTTCGGCCATGCTTGGCTGCTGAGGCTGGGTGAATGGGGACGTGTGCAGAAAAACTACGCTATTTACTTGCAAGGACAATGAACCATCTCTTAAGTACTCTATATACAAAAAAATAACTAATTTGTATGGAAATATAAGGTACCTCCCCTTTTATGGTATCCCTTGGGAAAAAGCTAGTCTTGCATATGATTAAATACATTTATTGGGCTTTTGTGGGTTCCCCAATAAATCAACTGCTTTCACTGCAAGGAAACAATTGCTTTTGTTTGTATTTTGAGTAAAAAATAATATTGTTAATTGGGTTTACCTGTGTCCTTCATAAAATGTATATCACTGGTACCTGGCATTACATTTTATGAAATTCATGTCAGATCTGGTCTTTGTAATAAATGAGTCCAACACCTCTGGTAGTCAGTGGTTGATGTACTGGGCTGAGAATGAATAGACCTGGGCTGAAACCCATGCTTGTCATGAAACATACTGAGTGACCTTGAACTAAACATTCTCTCTCATCCTAACCTACCTCAAGGGTTGCTGTAAGGATAAAATGGAAGGGAGACCTCCATACACTACCCTGAGCTCCTTGGAGGAAGGCAAGATAAAAATGCACTAAATAAATACACGCTGAGACTCAAGAGACACCGACCCCTTCCCCTTATAATGATTTAACTCATGTCATTATGGATGATTTTTTAAATATTTTTTTTAAACTACTGCAACCTCTGTGGCTTGGGTATATAAAAGGAGGCTTGAAAAGTTTTACTTCTGATAGGGAGGCTCACTGTGACAGTGTTTGATAGCCACTGGTATGCTGGTTGAGATACAATAGCGGGTGGGGCTAAAAAGGCAGCCTTTTAAGGTTCAGGCAGAAATTATACTCTCATTTTTCTTTTCTTTTTTTGCTAAGTGAATGAATAACCTTATTTTACTAACATTTGACTTGACAAACTAAAAAAGCAACAGCACTACATCTTTGAACAACTCAGTCCATTTATTTTTATTTTCAGAAACTCAGTTTGGAAGCTACCAATTTGTTTACCTCCCTCTTTCAGCCCAGCTTGTTCAAATTCATTCCAGGAGGTTAGCTAATGAATCCAAGAACCTGCTCACCCAATGCTGAATCACCCTTTCCACACTGTGAGCTCACTGAAACATCTAAAAACCCAGGGTAACTGAGGAGTAAATCATCTGAGAGAAAGTCAAAGTGAACAACCATGAAAGAAACCAAATTCTTCATTGCTATTATTTCAGAAAGGAAAACAAAATACACACCAGCTGAAATTAACCCTATCTCCAGTTCCCAAAGACTCAGGTCTCCTGTGCCACACATGTGTCTTGCAATTATGCAGTGGGAGGTTTGACACATCTCAGTGAAAAAGCTTGCAGAATTACATTGAAACTAACAGCAGTTCCTTTAAACTGTAGGAAACTATGGTATAAGGACAGCTTGCATGGGTACAAAGTCAGGGCTGCAAGCACTGGACTAGAACAAAGAATCCTGAGAGTGTTTCCTTTCATTAAAGGAAAAAAAGAAAAGCTTCCAGCCCCCATGTTTGTGGAAGAGAACTGAAAAATCCTAACAAATATAAATTTATCCCCCCCAACACAATCCTGGAATTTCACTTAAGTAGAAACACTGGGACACTGCACAGGGTCTTAGCACCACAAGGGATAGCAGTCCCAATGACAGTGCAGGCACTGGGGTCCAGCATCATTTATTCTTCAGTAATGTATATTTTGTTCTGATGAACTACATACATGCCCTGGTGATTTCTAGGCTGGGCTATGTGAAACTGGAAACTGCAACCAGTCCAGAATGTGGCTGCCTGACTGCTGAAAGGGATAAGTCACTTTAATCATATCACTTTGATTTTAATTCAGCTTCACTAGCCTCCAGTTTGTTACTGGACCTAATTAAAAAATCTAGCTTAATCCCTAAACTATTTGGATATACTTCTCAACATACCCTTCTTTTTATGACCCAGCCCACCAGCAGTATGGATTGAAGAGGCAATGGGTATAAGACTGCAACCATCATTACCTGTATTGTTTGTGAAACTGAACCCCTAAGAATGAATGAGGATGCAGGGCAAATGGGGGGGGGGAATGTGGCAGCTCCACCCACTTCCCTTCCTTTCCCCTCCTCTGTATGGAAGCTCAGGAGTTTCAGCCTCATGACCCACATGTGAGAGACTCTACACAGTTTGTGACCAGGGAAGTGTACCCCTTAAGGACCACCTTCTCCAACACAAACACTGAGATGAGCTGCTCCATATTTTGACAGGCTTTTAATTTGAGAAGGGGGTAGAAAAATCCTGTTGAAGCTCAATTTTGGTGTCTGCTGATATCTGCATTTTGGTCTGTTATTGCTCCTCTGGTTTTTAATTTGCTTATGGTATGCAACTTTCAATTGTAAGCTGCTTGCAGTATATGTGTGTGTCTGGTATTTAGGGAAATTTTGACACGAACAAGGAATTTGGAGTAATCTTGACCTAATTAAGAGCCTTTAGCATTTTTGCTATAACATATTCAGAATTACATCTGCAAGTATGAGGATTACAGACATTAATTCTTTGTGAAATGGCTGCATTCTTATGGTTCTAATAAGGGTCCTGAGCGGCATTAAAATGGCTCTACAGCTGCATGTGGTCTTGTCTGTTATCCATCACTGGCCTCAGAGGTAAAGGACAAAGCATTTTCCTTAGGAACTTGGAAACATCACATTTAAGACCAGTGGTTTTTTCCCCCTTAAACACGCCAGAAGGAAAGCCAACTATGGCAGTTTGTCCAGTGACTAAGGAAAATGCATGCTCGTATTCATTTCACAAAAGAGCAGTGCCTCTCCCACACTGCTAAACAGTAAACAGCAACAGGGAGAGGAGATGAAAAACTATTCTTTTAAGAGGCACTACTTTATGTTTCAGACAGACTAATAAAGTTTAATTGTCTGGAATCTGGTGACTCTTACTGTATAACTTCCCTTTGATATAGGTCTCCCATCTGGATTTTAAATGCTGGTGAAACCATTGAAATAAAATCTCTGTGATGTTGGGTAGGAAAAAGAACTGGGAAGACTTTATCAACTTTATCCATAAAGGATAATCTGAAATGGAATTATCTTGCCCTAATGACGACCAGCAGAGCTAAATACCTCTTTAAAACACTGATTCTAGTTCGTGTGGTCAAATCTGTCCCAATGCATTTTCAGCCAGCCAGCCCACACAAGGAGAATGTCTCATATGATCATGACTCTTTCTCTAGACCCAAACTCCACTCTCTAGGAGAATTCCCATTATTGTGGAAGCAGTATTCATGCATCTGAGAAGCTGTGGCCAAACCTATGGATATTCTGGTTCACATGATATATTCTCCATGTAAATGCATGCCAGAGGAGAGTTAAGGATTAAAAAAGGGAAACGTTGGCTGCGGTCACACGGAACATTAGCCATGCGAGTCAGACGGAAGACATGCGGGTTTTCGGGGCGCGATCTCACCGGCACATCTGGGAAGTGTAGCACTCCGGTGGCTCAAACGAGGCTTCCTGCCGAAACCACGCGGCAAAAAACTAGTACCTCCGAGGTACTAGTTTACGGAAACCGCGGGGCAAGGGCGGGCGTCTGATCGCGTTTCCGGGGGCATCCGGCGCCCCCCCATGTTCCCTGGCGAAAAAGTTTTTTTTCCCTTCAAGTCTTTGTGGATGCGCAAAAGCACACAACGGAGCATGCGCAGTCATGGTGTAAACAAAAATAAAACCTTCCAGTTTGCCGCACCGCGCACTTCGTTTTTGCGCGTGGGATTGTCCTGCGATCGGCACCTCTCCTTTCCCACGGAACCTCCACAGTACCTCCACGGGAGGTCTGATCAGGTAACCGCGCCTTAGTTTGCCCCGGGGCAAACTGCCACACTTCCCCCCCGCGGTTTCCTGCCCGTGTGACCGGGACCAAAATTGATTATGTGACTTGGCCCTTAGACTTTTGGTCTTCCTCAGATATGAAGGTCACATCCTCTTTTAATTCACCACAAATTCATAAAAATATCACTAACACAACCATCCACCATAGAGTAGTGCTGCTGTCTCCTGAAGATACCAAAATGTCTGCAGGACAAAGAAGAGATCTGACATTAGAGAATGATTAAAATAATCCAGACCCAAGTCTCCTAACACATGCATGGCTCTCTTCCCACCCCAACCCCCATGCGTGCAAGCACGCACACGCACACGCACACACACACACACTCTCCTCCAAATTTCTCATAGGGTGTTCCTTAATTTAATCATCTCCAGGAACAGCTTCTCTTTTTGTTTGGGCTAACAGCAGTTGATCATTAATCAAGCTAAGCATTTCTACCTGCTTTTGTACACAAAGTTTTTAAACTCCAATATTTCCATGGTAATGTAGCATTAAATTCCTTTTCTTCTGTAGCATATGCACATGCCCACTGAGATCCAACACTTACCTCATACAAAGAAAAATGTATGGCTACCTCAGCCTACTAATACAGGTAAAAGAATACAAAGGATGCTAGCATCAAACTCCTCTATGAGAATCCTTTCCATCTTTACCCCACGAGTTGTTGTTGGTAAGTGCCATCAAGTCACAGCTGACTTATGGCAACCCATGGGGGTTTTCAAGGCAAGAGGTGCTCAAAGGTGGTTTGCCATTGCCTGGCTCCGTTTCATGACCTTCGTATTCCCTGGAGGTCTCCCATCCAAATACTTGCCCAGACCAACCCTGCTTAGCTTCCAAGATCTGGGCTATCCCCCGAAAGTTAGGGGGCCTTTATCATAGGCAATTATCTAGTGCTAAACCACCATAACTGTTTTGGTTACAACAGGGGTCAGCCTTCAGAAGCAAAAGGCAAGTACAACTTCAATACAAATCACAGTTAAATATTGAAAAAATAAATGAAAATTTTACTTTCATTGATCGAACTTCAAAATATCAAGGTACCGTATTTTTCGGACCATAAGACGCACCTGACCTTAAGACGCACCTAGTTTTTATTTAAATGGTTAATGCTAACCCACCACTGTATAAGGGCAAAGAAGCGACAGTTAGAACCGGATATGGAACAACTGATTGGTTTCGCATAGGAAAAGGAGTACGACAAGGATGTATATTGTTACCTTGCTTATTTAATATATATGCAGAGTACATCATGCGAAATGCTGGCCTAGATGAATCACAAGCGGGAATTAAGATTGCTGGGGAAAAGATCAACAACCTCAGATATGCAGACGATACCACTCTGATGGCAGAAAGTGAAGAGGACCTAAAGAGCCTCTTGCTCAGGATTAAAGAGGAGAGCGCAAAAGTGGGCTTGAAGCTCAACATCAAAAAAACTAAGATCATGGCATCCGGCCCCATCACTCCTTGGCAAATAGAAGGGAAAGTCGTGGAAGTAGTGACAGACTTCACGTTCCTGGGATCCCAGATCACCGCAGACTGTGACAGCAGTCATGAAATTAAAAGACGCCTGCTCCTTGGGAGGAAAGCGATGGCGAACCTAAACAGCATGATAAAAAGTAGAGACATCTCCCTGCCAACAAAAGTCCGTATGGTCAAAGCAATGGTATTCCCAGTAGTCATGTATGGCTGCGAGAGTTGGACTATAAGGAAGGCGGAGCGCCGAAGAATAGATTCTTTTGAACTATGGTGCTGGAGAAGACTCTTGAGAGTCCCTTGGATTGCAAGAAGAACAAATCAGTCAATCCTAAAAGAAATCAACCCTGACTGTTCCCTGGAAGGCCAGATAATGAAACTGAAGCTGAAATACTTTGGCCACCAAATGAGAAGGGAGCACTCACTGGAGAAGACCCTGATGCTGGGAAAGATTGAAGGTCAAAGAAGACGGGGACGGCAAAGGATGAGATGGTTAGACAGTGTCATCAATGCAACGAACATGAAGTTGACCAAACTTCAGAGGACGGCGGAAGACTGGAAGGCCTGGCGGGAGCTGGTCCATGTGCGACTGAACAACAACAAACCCACCACAACCTGAAGTAATATTTGCTTTGGCTGCTCTACAAATAGGTTATTTCCCCACCAGTTCTTCTGAAATTCAGGAAAATAAATGGGGAGGTGGAGAAGAGTATCTGAAACTCCAATCACTTAACCATCAACCAAATTTTAAACATCATTTTATTTGAGTTGGAGCATTCCAAAATGTCATAGCCAAGCTTGGATAAGCTATAAACTCCACTTTGCCTAAAATGTGGGAAGCACTGTCAAACTGCTTCCGACTTATTGCAGTCCTATGAATTAATGAACTCATAGGCCCCGGTCACACGAGAGGTTTTGGGCCCGGAGAGGGACAGATCGGGGGCGGAGCAAACGGGCGCGATCCCACTGCAACATCTGAGAAGCATCGCGCACCCGTCCCCAATCCGGCCCTTCCGCCCAAAACGCCACGGCAAAAATACCGAGGTGGTTCTTCCAGCAAGTCCGCATCAAGGCCGGCCATGGGATCGCCGGCGCATCCTTCCGCCGGTGCATCCCCGGCTCCTGGCCGAACTGCGCATGCTCAGACATGCGCAGTTTGGCAGCCTCCCCCTCCCGACCGTGGCTTCCTCCCCGGCATCTGATCGTGCCGGGGAGCAACGGCGCCATGGCTCAGGGGATCCGTGGGATCCCGCTGCGGCATCTCTATTTTGGTGCGGCTCTGATTAGCCGCACTTTGCCCGGGTTTTTTTCTGCCATGTGGCAGGGACCTAAAATGTCAGATCATTAACAGCCTTGCTCAGGTCTTGCAAACTGAGGGCCAAGGCCTCCTTTATTGAGTCAATCTACTGCACATTGGGTCTTCCTCTTTTCCTGCGGCCTCTCACCTTTCCTAGCATATTGTCTTTTCCAGTGACTCTTGTCTTCTCATAATTTGACCAAAGTACAATACCCTCTGTTGGTCATTTTAGACTTGATCTGATCTAATATTTGTCTTTTTGGTGGTTCATAGTATCCATAAAATTCTCCTCCAACACCACATTTCAAATGAATCAATTTACTTCCTGTCATCTTTCTTCATTGTTCAACTTTTACACCCATATATAGTAATGGGGAATACTAAGGTATGAATTATCTTAATCTTGGTCGCTGGTGACATATCCATACACTTAAGGATCTTTTCTATCTCCTTCATGGCTACCCTTCCAGTTTCAATCTCCTTCTGATTTCTTGGTTGCAGTCTCCTTTTTTAGTGGATGATGGAGCCAAGGAACAAAAACTCTTTTAGTTTCATCATCACAACTTTACACAACTTTAAAGTAGATGTGTAATTTCCCAGTAGTCATCACTTTTGTCTTCTTGATGTTCAGCTGTAATCCTGCTTCGGTACTTTCTCCTTTAACCTTCATCAATAGTTGTTTCAAGTCTTCACTGTTTTCTGCCAATAATGTTGTGTCCTCTGCATATCTCAAATTGTTGATGTTCCTTCCACCAATTTTCACTAACCTTCATCTAAATCTAATTCAGCTTTATTTATTATACATTCTGCCTAAAATAGTCTACACCAATATTGTGAAAATAATTGTTGCTATGAGTTCTGGAAGAAAATCAATCACAGAAAGGATTGTTACACCATAAAAAGGTAGTAGCCTCCACTACGTGCACATTTTGTATAATACTTGTTTATGTTGATAATAATCTTTTTTCCGTGGGGTATTATGCAGCACATTAGGCAGCTGTCTACCTGGAATGCCCACATATATTTACTTTTAGAAATAACCTTGTCTTGTTCACAGCTGACACTTTGCTATTCATCCATTTCCCTTCTAAAAGATCTCTCTACCATTTGAATGTACTCATATGCTTGCAAGCTGGTATTCTACAAAGATCCAATGGTTATTTCAGAGCTCTATTGTAGCCCCAGATACATTGGCAGAAACAGGGAGCTTCCACATGGCCTGTAGTAAAAATTGTACTGACTAGGTAAAATGATATGGTATTGTAAAGTTCAACCAGCTATATTTCAATTTTATATCAAAAGGTACTGTGGTAGTGATGGCAACAAATTTTATCTATCTCCCAATATATTGAGTAGTCATAGAATGGTGACACCCTTCTTAAATCTTTCAGCTCAGAAGGGACTGATACTTGTGGACTTCGTTTCCCAAATGAAAACCCTGTAAAAGGGAAGAAGAGGAGATTGTTCCTGGTGGGAGGGCCATTCTAAGTTACAATTTCATTCAGTATTGGTTTTTTTGCTCTTATCTGTCACAACTTTTCTCTTCAAAAAATTCAACATACTATTTTATGACCTATACTTGTTCCAGTATTCTTTCTTTTCAAAGAGTTTTTACCAGTTTTCCACTGTTGCTCCCAATGCCTAGGAACTCTATTCCAGTCCACTCATGCTATGGCACCTTTTCTCGCCTCTATATAGTCTGCAACACATCCCTTTAACAACTCTCTAATATTAGTGCTTGCAAATCTTGGTTTGTGACCGTGTCTTTTCTTTTCCAATCACTGCTTGCTCCCCAGAGCACTTTCATGTCTCATCTTTGACTGCAAAAATCATCACAGCATGGGTTTCCTTTGTACTTTCTCTCTGAAATGTATACTGATACACAGTATAAAAATCTTTTTCTACTCTTTAGTCAGTTGGAAGACTCACATTTGTCATTTAGAGAAACAATACCAATAGTTCCAAGTTCTTTTACTAGATGTGGCACATTCTATGACAGAGATGTCTGAATACCTCCAAATCTTCTGGAGTACTGAGCAACTAGGGCCTGAGTTCTGAAGGCAAATGGCACTTTGTGTTTTTTACTGCTGAAGTTTCATGATTCTTCCTGATAGACGTGCTACATTCTGACAGCTGCCTTAAAATCAATACCAATATGAAACCAGCTAACAAATTCTTGGAGTTCAGAGAAGTGCCCTAGAGAGGCAGCACTTTAGTAAAGTTACCTTACTTATCACAGCAAGTTCAATATTTAACCATCAGGGGATTTCCAAACTTTGCTGAGTTTTTGAAGTTAATGATTAATTTTTCTGCCATCTAGAGACAGAGAGAAAGTGATAAGTACAATAGGTTGTGTTAGGATAACCACAATTACATTTTTCTTTACTTTTCTTTCCCTCTAAGAACTTGATAGGAAAGAAAAGATAAGTGAGTGAAAACAACAGCTAGAGCCGAGACGTTCTGGAGGCACTGCACTGGAGAAAATGAATGCTTCCCTTCTATACCACTTGTTGCTAAAGTAAAAGTGTACCTGATTGCTGCTCCCTTCAGCGTAGGCTAGCAAAGGGTGGTTCTCGGGGACCAGCGCTCCCGTAGGTATCCCCTTGAGTGTGGGGTACCACAGGGGGCAGTGTTGTCCCCGATGCTATTTAACATTTATATGCGCCCCCTTGCCCAGATTATCTGGAGTTATGGGCTGGGATGTCATCAATATGCTGATTACACCCAGCTCTATCTGATGTTGGGTGGCTGGTCGGACTCGGGTCCCGAAGACCTGCATCGGGCACTTGAAGCTGTGGCTGGTTGGCTCTGGCTGAGTCGATTGAAACTAAACCCGGTGAAGACGGAGGTCCTGGACTTGAGTCGGGCCAAGACAGGACTGGGGCTCCCTCTCCCGACCTTTGATGGGGTGCCTTTGGTGCCTGCGTCTGGGGTTCGGAGTTTGGGAGTACACCTGGACTCCGCTTTAACGATGGAGGCCCAGGTGGCAGCCACTGTCAAGTCCGCCTTTTTCCATCTTCGGCGGGCTCGGCAGTTGGCCCCCTACCTGGACCGAGATGATCTGGCCACAGTGATCCACGCGACGGTTACCTCGAGGCTAGACCACTGCAACGCTCTCTACATGGGGCTGCCTCTGTCGCAAATCCGGAGGCTGCAACTGGTGCAGAATGCTGCGGCCAGGCTGTTAATGGGTCTCTCTAGAAGGGACCACATTCAGCCTGTGCTGAAAGCACTGCACTGGTTGCCAATAGCGTACCAGATTCGCTTCAAAGTGCTGGTTCTTACCTATAAAGCCCTACATGGTCTGGGTCCAGCCTACCTGAGGGACCGCCTTTCCCCATATGTTCCCCCAAGAGCGCTACGGTCTGGGGCCCCAAAGATGCAAAACTGGTCGATACAAGGGCCAGGGCCTTTTCGGTGGTGGCCCCTACCTGGTAGAATGAGCTCCCGGAGGAGATCCGGGCCCTGCGGAATTTGATGCAGTTCCGCAGGGCCTGTAAGATGGAGCTCTTCCACCAGGCTTTCGAGTAGGGGCCGCCACCGCCACCCCCCCCTCTTATATTGTCATGATAGGGGGTGGAAAAGGCCCTAGGAAAGAACATCTGAACTTTTAACATCCTAATATTGAAGCCACTGAATGCCTACCGGGAATGTTTGGATATGGTCAATCATCTTTCTGGGTTTTGGAACTGAGGATTATTGAGCACTTTATTTGTATTTGTATTGAGATTGGTTTTAAATTGTATAGTATGTTTTTAAATGTATAGTATGTTTTTATTGTTGCAAGATTTCTTGCCTTGTAAGCCGCCCTGAGCCCTACGGGGGAGGGCGGGGTATAAATTTAATAAATAAATAAATAAATAAATAAATAAATGACAGAAGGCCTCTACTGATTTACTTCAAAGAAACATATGCAGACCAGCACAGGACAGTATCATGGGGCATAACTGAGATGAAGCAGCATGATCATCATCCGGATAGTGCACATCTGCCCATTTACTACATTGATGAAGGCACTGCAGTAGGACACAGGAATCATTCTCCTCTTTCCCCTTAGCCAACTTTACTAGGAAGAACTGTTCTTGGCATTAGCAGGAGTACATGGGAAGGCTGGGGGACCCAAAGAAATCAAAAAGGGAAATATTTACTGTGAGAGCTTGTTACCATCATAGCAGCCAACCATATGGATTCAAAAAAAGAGAAATTGATGGATAACACATATCAATGCTTGAAATGCAGCCTTGCAAATATTAGCCCATAAACAAAGTTACATTAAAAAAAAGGCAGTAGCTGATCATGGTACTCACATACTTGTTCATCACTTGTGGTGTAAAAGAAAAATAAAAGTGAATCTGTGTTAAGTTTCTTAGTCTGGGTCACCTGGAGGCAATTCTTATTTACTACAGGAAACTAGGAGAATGATTACTTAGAAATTTGCCTTAAATTGTATTTTCCTTGTTAACAGTATCCAAAAACCTTAGACTATATTAGCCATATATAATTAACACAGATTGATTACTGCATTCACATACATCCAGAAGAATACTGAGCCAAACAAACCATCAAGGTGACGTACTGAAACCCTTCCCCACCCCCCACTCCTGTGTTTGTCCCAAACAGATACTTGGAGGGCAAAGAGCTCAACTCATGAGTCTCATGATGAGGTTGGTGATCTTGGTATTTTCCCCAGGGTGCTCTTGAATTATGGTTTAAGGGAAACGTTTCCAGTGAACCAGCCCACAGACCTTATCTGAGATACTAGACAATTTAGAGAATGAGATCACACGCTATGATGTATTAACTTATTGAGGTGTTTAATTGCATTTGTTTTTCTTTCTGCATCTCACCTAATCAATATTGAATAATATAAATCATGACTTCGAACGGATGTGACAGTCTTAAATTAACAGCACACATTCTGGTTCATTTCTTTGATTTACTCATTTTACTCAGTTTTGTACCATCTAAGACTTCAAAAGAACTCACACTGGCATTAATTAAGCAACATTTTTATTACCTCCTATCAAAGCATTACAAGGAAGGTTTACCAGTCAGCTCCGCTAAGGAATTACAAGCCTCACTCAATTAAGAATCTAACTTTTTGTGGTGTCACTGCTAATTGAGATATTTTTCATTTTTATATCTCCTAAATTAATGTAATACAGGAGAGCTCAGTCCAAGCACACAGGCAATCAGAGGAATCAACAGGAATCCTGAGGTCAGGAGAATTAATAGTGAAATATTTTAGTCATTAAGTAAGTTTCAGAGTTGCTGGCATTGATAAAGGAGGCTTTGTTGTACCTTGTGATGGGCAGCTCCCAGGTTAATAGGAAGCATTTGCACATATAAACCAAATACTATTCACACTGAATTATCAGGGATACTGAACTTTTCAGAAGGCGTTGATAAAACAAGAGAGATTTCTTGGCTTTTGGGGGTGTATGGAAATGTTACAAAAAGAGGAGACTCATGCACTAATTATTCATTTACTAATGAAACTGTATCTAACTGTAATCAACAATGAAAAATTATACATTAATTAATGAATTGAACACTAGTATTATTGTAAATGAAAACTACTGTATCCTTTTGGCAGGAAGCAGGATAATATAGCTCTGATATTCTCATTAGAAAACAAAAAGGTCTACCCTTGTCTGGAAAAAACACACAAATGCTTGTATCAATCATACCCTTTGACTAATCAGAAAGTGTTCCTAAACCACCTGCAACTTGCAGTCTTCCAGTTCAATGTTTCTGCAGTTCAGAATACTGAAGGTATGAATATCAGTGCAGTTCTTCCTGTCAGTACCCAAAAAAATGAAGCTTCCAGTTCTTTTGGGGAGGGGGGCATGAAGGAGACTTTCCACCAACTCCAGTAGCAGCTTCTTGCCTTGTAATAACCTTTTTTTCCACACCAAAGTCCTCTAGCTACAGGACAGAGGTCACCAGATAATGCAAGCAGCCATGTATAACAGAAGGCCTATAGTAATGATAGCAGCAATTGCCTCAACAGTATATTGCAATGCACCATGTAGCGATCCAGATTGCGCGTAAGACAACAGTAGAACTGTAAATGCTCAACACACTAACAAAATGCTTACTAAAATGTATTTAGAACAGCTGCAGAGAATCATTCTAAAAACATCACTGCTCATTTGGAAAGGATTATTTTTAAAGATTTTTAAAGGCAGCAATCATGTCATCTCATGCTTGGCCAATTTTTTTGTTGTTTGTTTAAGATTTCAGATGGCCAGTTTTGGACATGTTTGACTGCCATGCTATTAAAACCAAACTTTTTTTTTTGTGCCCCTCCTTGATATAACCTGTTTGCTAGATTTCAAATTCTAATAAATTCAAATTCTAATAAATAAAAACACTGTTTCAGAATAAGAGATAAATAGACTAAAGCCAGAGGGGCCCTTTACAAAAAAAAAAAACCAGTGAGGGCAAATAATCAGTACACTGAGATAAGGACACCCTTACTTTGAGGCTCTTCTATGCCAGGGTAAAAGCAAATTAAAGCATTTCAGATGGCCTTTCCCACTATCAATAAATGAGGTGGTGGCTGGTTATTAAACTGAATGCTCATGCTTTCTTCAAACAAGCTAAAAATGGTGCCTATATGGAGTGCAGTATACAAAGATTGGTACTATGCAAAGCTTTAGCTGCCCCTAGCCAACTAAATAATGGTTGATTGGTACGGTCTTTGTTATATGTAGCATAGAAATGTTCGAAATCATTTTTAAAAAATCATATAGTGTCTTTGAAGACAAATGTGGTGCAGTAGAGAGATGTGTAATCTAGGCTCAAGTTCTACCTCAGCATGGATTCAGTAGGTGGCCTTGGTACAGTGTTCCATCTGTCAGATGTAATTGTAACCAACTAACACATTGCCAGGGAGACAAATGAGATATGAATAAGCAGTGGGGGGGGAAACAATGCTGCTTCCATGAAGATGCAGCCACTTCCAAGGTGGAATGCAACTGTGTCATTAGAAAGGATTTTTAGAAACCAGTCAATCTCTCCAATGGAAACTACAAAAAGTCAATCTCTCTAGTGGAAACTACAAAAGTAATTTAGGTCGCAGAATGTAATCATCAGAGTTGAATTTGGACAGAAGAACATCAGGGTTAATAACCTCACTCTTGCGATAAGCACCAAGGGATCCTTAATGACCAGTATAAATTGAACTCCTTCCCTCCTCTTTATTAACATACTATGGGGCTGATTCAAACCTACAAAAGCAAGAAATTAAGAAATGAAACTGCTAAACTCACCCTGTTGTGCTTATGTGTTGAAGCTATCAAGATCACCCACCGTTGTGAAGCAGCCCTAGAAGACTGGCACTCAGTGATGGGAAATGGGAAGAAAAAGAGGTTGAGCGGAGGAGTTCACAAACTGAGACTTTTACAGGAAGAAACAATTTGCTTTCCTGTTCTGAGAGAGTTTTGCAAGGTTTCTAGTAAAGTCTGAAGCTAAACATATGACCATCTGTTCACACACACACATACACACACACACACACACTCTGAAATGTTACAATTGTCAATGGACAATATTAGGTAGAAATGGAGCATCCATTTATTACAATAATTAGTTCAGAATTCTTATGCTGTTGATTCCAAATCTCTGTTCCCTGATGGAAAAACTAAAAATTCAGGAAATGGCAGAATCACAGATGGACCAAAACGAAAGAAGTTTGTAAGCTTGTTTCTTGGTATTTTCACAGTAGTTGCATGGTATCCATTTTAAATGTACTGCGTGGAGGGCACTTTTATACTGCAAAATCTTCGTATGGAGTCACCCAAAATGAGGCAGAACCCTGGTTACGCCATGCCACTGAAAACTGCCCTCTTTTTCCTAATTTTTAGTGGCATCCTAGTCTTCCTCATACAGCAGAGTAGCTCCAGATGAACAGTGTATCACATGGAGGCGGCCACCATGCAGTGCAATTCAAACTGACCACCAGATGGCAGCTGTTAATGCCTAGTTACTAATTTCAAGAAATATGACTGTTGTTAAGGCAGTGCATTTAAACATTAAGACCTGAATTTACTGACAGATCTAAATAAATAAATAAATAAATCCAAGTATCACAGAATGGCTTTAAATGTCCAAATTAACATTTCTGTATGGACAAAACACTGGAGAACTCTTTCACAGAAAGAACAAAACACATGAGGGGGAAAGCAGATGTTTGAATCTATTAGACCCATCATGTCATCTGTTAAACTGGTGTCTCCCTACTTGCCAACCTAGAATTTTCTGTCTATTCTTTCTGTAGCCTTTCTGGATGAGCCTGGTTAATGCTAGAGAACTGGCTTTGCTTTCCTGTCTAACTGGAGTACTGCACAGTAACACAAGTACTGTGGTGCTGAACTCAGTGAAAAGAAAGAAGATACCTAAAGGTTGAAATCAAAGTAACATAACCATTATAAGACTCAAATCTTCCAGTCTGTTCACTGAAGCACAGACAAGCAATCTTTTGATAGCCACTGGAGACCTACAAAATATCTTCCCTTCTCAGAATCAAATTCTGGAAGGGGGGAGACGGGGAAGACAGTGTGCTTGCACTGGTGCCAAGAAAAACTGGCATGGAAAAAAGCACAAATAATCATAATTCATCTTTGAGCCTCAATACACAACAACATAAATGATTTACTTACTTGTGAAAGGAACAGGAATTCTTGGAGAGACTCTTTAAGTCCTACATATGGCATATAGCAGCCATGTTGAGTCACTCAAAGAACCAAGCTACTAAGCACTAGATAGGACCAAATAAATAAACATTTCTCACACCTCAGGATGCAATGTATCCTCATGCAGCTTCCTAGAATATTCACCAGATAAGCAATAACACCTTCCGGTCATATTCCAGTGTGGAATTTCAACAGCAACTCCCAAGGGCCAAAGCATTCTAACATATATTTATTTTCCACGCCTATAACTTTTTCCAAATACAGTTATCTGTGGAAAGAAAATTTCTAATTTAGTTGCAGCCCATGGGTAAGTTTCTTTGCAAATAATATAGTGACAGTTTTTGTTTAAGAGTTCCAGAAAAATTTGATTTGTTCATATGGAGTTCTAAAAATCTTCTGATGTCCCTGCCTTTTGGAGCACTCTCTGCAGAAAAGCAGCTGGCAAATCAGTTAGCTGATCACTGATGAAAGCCTCTCATGTTTGCACTCTTTGACCTTTTGAAGTTAAGTCTGTTTCTTAAATATAATTCAGTAAATCTTTCATTATAAGGAAAAATGCTTCAGTTGCACAAACAAAACAAAAGCAGACCAACTTCCGCCAGCTATTGGCAGGGATATTTGGGGCGGGGGAGTCCCCTTGAACTTTTAAAAAACATAGACAGGTACCTCATAGTGTTAGATCAATCAAATGTGTCGTATGCAAACCAGAAGCGGCACAAAGATATGCACAGTATCACGTGTCAGCTTCATTGTTTTCAAATAGCACAGATGCTGAAACTGCACATAATTTGTACAGAAAATAAAGGATAGGTAGAATGAAAACAGAAAAGCAAAGCTAGGTTTGAAAAATGTGTTGGGAGTACCTGGACACTGCCTAAATGTGTACTCGTGGAGATCCTCTCAGACATTTTTATTCTCTTTTTTATTTTTTAGAATTAAATGTTTCCTTGCTTTTCTTCTCTTCAGCAATAAAAATCCAGCCCCATTCCCTCATTATTGTCCTTCATGCTGTCTCTCTCAAGCACCACTCCTAAAGGAGGCCTTGGGACAGGAAGTTATTAACTTTAGTGTACAAGCTTGATAACCTTTTTGAATTTATATCTATCCTCTGCATACTACACAAAGCTGAACTTTTCACCCACAGCATTTAAGTGAAGCCCTTTAACACCAGAAAGCAAAAACAACTGTAGTGAGAAAGGGTACAACAGTCAGCGAGGACCAACAATAACACAATACTACATTCTGCCACCCCCCCCTCCATTTAACACAAACAAGCAGTGTGTCACTTCTTTGAATCCAGAAGACTTACTATAAACAGCTGCTGAA
>NW_015169174.1:2173908-2206132 GCF_001447785.1 Gekko japonicus
CTGAACCAAAAGGGTTCAGTTCAGATCTGAAACATAGCAAAGCTTTAAATTAAAGCACCCTTTCCCTAAATGACCTACGCCAGGAGCTGATACCAATATGCGTATAAGGCAGGACCTTGCTTGCAGTATCGCAGTGAATGCAAGCATTGTTTGCAGAGCTCTAAGAAAAGGGTTCAAAATGAAGTTACGCTGCTGGTGGGCAAAGAGCACAGAGCAGGGTAATTTAAAACTCGTGCTTTTTGCTTCCCCTTTGCAGGAGGCATGCCTGTCACTGCGCAGCTGTGCTGCCGGCGTCATCACTCCCTCTGTCTCCCGTCTTGCTAATTAAAAGGTTGATCACAGAACAATGCTCTTCTCATTAATTTCAGCATTCCGATTGGACAGGATCCCCGTTTGCTCCTCCTGATCTTTTCCACGCGGTTGAAGTTAATGTGACAGGAGTCTGAAGATGGATTACCTGCTGCCATATTGCCCATCGCCTCCAATCAGGAGCTATCTGTGTAAACTGATTGTTCTAATTTGCTCTCATTACTTTTACAATATCAGGAGAAAATAATGCACACAGCTCACTGTCAAAGCCATGAAAATCAGTCATTAGTTAAACCTAGACACTGAGTGGCTTTATTAGGACACTGCAGCTTATTGATGTGTAGCTCCAGAAAAGACTGCCTTTTTTCTTTGCAAACACAGAACCGAAGATGCTTCAGTGGAAAGGCAATATTTATTAGACTAATTCCATGAGCAACATAAAGCTTGCTTAGCATGACACAGTTAATTGGCATCTTGATGTGTACAGCAGATTAGGAACAATGACAATGTTTCCGCTTAAGCACTAAGAAAGACAATCTGGAGGCAAGGTAATGTGACTTTCCTGATGTCACTCAACTACTCCTTTGAAAATTGTAATGCAATACCATCTCCCTCCCCCCAAAAAACCCTATACCCCTGCTACACAAAATATCACATTAAGCAGTATCCCAGCACAACAGAGGACCTAGGAAGCATTAATAATCTTCTGTATTCCCCAGAGGTGCTCCCAAGGTCAGGCATTTTGCTTGGAGTGCCTAGGAGTCTGCAGATTCTCTGAAGGTCAAAGACTGTATAAGCTTTGCTTGATCAATAAGAGAGCAAGTTCAACTTCTGCAGAGACTGCACAGTGCAGGGTGCTACCTGATGCCTCAATAATTTGTGGAAACAGACATCTTCAGAGGTTATAGAAAACTAAAGTTGTTCTGCAGCAAACTGCTGTGATGCCATGGCCTGACAAACCAGTGTTCTGCACCATGACTCCCCCTAGACCCATGGTCAAATTATTGAAATACAGCAGCAAAATAGGAATTCTTATATGCCAAGCACATCAATCCCCGAAACAGTCTTGTTCTCACTGTGACAGACAAGGCATGGAAAACAGATTCTACGCAAATATCTAAATTCAATTAGCTCATTGTAGAGGCCTGGGTGGAACAGTGGGGAATGAACATTACTGAGCCAAACAAGTTGAATCCAATGCGGGAAATTCAAACCCAACTCTATACTAGCTACAAGCAACAAAGAAAAGACAGAGGATTCCAGGAAAAAAATCTACATCTTTCAGTCAATTATTACTTGGTTGGGACAGAGACTCTACTATTTTAATGTCCTTACTAGAACACAGCAAACCTGCGTCATCAACAGTTATTCATGAATTCTAAGAAACAAGAAAAGAACCTTATCACTGGTTTTTCTTTATTGTCTTTAGCTCATTTTTTTTAAGACTCCATTTTCCAGGGCAGTTTTTCAACCCTTCTGAGTAAACCAGAACTGTGCTGCTCTGTGCACTGTTTGGCCCCTCCCCTTCCAATGGACTCTTGTTTGGCAAGGCCTTGCCAGTTTTTACTCCTCAGAATTCGTGCATGGAAAACATTGCACCATGCCACAGTCTGAGAAACGTGCTGATGGCACAAATTACAAGCCCCCAGCCGAATGCTCCAGCCCCCACCATTCGGGCAGATTTATGTGGGCTCTTGCCGACGTTATTACAAGTCAGAGTTTATTGGGAAATTGTTACATTATGCGGAGTGTCTAACAAATTGCTTATGCTGCTATAATTGGATTACAACAGCCGCTTGCTCCCACCGGTAAGATTAGGCAAGTAGGACTCCTGCCGATCTCTGAGCGTTAGCAGTAATTTTATTTGCCTTGCCTCTCTCTTTCCTAACAACATGCCTCTCTCCCTGCCAGCTGTCTGCTGAAAAGGCACAGGCTTGTTCCTTGGCCCTAACAATGCAATTACAGCCCTGCAGATCGCACTGTTTGTGCATTAACTACAGAGCCAAAACGAGGCGAATTGATCGTTTGACTTTTGGAGCGGTCATGTGATTCCTGGGGGGGGGGGTGATCCAGCATGCATCAGTGGGCAATGCTGCAATGCATGCCTGATGAGGAGCTTGGCTTTCATTATTACCCCTCCTAGGGACAAAGGCACCAGAGCCCCTCCATGCTCAACTCAGAAAGATTTCTAAGCTGCATCATTCTTAACTACTAAAGTCAGAAGAAGCTTTCACTTTCAACATTCTACAGTCAGATAACTGGGTCAGGTGATGCTCCTGCAACGTTCTGGGCTGCTGTCCAAAAAGGTCACTCCAATGTTTTAGCTTGAATGTGCTACAGTCAGGAATGGCATGCCTAAAAGTAGTGTAGGCCTTGAAAAGTCTAGTCAGCTTTACTGTTTCCTTTCCCAAACCAGGCCAGGTAGGAAGCCTATGATGCACAGCCTTAAGATAAGCTGAAGCATGAAGCACAGGCACCATTCAGTCACAGTTTTTTTTACTGTTGTTGGTATTCCAAAGCATTGCAAGTGAAGGTGGGGCCCAAGATCATCACCTTTACTCAAGCAAGAAACATTTGCCTCAACTGAATTACGGGCATGTCTAAAATTTCAGCCTAGAAAATTTTATCAAAATAATTTAGAACCCTAGTAACGTGCATTTCCACAATCACCTTAACCCTAACCCTATACTAGAGGCTCAAGCAGGTCTTCCATTTAATATCAACATAGCAGAACCCCAAAAGTTAACTGCATAGGATTTAATCTATTATACTAAATAAACAAAGCTAAAAAAATCACCCAGTAAAGCATATTATTTTTATTCTTCCCACTCACAAATGGGAAAACACCAAAAAGCTAACAGTTTGTCTGTAATTATTCCAGAGTTGAGTTCTGAATTAAATCCAACTCTTCAAGGTCAATGTTCTGCCCACAAAACCAGTGTATGTCACCAATGAAATATGCAACGAATGGACCAACAGCCAGCACAGTCAACAGCAAACATGCAGAGTGATTGCCAACAGTACTCAAGAGGGTCCTAGTTTTCACAGAACTATACTAGAGGCTCAAGCAGGTCTTCCATTTAACATCAACATGGTAGAACCCCAAAACTTAAATGCATAGGATTTAATCTATTATACTGAATGAACAAGGCTAAAAAAAAAAAGGGGGGGGGGAGTCTTCAACATAATAGCCAGGAAGACTGGATTGATACCCTGCCCTACACTCGGAGTCTCAGGGTGTGGTCAGACGGCGTGCTGGGAGCGGTTTAAATTGCTCTGGCCCTGATGTGGGTTTTTTTAACCTGGAGAATCGCGATCACACTCACCTCCTTGCTCCAGATCGCTGCACAGCCACATCGCTCCCCACCGTCCACAGACGGGAGCATGCGTCGGTGTTGTTTCTCTCTCTCTCTCAGTTTGGGCATGCGCACAGGCAGCCATCTGTAGAACTAAAATTTGTGCACGCGCGCAGAACAGCAATTTCCACTTCAACCCGACTGCTATAACACTTCCCTTTAAATTTTAAAGGAACACTTCCCTTTAAATGTTTACCCCGAAAATGGCCTCAGTGAGATCCCAAACTCGTCTAAACGCTAAAACTAGGCACCGTTTAAACATTGTTTTTAATAAAGGGTGGCGGAGCTTCGCCTATGCGCACACCGCCAACTCAAAATGGTGGGTGAAAAGTGGAAGCCTTGGGCAGCTTTCAAGCAGGGAGGGGCTTTAAATTGGAAGTGGCGTGAGACCGGAGGAGCAATCACATAGGGGGGAAATGCAGCTGGAAATGGAGAATCAGGAAAACACCACTTGGGGACCTGGTAACAAAATACTCTGGTTTAAAGGGGATTTGAGCTGGAAAGCGACAGCTGGGGACGGGAGGCAGATGTTGACTGTGTGATTGTGCATATAAAATCCGTTTCTGAACTGGCACGACACCAGATCAAATGGTGCGTCTGAACGCACCCTCAGAGTGGCTTACATTATCCTTCCCTTCCTCTCCCCACAACAGACACCCTGTGAGGTAGGTGGGGATGAGAGAGCTCATTGAGAGCTGCTCTTGAGAGAACAGCTCTGAGAGAACTGTGGCTTGGCCAAGGTCACCCAGCAGCTGCATGTGGAGGAGTGGGGAATCAGACCCGGTTCTCCCAGATTAGAGTTCCCACTCCTAACCACTACACCAAACTAGAATGACACTAGACTGCATAAAAATATTTCCATTGTATTGGTTACAAAACGTATGTATGTGCAGCAGACGGTTGTTAAATTTTCACAGAGAAGACTATTATATTTTATGCCTACACCCATGCAGGAAAAATATGTAATGTGTGAAATGATCGAGACGTAGAGAAACAGATGCCCACATGCCCTGTTTGTTGTCCCTTATGGCAACTGCTTAGCCACTATGAGAAACAGAATACTAGACTAGATGCAGGAGGGCCCTACTTATGTTCCTGAAGGGGTAGTGAGAAAAACAAACAAACACACTGAATCCCTAAGACCTGGTTTCCATTCCCAGTCCGGAGAGCTTCAGCATGCCCATCCTTTTGCTTTCCCATCTGTTTTTTCAGTACACACATCAGCTAATGTCATGAGTAGCTTTATACTGATAGAGCATTTAAGAGGTCCTTGGATGAAAGCTGACTATTGGAGGGCACAGGATTTGATTAATAGTTTGTGGGGTTTCCAGAG
Organism: Gekko japonicus; assembly: GCF_001447785.1. NCBI lineage: Eukaryota > Metazoa > Chordata > Lepidosauria > Squamata > Gekkonidae > Gekko > Gekko japonicus. The sequence goes on from NW_015169174.1 coordinate 2,178,907, forward strand.
ATAGTAAGGAAAAAAAACCTTATGAGCTTATTTAATTCATGATGAATCCAACATGTAAAGCAGCTTCCAAGATGGAAGGGGGTAAAAATAAAGGAGAATGATATACAATGTGTGCATCTGGGAGACTAAAGATGCCTGTTAACATGTAGTTTAACACTCAAAAGAAACTCTGAACAGCTGAAATATCTTATAAATAGCTCAGACCCAGAGGAAGTGCAAACGTCTGCATTGTGAATTGTAGATCTTAATTACAGACAATGGCTGGTACAGCAAGTACCACAGGAAAAAAAAAACACAGTGAAACAGTTGCACTGTTCATGGCTGGCAATAACTCTTCAGGAAAATATTTACTATCAATCAGTTATGAGAAAAGGGACTCCATGCTCATAAAACAGCACGTTGCTTCTCATACCAGTACCATTTTGATTCAGCATAATCTGAATTTAAACGGCTTGTTTCCTGCGGATATAATTTTGGAAATAAATAAAACAAGTCTTCTATCAAAATCTGGAGAATGTAGGAAGGGGGAAGGAAGGGGGGAGGACTTGCACATTCTTCCTTCAATCCCTCTGCAAATAACTCTGACAAGTGGGTGGAAGGGGCAGGGGTAACAGAACAGAGCCGAAAAATGTAAAATGTTCCAAACTAGGGCATCGGCCACTCAAACTCACATTGTAGCCACTGTAAAAAAAGCCTAACACTGAGCATTTTAATTATGCTTTATGTAGGCAGAACACTATGAATATTAACTAAACCTCACATCACTTCTTCATTATTTAATGCCTTTTACTTCCATTTAACAGACATGCAGTTTCCCACAAAAATATTTATTGCCTATTCAGGAGAAGGGGATGGGTAACAGACTGGAATCTAACACCAATTCTGAGAAGAGTGCATCACCACCATGAAAGAAATGCAACCATTCCTGCATGGCAGGCATAGCTATTTCTTCACCCATTGCTACAAAGGTAACATGAACTTGGGCAAACTACAGACCCTAGCTGATTCAGACTGAAGGACAATAATGTCACTGAATGCAGAAAGATCACAAGACATTAACTGTAGAAAAGAGCAAGAGTCCAGTAGCACTTAAAGATATGTGGTGCTACTGGACTCTTGCTCTTTTCTACAGCTACAGACAGACTAACACAGCTACATATTTTGATCTAAGACATTAACTATCCTTATGTGCACGGAAAGCTTGCCAAGGTGACTCTGGAGATAGAGACAGCCATGAAAGAGAATTTACACCCAACGACCTTAAGCCAAGGTTCTGAAGGTTCAAAGTTTGAGCACAGTGTACAGCCCCATAGCTAAGGAGTTTTTGGGGAGGGGGCAGGGGGGGGCCCACCAGCCAATCAAAGTTAATTAAATTAACTTTGATTGCTGGGACTCCTAAGGCAGCCCCGGCTGCAACTGAGGGGGGAGGAGAGCGCCGCCACCAACAGCAGGGACAGCCCTGGCACCGCGGACGAGCCCTCAAGTCTTGCAGGCGCGCTGGGGCGCTCTCGCTCACTCTCTCTCCACCTCTCTTGGCGACTGGCCACCAGGGCAGGTTCTGGGCAGGAGGGACCCGGCTGTATTGTCTGCAGGGTGCCTAGGGAGCCCCCCCTCCCCGCGGCTCAGAGCGTGACACCCTCATGGCCCAGTGACCGAGCCCTGCAGAGCCGCCTCACATCTGCCACCCCCCGAGCCCCTGCCCTCCTCCCCTCCCTCCCAGCCTCTGTGTGTGTCGCCCTCGCCCACCATCCAGCCCCCTTAGTCTCCCCTGCACCGCCAGCTCCGCTCCTCACGCCCGCTCCGACCCAGCGAGGAGCCGCCAGCAGCGCCGCCGCGGGAGGAGGAGGGAGCGCGAGAGTCAGCCAGAAACCTTGGCTCGGCAGGCACTTTTTTTTTTGAGGGAGCAGCAGGCGGCACGGAGGGGGGAGGGGGAGCCAAGGATTGGAGGGAGCCCCATAAAAACCATGGGGGGGGGCAGGCCCTGTGGGCCCCGTGGGCACTACAGGCCTAACAGTGTACCTTAAACTGTTCAGGCTGGGGCCTCCTTTCTAAATGCTTCCCTCCATATTCTCAGGTTCAGTCACCTGTCCACAGTAAAGCATGAAGAGATTCCTGCATCCAGTATGGGGAATGTGGTGTAGTAGTTACAGTGTTGGGCTGAGATCTGGGAGACCCAGGATCAAATCCCCACTTCCACAGAGGTTTGCTGGGTGACCTTGAACCAGTCACACAATCTCAGCCTAACTTACTTCACAGGGTTGTCAAGAGGATAAATTGGAGGGGAGGGGAGGGGAGGGGAGGAGAACGAAGTAAGCCACTTCAGGTCCCCATTGGGCATAAGGGCAGACTATACATGAAGTAAATAAATAAAACAGAATATGAAGCCTATGAAGTGTACTTTGGACCAACTAAGGCTTTAAAAAGGGGAACAGAACAAAACAACTTTGACCCGTGCCCTTCAACCACATTCAAGGAAACATCACTGGTACGAAAAGGCAGCTCCTTCCAAATTAGGTTGTGATGATGGGAAGTGGGGAGGGCTGCTACTGCACAAATCAAATACTGGAGGTCTCTCAGCCTTGGCTGGGGAAGACAGCTTCTACTTGACTCAGGATGCTACCTCTCCTGGATCTTTGCACCTCCTTCCAGGAGTTCTGAGCTGCCCTGACATGGGAGACCTCACAGTTCAAAAGGCAGTGCATTAGCTACACACCATCCTCCTGGCCAGTTAAGTCACCATAATCATCAATGCCTAGCTTGGAGAAACTAGCTTGCAAAAGAATGGAACAGGGGCTTGCTTAGTCAGCTAAATTTTAATATGCTTCATTAAAATCAGCATTTTGGCTCTCCTTGAGATGTAGCACAAGTTGCTGGTAAACACTTTATCTAAGACGTTTCATGACTACTTTGAGGGGCCACCCACCTAGAATAGCTACAACAAGAGCACTGGGACCAGATGGAGCATTCTTCGAGAGCCAGACCAAACTTTTTACTAATTAATTTGAACTGATAGTGAAAGTGGACAGCCTTCACAGCCAACGGAGCCGGCTGTAAAAGACAGATAAGTCTCAAGGTGCAGTACTGTAAAATTCATTAACATTTCTCAATTGTCCTAGAATAAGAAGAAACATCATACTGGCTCAGATCCTTGTTCTACTTGAATGCAGAACCCTGCAACGGTCAGTGGCCAAAACTTCAGTGCTTTTGAGAAGCTGAAAGACTTCTGGCTAATGCAAGTTAATTGTTAGAGACCAGACTCCCTTTGAGGCTTTTTATTTCTTTCACCAGAATTCACAGATTTTTACCAGCTACATAACTATTCTGTTCTTCTCTGAGTCTCAGTAAAATCTTCCTGCCGCAATGAGTGGCACAAAACTACATTGTTTCTGAAAATGTATTTCATTGGGTGAGTTTTGCATTTCCATTTTTGCGAAAGGCATAAGAACATAAGAGACGCCAATGTTGGATCAGGTCAAAGGCCCATCCAGTCCAACACTCTGTCACACAGTGGCCAAAAATACCAGGTGCCATCAGGAGGTCCACCAGTGGGGCCAGGACATTAGAAGCCCTCCTTCCCTCTGTTGAACCCCCAAGCACCAAGAAGACAGAGCATCACTTGCCCCAGAGCTCCTATCTATACCTTGTGGCTAATAGCCACTGATGGACCTCTGCTCCATACGCTTATCTAATTCCCTTTTGAAACTGTCCATGCTTGTAGCCGCCACCACTTCCTGTGGCAGTGAATTCCATGTGTTAATCACTCTTTGGGTGAAGAAGTACTTCCTTTTATCTGTTCTAACCCGACCGCTCAGCAATTTCATTGAGTGCCCACAAGTTCTTGTATTGTGAGAAAGGGAGAAAAGTACCTCTTTCTCTACCTGCTCTATCCCATGCATAATCTTATAAACCTCGATCATGTCACCCCTCAGTCGTCGTTTCTCCAAGCTAAAGAGCCCTAAGCACTTTAACCTTTCCTCATAGAGAAAGTGTTCCAACCCTTTTATCATTCGAGTTGCCCTTTTCTGCACTTTCCCCAAAGCTATAATATCCTTTTTAAGGTGTGGTGACCAGAACTGCACACAGTATTCCAAATGAGGTTGCACCATTGATTTATATAGGGGCATTATGATATTGGCTGATTTGTTTTCAATACCCTTCCTAATAATCCCCAGCATAGCATTGGCCTTCTTTATTGCAGTCACACACTGTCTCGACATTTTCAGTGAGTTATCTACTACAACTCCAAGATCTCTCTCTTGATCAGTCTCTGCCAGTTCAGACCCCATCAATGTGTATTTATATTTAGGATTTTTGGCACCAATGTGCATCACCTTGCACTTGGCCACATTGAACCCCATTTGCCATGTTGATGCCCACTTTACCATCCTTGACAGATCCCTTTGGAGTGCCTCACAATCCTCACTGGTTTTCACCACCCTGAACAACTTCGTATCATCCACAAATTTAGCCACTTCACTGCTTACTCCCAACTCCAAATCATTAATGAACAAGTTAAAAAGCAGTGGACCAAGTACTGATCCCTGCGGTACCCCACTGCTTACCACTCTCCACTGAGAAAATTGCCCATTTATTGCCCATTTATAGGCATGGAGATGCTTGCTAGAAGAGTTCCCTTTACACAACAGTGTGGGCCACAAGATCTTGAAGGCTTAATCTACACCCAGAATTTCACCTGTGAATTATCTTTCTATGTATATATTCATGGCTGCTATCCTGGTGGTAATTGTGCAAAGTGATTTACTTTCAAAGTGCATGACAGAGAAAGTAAATTCTTATATCAAAGTAGAAAGCTTTTGAATCACTGACACAGTTGGGCTATATTCACCATCTAGGGAAATATGTGCTTCCTATATAAAGTACTGCATGCGCGCACACACACAGAAACCCCCACCAGCCTATAAATATGCAAAACGTGCCCAAGAATAAACACCCTGGAGGAGCAGGGCTTGGAAGGAACATGTCTTTTATCTGAGACCAGGATTCATTACCTAATTTTTGTCTCTGGCTTTCTTCTCATTGATGTTTGTCAAGATCCCAGGGGAAATTAAGAGAGTTCTATTTTTTGTGGGCAACCATTTTGAGGGCACACCTTTAATTAAAGGTGCTACAAAGTACTTTTAGTCAGTGCATCTCCTTCATGTTTTCCTGCCAGCCACGTGAAAGTTCTGGTCAAACCAATGAGCTCTGAATAGAACAACAGCTTATCTCTGGAGCGGCTACATACTGGGAAAGTTCTGCCAAACCATTTCATGAATTCAGGGTGAAAAATGCAAACCAAGAACTCCAATGGGTTTCCAAAGAAGGGGGCAATTAAGAGATTCTCCCCATTTGTATAGAAACAAAACAGCAAGAAATCAGATTTGTGATGCTCAGACAGAACGGCACATGGAGTACCACTTGAACTAGACGGTGGCCTTTAAACATTAGACCACATTCAAAGGCCTCCCCCATCTGCCATAGTCTGGATCCATGTTTCTCAAAGACACCCAGAGGCTTCCCTCTGACCAAAGTTAAAGGTCCAAACATCTTAGTTCAAGGGTGTCAAAAATAAGGCCTGGGGCCTAGAACCAGCACATCCAGGGCTCTTATGCAGCCCACAAGCAACTGGTGCAAGGGAGGGAACAGGAGGCTGATCGGGGTGTAACCAGCAGCACAGACCCAGTACCTGGGGTGGTTTTTCCCAAGAAAGAAGCACCCCAAAAACAACCTCTGAACCTCCACAAGCAGTGTCCCCATAAAGCCAGGCTTGGCTTAAACAGTGGCTTTTGCTGGGAGGCTAGGAGAACCACATCTTGGCTGGGAAAATTCAGGCCAAGAGAAGATTCTCCAGGCTGGCTGCACTGCCAAACATCCTCCATGCAAACAATCCCTCCACTCTTCTCTCCTGTCAGCTCAGTCCAAAAGGACTAAGAATGGGCAAATCTCTGTCCTTGCCTCAGGCATCTTCTACTGACGAAATGGCTAGTCTTTTGTTTGTCAAATGTACAGGCAAACAGGGACAAAGAGCCTCTGGTCTGTGCTATTGTCATGAATGAAGTATGTTGCATGCTTTCATTCCCCATCTCCTGTTTCACCTATATGTCAGGAGATACCTTTGGAATAATCCTCTCAAACCTGTCTCCATATATGTGTCTAAGATATCTGTATTTCTATCACCTATGCCACACCCATCAAGGTAAACATTGCTGTAGAATGGTAGTCCATTCAGCGTCATCCTGTGAAACATTAAGGAAAGGATTTTCTCCTCTGTCCGGTACCAGGGAAACGACAGATTGCCCTATTAATCCACAATGGGAATCCCATCAATCCATTGTGAAACTAGCTACCACACTTTAACATACCTTCAGGATACATTTGGGGGTATAAATATACCCAGTCTTGCACATGCCCAGTGTGACTTTAGCTGGGCACTCACAAAGCTAACAGCCCTGAGCACAACTCAGGTCCTCTGTGGTCTCACTGGTCGGTCCACACATCTCCACTCATCTTACCCTGGATTCCTTCATCTCTTCAGGATAGGTATAGTATTACCCTGACATTCCCCAACCCACTCTATCTTGTCTGCTAACCACTTTCCATATCTTCTTGTATGCTTGCAGCCTCTGATCTGAATGTAAATATCTAGATTATTATTATTAGTTAAATAAAATCCATTTCTGTTACAATTTAGACTGGTTATTGCCTTAAACTAAGGGTCTAACAGGAACTATCATCATAAAAACTGATAGCAGATCCATGCTATACCCCAGCCTCTTGCTAGTTCTGCCTTTGTGGCTAATTCCCCAATCAATGCAAAGGCAAGGTATTTATTTAATAAAGCTGTCTTGGGGTAACAGGGTGGGGGGGAGACACTCTGTGGCTTCAGCACAGTAGGATGACCTCACCTGCAGCAGTCAAACTGAACCCATTTACTTCAGAGACAGACTCACTGGTAAGTTGGGAGCCACTGCAGCCACATTCATACCTCTCCACTCGACCTGCAGCTCCAGGGATGCTGTCCCAGATGGCCACATGGATCAGCATTTGCACGTGGGAGGTGCAGACAATCCTCTGTTGGGGCCTGCTGGCAGCCATCTCCACCACCATATTCATGCCCCCCAAGCGGCAGTTGTGCTTTGGCCCATGTGGCAGTTTCTTCCACACACTGGAGGCCTAATCCTGCCACCCAGCATGCAACTCAGTGGCCAGGCCTCCCTCTCCCATGGACCACTCAGCACATGTCCCAGCCCAACAAAATGACCTTTATGTCAGATCCAGCCCTCATAACAAATGAGTTTGACACATCTGTCTTTGCTGTTCCACTGGATCCCTACAACACAATGAAATGGAGACTGACTCTTCCCCCAGTTCTACTGCAGTTGGCCCATCACTTCTGCTTTACATGCCAGTAAGTCACACCGAGCTGCAGCCTGGAAGCTGCAATGAATCCTCAGGACTCAACCTGTGCAGCACCCTTAAAGGAACAGACATTCACCAAATACAAGGGTACAGCTTCACTTAAGCTTGACCTTTTGTTGCAACACTATAGATATCTTAGTCTGGATTTTGCCACATGACAACAATTTGGGGTTAGCAGGCTTCCTGCAGAAGCCCATTTTGCCCAGGCTGATCATACCCTGACACTAGTCATAAATGGAGTATTAGTATACACACTCATTCTGTGCAATGGGCATTTTAAGTTAGGGAGAAATTCCCATAGTATTTTTGTCTACCCACAGTGCATAAAGATGGCATAGAAATGATGCCTATATAGATTTATTGTGCACTCTATGGAAAATGATGATTTCAGGAAAACTGTGACAAGTGAGGTAGTTTTCCTACCAGCCATTTTGTTGGGGTGGGAAGCAGCAAAAGTGCCAGCTGGTTTTGCTAACAGATGGCTGCATGCACTGATCTGTCCTGCAGGGCTATCCTGAACTTCCTTCCAATGGAAACATGAAGCTTAAGCAAGGTTAAACATGTCCCTTTTATACACCCGGCACCGTGGCTGGAATGTTTTCCAGTCATTCACAATCCCTCAGACACGGTTCCTGTTTTATAGAGTTATATTTAGCTGCAGGGAAAGTCAAGACAGGATGCCCATTTCCCCGAGAATGCCTCTTTTGATGCGGCTATCTAAAAGGGAACATACCCGATTTTCTATCCCTTGGGAAGTGCTGTTTTCAAATCAGAAGCTTCTTCAGCATTCCCCCCCCCCCCGCAAGTTGGCGAAGCCTCAATACTGCACCGAGATCCTTCCCCAATACACACTCCAGACACTGACCAGCAGAGGGGGCATGAGAGTATCACAGAGGCATGTTAACAGCTTAGCACAAGTCACTGCCCAGAAAGCACGGGGCTAAAGTTCAACAGCTTTGCCTTAGGATAGGAAGTAGGCTGCTGGCTCAACAGCCTAAATATCCATTGTAGTGTTTGCACAACTGGTTCAGGCATGGGAGTGTTTGAAAAACATAACAGAAGCTGGAAGGCCACTGAAATATTTTGCACATTAACATGGTCATTACTAGGCCACATTTTGCAGACATATTCAATGGGCCTACAAGATGTGATATTTGAAAATCAAAATTGGGTTTTTTAACTTGCTGCTTTGTTTCTAAGCTTTTCAACATATTACCCCCAGAACTTCAAGATGCACTTTGGAAACTAAACACAGGAGAGGCACCTTCAGAAAACGTAGGAAGCCATGGGAATAACAGAAAAACTCCAGGTCACAGAAGTAAGGCTTGTACTGAGAGCTCAGTGGCTACTCGAATTTGTCCATAACAATACCTCTATGTGCAAGACAGAACACAGTGCAAAGAGGTTAAGTTGTAGCTTTACTCACTTTGGCCACACAATTTTCAGTCTTCATAGCAGTGCTCCCTAAGCATACTGCTTCTTGGTTTAAGCACAGTCTGGCACAGCTGTTGTAGGTCTGGAAAGAGAGAAAAGAGTGGCTGTGGATAAAGAAACACTGTTTGCACACATCATGTACCACTGCTAAAAACAAACAAAACTGAAAATAGTTTATTTATTTATTTATTTATTTGGATTTATATCCCGTCCTCCCCGCAAGCAGGCTTAGGGCATGTCCCAATAATAAAAATATAATATACAAAATATAATATACAGTTAAAACCACTTAGGCAGCCAGCGCAGTTCGTGCAGCACTGAGTGGATGTGAGCCCATACAGGTGTCGCCGTCAACACCCATGCTGCCGCTAGGGCTGCCAACTCCCCTGGTTTGGCAGGGGTCAGCTCCTTTAAGTGCAGGAAGCCGGTGTTTCCCGCGCACCTGATCTCTGTCGGTTGCGCGAGCGGGGGGGGGGGGAATGCCAGCTCTCTGCACTTAAAAGGGCCCCTTTAAATGCAGGGAGCCGGAGTTTCCTATGCACCCGAACTCTCTGTGGAGATCGGGTGCACGGGGGGATGAGGCCAGATGTCTGCACTTAAAGGGGCCCCTTTAAGTGGGTGCGTGTTTGGGGGGGAACGCCAGCTCTCTGCACAGGGAGTCAGAGCCGCTGGAAGATCGGATGGGTGGGTGGGGGGAACATCACATTGTCATCACATTAGGGATGCCCTGCCCCCTCCAAGCACGCCCCCCAAAGTCCCCCGCTGGGGGTGAAGATAGGACTTAGCAAACCTAGCTGCCGCGTTCTGCACTAGCTGCAACCTCCGGAGCAGAGTCAAGGGCAGATCCACATAGGGAGAGTTACAATAATCCTGTCTGGAAGTGACCATTGTATGGATCACTGTAGCCAGGTCTGGGGGGGGGGGGGAGATATGGAGCCAACTGCCTGATCAGCCTCAGATGGAAAAAGGCAGACCTGGCAGTGGCAGTGACTTGGGCCTCCATAGAAAGGGAGGAATCCAGGAGCGCCCCCAGACTAGGTTCCCGCTAAGCTGCGCTGGGCTGCGCCAGCACAGCAATTTCAGGGGCCCAGCGCAGCATTTTTTTTCACAGCGCAGGAGCTGGAGCTGGAGGTTCTCTTTTAAATTGGTCTGCCTTCCAGGCCCCACCTCCAGAAGCCTTCAGTAGAGCTGGGAAGCGGGAACCAGCACATGCTCGCCGCCGCCACCACCAGCACGAGTCAGGGTAAGTTAGGGTGGTGGGGATTGATTGGGGGGAGGGGAGTTCCCTTGGCTTCCTCGGGTTTCCCGCAGCTGCAGGGAGCTCAAGCAAGCCGGCTCCTGGATAGGAGGGGGGTGGTTTAAACCGCCTTCCCTTCCCTTGGCTTGCTCGGGTTTCCGCAGCTGCAGGGAGCTCGAGCAAGCCGGCTCCTGGAGGGGAGGGGGGGTGGTTTAAACCACCTTCCCTCCCCTTGGCTTGCTCAGGATCCCCGCAGCTGCAGAGAGCCCGAGCAAGCCGGCTGCTGGAGGGAAGGAGAGGCAGTTTAAACCACCTTCCCTCCCCTTGGCTTGCTCGGGTTTCCGCAGCTGCAGGGAGCTCGAGCAAGCCGGCTCCTGGAGGGAAGGGAGGGTGGTTTAAACCGCCTTCCCTTCCCTTGGCTTGCTCGGGTTTCCCGCGGCTGCAGGGAGCTTGAGCAAGCCAGCTCCTGGAGGAAAGGGGTGGTGGTTTAAACCACCTTCCCTTCCCTTGGCTTGCTTGGGTTTCCCGCGGCTGCAGGGAGCTTGAGCAAGCCGGCTTCTGGAGGGGAGGGGGTGGTGGTTTAAACCGCCTTCCGTTGCTCGGGTTTCCCATGGCTGCAGGGAGCCCGAGCAAGCCGGCTCCTGGAGGGGGGGTGGAGGAAGATGAAGAAGGAAGGTAGGTTGCAGAGGAACCCCCCTTTCCCGGCTCTCGGAGAGAGCATTGCACCGAACCCAGGGAGACTTCCATGATAGAAGTAAAAAATGAAATCTCGGGGGTGTCAGGCATGCGGCTTAGCCATGCAGCATGGAATTACTTCTCTGGGACGCCTGAAGCATCAATGGTTGAGTCAAAAAAGCAAGGGGGTAAGCCAATGCATTTCAGCTCCTCTGCACAGATGACAAACATCGTCCAGAGGGACTTACTTGAGAGTAAATGTGCAGGAGCTGCAGAGCCCAGTAGTTCTGTTTAACTGCGGGCTCGATGTGGATCAGCCCCTGCGATTTACAGTTCCCAGTGAACACGCACGCACATGCACACACACAGAGCTGCTTTACAACCAAACCTCGCCTTCCCCCCGAAACTAGCACATGAGCCTTTGACTTCCGCAGAATTCTTCTGCAGGCTGGGTGATAACCAAAAAACGAGGAGGGGGAGGAGATGTTTTAGAGGCAATCCATGAGACTGACTTTTTCATACATTAGCGGGGGGGGGTGCTGCCGGGGAGGTCCTCCCCGCATTGCATGGGCTTCCTTCCCCATTCCTGAGTTGCTTCTCTCAGCAACTTCGCCAGAGGGAGGAGAGTCCAAGGAGGGACTCTTCACCACACCTCCACTGAGCGCCTCAAGGTATGTCAGGGAGGGAAACATTTGCAGTACGTCAGGGAGGGAAACAGCCACGGAGGCCACCTTCTTTCCAGGTGTGGGCTAAAACCTCTGAATACTAGTCCTAGGTGTAAGATTCAGGGAAGAACTTGTGTTCTATGTTCTATTTGCTGGTCATCTAAAACAAATGATGGGCCACTGTTCTTTAAAAAGCTTTGCTGCTTTCTGCAATTTTCTTTTTGCTCCTGGCAGTCCCAAATCCATGATCAATTAGCTTGTTCAGAGATGAGTGGAAGTGCTGCTTTTTTGGCATGCAATTAAATTGAATTCTCATGATTTTTTAAATTTTTCATATCTTAATTATAACAGCATTAATAACAATCCTAAACACACTTCAGAATGAAATGCTGTACTTAAGCACACACATGCACACACTTGATTTATGAATGTTAACTCCCAATCTGGGGAGAACAAAAATAATTCTTAAAAAACACTAGAAACTGAAAAAAAAGAAGGAAACTTAGGGACCTCAGTGGAGTACAATGCCATAGAGTCTACCCTGTAAAGCATCAATTTTCTCCCGGGGAACTGATCTCTGCACTTTGGAGATGAGCTGTAATTTCAGGGGGTTCCCAGGTCCCATCTGGAGGCTGGCATCCCTAGATGTCATCTGGATTTTCTGTTAACCAGTGTGTGCAGAAAGTGGCAATTCCAGACTAAACAGCTAGTGTGAAAGCAAACTTAAAAGCCAAAAGGAATCAAATGAGTTTATTCTAGTAGTTATGAAGGCTGTATACCAGCAGTATGCCCAGTTCTGTGCCCTGTTGTGTCTTGGTGCCTTGTCCGCTTCTCTTTTCCTCTAGCTCCAAATGTTACATTCCTTCTCTAAGTGCTCAGTTCCTGGCGACATCTCCAGACTGGAGGATGTTGGTTAAGTCGTGGGGGAGGGGACCTCTCGGAGCAGAGCACAGCAGCTAAATAGAACCTCCATGTATAGGGGTAGTTCTACCCCTCTTTGAGATTTCTGTGGATGTCTATAGGAGAAGCCTAGAAAGTGTTTCAAATTCAGCACTGAAGGGACATAAAGACCCTGGTGGATCAAGACCATTTTGGAAACTTCCAGCCAAAATTTCAGCAAGGTGAGTGTAATGATTTCATGTTTTTGGTGTGTGTGTTTCTTTTAATGTTTAGTGTGACTGCAGTATTGTAAGAAGAGTTAATATGTTATGTTTGTATGCTTTGTCTGTTTGTACACTGAAATATTTTTTTTTTAAAAAAAATGTCGGCCTGCTCACAGTTTTAAAGCTAGTATCATTTTTGGCTCACAGGGTAAAATTTCTGCTCACAAGACTGCATACCTTAGAGGGAACATTGCCCCCAGACTCTTCAACCTCAACGTCAGGATCAATGGAGCCCCTTGAAGGCTGGGAGCCTGATTTCCTGTCCCAATCCCCTGTGACTCAGGTACAGGACTTCCATCTTGGATGGATTTAACTTCAGTCAGCTCTGTCACAACCATCCAGCCACAGCCTGTAACGCCTCGTCCAGATCTCCTGGGACCGTGTCTGGGCAGCCGTCCATCAGTAGTTTGCATTACATAGCCATACAGATGTTGTGTATGATGTGCTTCTCTCTTACCCCCAATCCCTTTTGAAATGATTTGTATTCTTTAATCAAGAGCTTCATACTTGAAGCACCATGATAGACTGGAGATCTATAGTAGGAAGAAGAAGGTGGAATGGTGCCAGCAGAGAGACAGGAAAGCCCAAATGTAAAAACAAAACTGGAAGAATTTGAGGATGGGATATATGAGTAAATCCAATTAAATTATAACAGAGATTCCCGGTGCAAAGAAGTGTGTTTTACTACCTCTGTTCTTGACACCTGAACACAGTGGGGACATGGCACCCCAACGGCAAAAGTACTGTGCCCCAGTGTCTAAAGTGCCATTGTGTTAACAGAAATAATGGCAATACACAACATGTTTGGTATTGTAGTTGATTATTACTTGCAATTCTTAGAAAGCACTAGAAACTAGTTTTCACATAAAACCAATTTCTGCACCAAATTTCTTGTCAATTATGGATACAGTGAAATTAGTGAAAGTAGAGCTGTCAACCAATTAAAGAAATCTAACTTGATCAATAATTTGACTTGCAATCAATTAACTGATTAAGGCTGTGGTCACACCAACAAGGTAATTGCGCTTTGTTCCCGCTTTAATTTAATCGGGAACATTTTTCTTTAGGTTGGGCTGATTAGATGCAACCGGCCCCTCTCTTCCACCATCCGCTCGCCTGTCAGCTCATAAGGAAAATCCTTCCCCTGCCTGCCTCCAGCAAGCCGCCTCTTGCTGCCCAACCAGCCGAGAGGGCTGCTGCGCTCAGCTCGCCTTGTCGGGGCTGTGGCAGAGCCTCCACCGCACCGAGTCCCTCCAGGTGATCCTGCCGGCCACGGGGCAGGCTCAGCCCCGCTGTCTCCACCATCCTCCTTGTCTGCGCTCACTTGCCTGCAAGCCTGAAAGCTGGCCCAGCACTTCCCCCATCTCCCCCCCCCAGCAACTTCCGCCTCCTGCTTCCTGCCACAGCTTCATGTCATGCCCGCAGTGCAGCCCAACCTCACAGACCCTGATCCCGGGGATTCTGCGCCCTCAACGTCCGAGGATGAGCTCCCTGCACCCCTTGAAGCACCAGACCCAAGTCTTGCGGAGGATGAGCACCAGCTCCCAGGAGAGTTTACACCTGGAGCCGCACTGGCAGGGCCAACCTCCTGATTCCCCCCCCCCCCACTGGTCCCCCACTGGTGGCTTGTTTGCGTGATCAAAGGCGGCGGGACATGGCAACCCGGCATAAGGAGGCGCACATGCGAAGTCGGTGTCCTCTAAGGCCAGAGTACTGACCGGGGCCAGGAGCCTGTTAGCGGCTGGTAATTGGCTAACAAGCAAAACGGGCTTTTTAGGCGAATCTCTCAGATTCCCAACTCGTGCTGGCAACTAATCGCATAGATGAAACGCTGCACCCTGGATCCTGTGTCCTGGTTTTATCTCGGACTTCCTGTCTCCTGACTTTGGCTTGCATGACGTTGTTTCCCTGGCTCCCCGACTTCGGACTGTGTACCCTGACTTTGATGAATGGCTTCTGAACTCTGCTTGCAATCTCCGGTAATCCTAGACTGTGTTTTGACTTGGCATTCTGGACTCTGCTCTGTCTCATCTGGTGCCCTGACCCTAGACTGTATTTTGGACTTTGCGTACCCTGCCTAGCCCGCCAGCACAATCGTGACACTTCACTCTTGGGGCGGACAGGACTTTTCTCCAAGCAGGATGAGCGCCTGTTTGCTCAAGTGATCAAAGCCGGGTTTAAATAAAATCGTACAAAGAGCGGTCAGACGGCCCTAATCGCAATTATTGCGAAAGATGGCTGTCCAGATGGATGAAATCGCGCATTCAACGCGCAAGTGCCAGGAAAATACTTGCTTTTCCTGGGGGCAGGAAAACCTGGAACCTTTGCGGGAGTGAGCCTGCTTCGGCACGGGAGGCGGATTGGCACATGTGGATGGAAAATTTAAATGAGAGGGAACAGCGGCCAACCCCGATCAAGAGGACCGTGTGACCGCACCCTAAATCTATGTCTGAATGCTTCTGAAGACAAAAGGATTCTTGTTGTTACATTAAGACTGCATATGTTGCAACATGTACCATTTTATAAGACTGTCATAGAATGAGGGGAAACAACTCCCCCAAGGAGGTCAGCTATCACTTTTTTCTTTTATTTATTATTTAAATCTGTCACCAAATCAATCAGGGTCACCTTTTAAACTCATATAAAGATTTTAAAATCAATCAACTAAACACTGCAGCCCAAATTGAAATAGTTTAGTAGTCTAAACTGACACAGTGATACCTTCCCACGCCCTCTTTGTGGTGCTCATAAAAGTCAGCCGCACAGCTTCCGCAAGACAATCAGAAGTCTAAACTTCATTTCTGGAACATTAAGTACTTCTGGTTCTAGTTCAAGTATGAACTAGGTATGCATCCCATCCCCAGATGGCCCAAGAGAGGCCATTTGTAGGCCATGGGAAACGCTACTCGAAATGGCAGCCAGATTCTGTGCCACAGGCAGATAGCTTTGCATTGGCGTGCTTTAATACTGTTTTATACTCCATATAAAGAATGCAAGCATAAACCAGTTTGTTGAAAACTACCCTTTTGGTGAAAGCTGGCTGTAATTCTGAACAAGTTTTCAATTTTCACACCGCTGCTAGGGTAAAACATTTTAAGGAGTTTAATTTTTACAGTGGCTTCAATGACACAGGATTATCTAACAAAGTAATGGCTAATCAATAGAGGGTTTAGTTGTCAGGTGAAACATATAACACACTAAAAGGGATTGATTGCTAGGCTCCTCCTTATTTACTGGAAGGTATATATTTAAAATGACACAAACTTGTTACCAAGGTGCATTCCTTTAACCTTGCAAAAGCTGTTTGAGATAAGCATTAAGCAGCCTATAGCAACAAGCACACTAATGGAAAAAATATCTGCAAACCTACAGCTAGCTGAAATCATGTCAGGAGCAAGAATACAATAAGAGTAACTGAGAGGTGTAAAGCTGCATCCATACCCCGACAACCCCCCCCCCCAAACCAGTATCTGTACCACTATTCAAAATGACACAATTTGTGCAATTGGTGAATATTTATATAGTGCATGGTTACACTAAGGGATTTGTTTTGTTCAGTTTTTGCTCATTTCAGAATATTTTGCAGAGATGGAGGAACAAAACAAAGGGGGACAGAGTATAACAAACACATATAAGAAAAGAAAGCTTATGCAGCACAGAATGATTCACTTTAACTCGATTCTTGAGTAAACTGTTAATATACTTTGAACCTTTTCTCAGCAATAATAAGAACTAGAAACTGTTGTGTTTTTTTAAAAAAAACTAGCAGAAACAGATTCTTTGGGGACACATTTTAATCAGCATCTGGATTCCATAATTTCATATAAATTATTAATAGATCTGCCTACATTTGACCCACAAGCTTCATAGGGATCTCTTTACACATCAGTTTTTTGGATGTGTATCTAAAATGAAAGTATACATATAACAAATAGGCACTTGAAAATATGTATGACACAAGCATACTCGGAGAGCTAGGATTGGCTGCAGCTCCTGAGCGACAAACCCAACATGGCATGAAGTGCAAAAAATGGCAATGTGGTGGTCCTAATGGTTAGAAAGGAGCACCCTTTAAATGCCCCTGAGTCTCCTAGCTTTCTATCTAAATCAGTGGATCCTTTCAGAAACTCTATGGACTTTAAATGGAAAGCAATTTCTTTGGCAATTTGTCCGGAGCATCCCTGTCTCCGAGCCAAAGACCACTTTTTAATAGGTGCAGCAACCTAAGTATTCAATAACATTTTCCCCCACCGGTCAATAATTACATGATTTATCAGACAGAGATAACATTGTAATAAAAACACAACAAAAATACAGTAATACAGCCTTCAAGTCATTTCCAGAGACAAGATTATTAAACTCTTTTTTTCATTGTTCAAACAAGAGCTTTTGTAGCAAAGCGCCCATTGCTGAACCAATGAACCGTAAGAAAATAGTTATTAGGCTCTGAAGAATTCAGCATAAGTGGAAAGTTATATAAACAAATCACTCCTGCAGATTCAGAGAGATCGCTTTCATCTCATTTATGTGGTCTTAGGAGACCTCCACTAATTACCCTTAAGGTCTTTCACACAGACTATTTAAAAAAAGGCAATTTATTTATTTATTTCCAATGAGGTGCTTCTTCTAAAGGTATTAAATAATGCCTGCAAATTTAAAAGCGTTTTTATAAATAGGTAATTAAAAAAGGAAGATGAGAATTAAGTCAAGCTGCAAAACATTACCCAGAATCCACTGCTATTATTATTTCTATATTTAAGGCTAAATTTCTAGGCTCCATAACTCAGAACATTTGTGGGGAGGGAGAAAGATCTCTGCAGGAAGTCGGAAAGACAAAATATAGGCTAGCCAAGCCAAAACTGAGAACATTTACAGAAATGTCCCTGAAGCTCAGTTTGTCATATTGCAATTACACCTTGCCTACTGTGGAGCCAGAGTCCCTAATTTTGCCACTAGAGGGAAGAATTGTCTCAACACATGGCAATGGTAGCGAAGGAATGGGTTTTCCTGAGCAGTTTCCATAACAATGCTCCCTTGGCTGTATGTACCTTCTAATTACTCAGTACAATTAAAATGACTAACCTAAAAAACAATGGGGGGGGGGAATACTGAGCCCATTCTGAGGCTCCATTTGTTCTTGCTTTCTTATTCATCAAAACAAGAAAACGAGAAAAAGGGGCAACTCCAGTCTCT
Source organism: Gekko japonicus (assembly GCF_001447785.1). Taxonomy (NCBI): domain Eukaryota; kingdom Metazoa; phylum Chordata; class Lepidosauria; order Squamata; family Gekkonidae; genus Gekko; species Gekko japonicus. The sequence goes on from NW_015169174.1 coordinate 2,196,693, forward strand.
CCCCAGTGTCCCCCCACAAGTTGTTCAGTGAAGCAACATTGACAAAAGCAAGGAGAATTGAATTGCCTGTAAAACAAAAACTGAAACAACCAAAAAAAACCCCAAACAAACCCCAAAACAAAAGAGAAATGTCGTGGTATTTAGCCATCTGGTAGCTGCTTGAAAACAAATTGTCCTCCAAAGAGCAGAAATACAGTATGTTTTCTCTCAGTTCACTGGCTTATGAATCTGATTTTTTTAAAGCAGAAAAGCTACTGTGTGTGTGGCAGCAGCAGCACACTTTTACTTCAATGCCTCGTCATTTAAAGGTCACCCTAGCCACTTGGGCTACTGCGCCCTTGCTCCAGGGACATATCTGAAAGCACCTACTTAAAATGCTCTGGATTTTCTCCCTCCCAATGACAGCTTGCCTTGTAATTGCCAACATTCAGAGGCTTAAATCCTTCATTTTATAAGGCTAGTCATTAAAAGGGAAGATGGCAGCCAAGTCACTCATTTTTCTTCCCATTGACAATTGGTGACATTTCTCCAGCAGTGCACAAGGTGTTGAAAACCTGGCAGCTGTTACCTCCTGGGATGGAGCTCCTTTTTTATCCTCCCCTTGACAGTTTAACTCAATGGGTCAGCACCTTTAAAGACTGCAAAGTATCACTGAAGTGGATGGCCGGACTTGAATTACTGCACCCTCCCCAATCAATGTAAACCCTCACCGCAGGTGAAATGCTCCATCTATAGAGGTGCATGGGGGAGGAAAATGTAATGCCCTAAGCCAGATGGGTTTCATCTTGTGCTTAAAAAAAAGAAAGAAAGAAAGAAAGGAACAAGCTAACAAGGGGACAGCTACTTTGTTAGCTTCTTGGCCTCTCTCATGGCTCTGAAGCCCCAGGGTTCCAGCCACACACAAGAGAAAAGAATTCAGCATACACATAAACACTTAAAGAAATATAACTAGGGAGAAGGCAACATGCTGTTTTCAAAGAGTTGAGAGTCCTGTTCAGAGCTTTATTTATCACTACCCACGTTCACTGGGCTGTAAGTGGACATGGAAACAAAAGGTCAGGAAAACAGACAATGCTTGCAATTTACTCCATTACAGAGGGACGTAGAAATGCAGCGCATCTGACAGACCCGATTAGCATTAAAGCAGAAAAAAAAGTAGTGGGTTTTTATGCTGTGTGACATCTCTGCTGAGCAGTCATATTCTACACATTCAGTATTCAGGGTATCACAAGATCTTCAGTGTAAACGAAATAAGTTTCAAAGAATTATAATTGTTAACAGGAAAGCCCCCCCCCAATTATATTTGAGATACTTACTTTAATTCATACTGAGTCTGTTTTTCCTAATATTAAATACTGATACAAAATTACAATTTTAGCTCTGATTCTTCTTCCGCCCTCTAACAGATACTCTTCACTCTACAGTACAGTATCAGTTGATGGAGAGAGGAAGTGGCATTTCTTTGTACCTTATAGTAGTATTTTCTTTTTTTGCCATAGTTGCTGAAGAAATTTAATTAATACAATTGAATTAATTAATACATATATGACCATAGGCATTAACAAACAGAAGCATCTCTAATTCTGCCTCTTCCTCATTATAGCCTGCTTAAACTTACATAAGCATCATATGGTTGAGACCCTGTAACCCCCCCCCCTTGTAAGACCTCTAAAATCTCTACACATTACAGCAACAGAATTCCATGAGGAACTGCTGAAGGAGAGGAAAGAGAAGAAAGAAACAGTTCTATGGTGGTGGTGGTGGTGGGGAATGGCGATGGCTGCCTCTGTTTAATTCCATGTGAAGGCATTAGAGAGAGGCATGATCAACAACACACATCACTGAAATCCTGCTGTCATCAGCACTTCCCCACATGGCATCTTTTGACAGGATTTCCTCTCCACAGAGCCTCCTCCCTACCCCATAGAACAAGCCTAGACAGCAAAAAGGCACATCATTATTACTCCATTTAAGCAAATGAAGAAGCTTTCTTTAAACAACCTGCATTGTGCCAATCTTTGTAAAAGGACAGTAGGGTAATCAAGTTCAGGGCAGCCCTCGACAGCTGCCCTGTGACCTATGCCTGCTGACCCTTGCTATTCATCACTTTCCTCTGGAGTATCAGGGCAAGCTCCTGGTGAGTGACCACCACAATAGACAGCTACAAGCCAACAATAATATGGCTCCTGCAGAAACTTGGGCGGCGGCAGGGGGGGGGAGCCCAGATGGCACTGCAATAAATTTACAAATCTTCATTCATGGCTCTGTATAACACACCAAAAAGCCAAAAGGCTCAAAGGTCCCTGGGGAGCTTCCCCCTCATTGCTTTCTAAAGGCCAACTCTCTCTCAAGGCTACTAAGCCCCAGTTCTTCAGAAATGGAGACCGAAGCCCTTAAAATTACAAATGCCTGACCTAATCAACCTACCATTCGGGTTCAATGCTAAATGATGGGTACTGAAAACTAATTATTGTCTTTTGGCAAGGTTTTTGAATTTAAAATGGAAACACACAGGTTAAAAAGGCACTGAAGCATTTCAAAGTCTCTTTGAAAAAGGCTGCACACATGCATAGAACAGGTCTCAAACCAGGAGCCAGATTCAATAATTCACACATTTATTTTTAAAATGAATCAGATTAGTCCCATGTGTGACCTGCTGGTCCATCTGTATTCGCTGGACTTAATGGGCACTCTTCTCACACTATCTTCAGCTTGAAGTATGAGAGAGATAAATTTAGTTTAATTTTCAACAGATCAAGCTATCCATTTTCCAAATGGACCATCTGGATCAGCCTATTAAAATTAATTTATAACTTAGCACTGAGAAAATTCGTTTGTTAGCTTAAACATAGTTGCCAAAAACTTTGTCCCTTTATCATGGTTTTCTCAGACTTTGCTCAAACCCACAAGCCCCCCCTTTTTTATCCCAAACCTTTCCTCATAAAATACCCTGCTTATAGAATAATATTTGCTCCTCTAAGCTATACACAGATTTAAATCAGTTTGTCTACTAATGTCTTCAATGCAAGAGCAATGGAAAGTGGTCAAAAATAAAGGCCACCATATGGTACATCCACAATGGAAAATGTGTCTCTATTAGAAAAAGGTGTTTACTTTGTAATGCATAACAAGTAGGGCTGTGCTCAGTGTTCCCTCTAAGCTGAGTTAGTGTGAGCTAACTCACAGTTTTTTAGCCTCTGGCTCACACATTTTTGTCTTAGCTCAGGAAGGGATGGCTCCAGAGCAAACTAATTTATGCAGCAGCCAAAGCTCCTGCTCACAACTTTAATGCCAGTAGCTCACAAAGTAGAATTTTTGCTCACAGGGTTCCATAGCTTAGAGGGAACGTGTGCATCTGCCACGTGTACACAGATCAGGCAGATGATACTTACTGTAGTTCCTTAGCCTATGCTCCTATACCTTGAATATACAATGGTGCTGCTCTTCACAAGTTACATTTTCCCCCCTGACATGGCAACTATGTGTAATAAAAAGCAATGCTGAACTGGCCCCTGGTCCACCTTTAATAAAATGCTGACCATCAGTTACACAGTATTTTTAAGTACTGGTGGGTCATCATGAGAGCTGATCTGTCATATATGGGTTGCTAGGAAAAGACAGCAAAATAGTTTCTTAATGTTTAGCAAGGAAGAACAAACTTGGTATTCTCACAAAAGCTGAAGAAGTCACGAGACAAAAATAAAGTAGCTGAATGCAAAAGAATGGCTTTTATTTAACTTTTTAGTTTTTCATTTTTTTTACTTACCAATATAAACAATAACAAAGAAACCTATAATTAGTATGTCTGTTCCCCTCCCTCTCCCTCCCACCCCATTTTGTTCCTTCTTCACATAACCAGTAAACTAATAAAACTGTTATAACAGCAATGTAAACTTACTGTCTTACTTTTGTTCTTTTCCCAATTCAGAGGTTTTTCTTCCCCAAAAGTATTTACAAGCCATCAGTGCTACATAATTGATGTGTCCTGACTTGCTGTGACAGTTTGTTAACAATTATAAGATCCCAAACTTTAACATGATGGAATGATGTGAGTTCTAGAAACAACACAGACTAAGCAATACAGGCTTGCAAAAGCCTTCAAGGTAAACTTTGATTTTTTTTAAAAAAAGTAAAATTCTGATAAAGGGGTCAATCCCCTTTTTTGTCCATAATGATTTTTGGTTTACAACAAATTTGCTCTCTTGAGAATGAAGCAGAATATACATTCAACCTATTTTTTTGCAAGAAAGAGTTACTACTTTCCTCAGAAGAGTAGCACACTGGCTTCTCTGTGGTAATGCCTCCTAAGCTAATACCTTATGGAATAACCTGCAATATTTGCCTTTGTGAAGAGCCAGCAAAACTTTACCTTTACTTTTGCCAGACTGTCCCTGAAACTGTCTGAAACCTTGCTTGGTTTCAAGCTTGCTATTCCTCAAAGATAAAATATGTTCAGCATAAGAAAAGAAGTACTTTTCTCCCTTTCTCACAATACAAGAACTCCTGGGCACTCAATGAAATTGCTGAGCAATTGAGTTAGAACAGATAAAAGGAAGTAGTTCTTCACCCAAAGAGTGATTGACACATAGAATTCACTGCCACAGGAGGTGGTGGCAGCTACAAGCATGGATGGCTTCAAGAGTTAATTAGATAATCATATGGAGCAGAAGTCCATCAGTGACTATTAGCCACAATATAGATAGAAACTCTCAGTCTGGGGCAAGTGATGCACTGTATTCTTGCTGCTTGGGGAGGGGGGCAACAGTGGGAGGGCTTCTAGTGTCCTGGCCCCACTGCTGGACCTCCTGATGGCACCTGGTATTTTTGGCCACTGTGTGACAGAGTGTTGGACTGGATGGGCCATTGGCCTGATCCAACATTGGCTTCTATTATGTTCTTATAGCAGACAGGTAATGCTGGCATAGAAAAGAACCATATCCTTTGCCTGACCCACAGTGCTTCTCTTTACAGGCTACAGTAAGATGGTTTGTACAGAGATGCAGCTCCCATGTTGTTATGAAAAAGTATCAGTGAACTCTAAGGTACCTTCTGAACAATGCTGCCTAGTGTGAAAGTGTGCAAACTCGTTCAGCAAAAGACAATGATGCAACTACTGCCTTATATGGTTTATATCCCAGGTAAGTCAGAGGAGTCCATATCTTTTGAGTGAAGGAGCCAGGTAGTTTTTGCAGATTCAAATCAAGTGCATACCTGCCTGAGTGCATTCTTCTCTGGAATGATTTTCCTAGGGGGTTCATCATTGTTACTATCTTCTCTCTCAGAGGAATTCTATGAACAACAGGAGGAAAAGAAAAAAAATTAATGTATTCCATCCCCAGCAAGAAAGCAAGAGAAGTTGAAGTTTCCAACAGCTTTACCTTCTCTTTCATAGGCTAATTTCTTGTAAGGGCTATGCATTTTTTGTTATTTTGACACATATTTAGATATCTACATTTGATGAATATCTGGAACATGAATTCTTATAACATATCAAGAATCACTGAATAAAAGCAACGTACTACTGACATGATCCATTATGACAATTACTCATACAATTAAATAGGCTATCAAATATTGCAGTCAAATATGCTACCATGTTCAATCCAACATTGTCACAATGCTCTTCTACAAAGCCAAACTACTACCTTAACCATACTTGACATAGGCACCTTATAAGGCTAGAATTATGCATATTAAACTAACAATACAACAGAACAGCCATTTTGTGTGTGAAAGACTAATAACCCAAACATTGGATTATCCAAATTTTTGGAAATAATCTTCATTGGTTATTGACAAAGGACACAATAGTAATACACGCTTAACAGCAGAAATGACAATGACATTTTTGACGGTAGAGTGGGTAGGTTAAGGGCAGCTTCCTCTAAACAAGGGACCAGGATCCAAAAGCCATTCTACATACCTAATAGGGCACTGGGGTTTATTTATCAGTCATTTGGTGCTACACAGTCTCCCTAAACATCATTGTACTTATATAACTGCTGATAATTGCTGGGATTTTGCACACAGCCTTAATGCCACTGCAGTTACAATGGTAGTACACTGGGCACGCATTCTTGAAGGCATCTTTTAATATATTTGGACATTCATTTAGGCAAAATTTCCATGTGTTCAGTGTCTTCAGTGTCTACTAGCCATGCTAATGGTACAGGGAAGAAGAAGGAGAAGGAGGAGGAGGATGGATTTATACTCCACCCTTCACTTGGAGTCTCAGAGCGGCTTAAAAACTCCTTTCCCTTCCCCTCCCCACAACAGACACCCTGTGAGGTAGATGAGGCTGACAGAGAGCTCTTTCAAGAATTACTCTTTCAAGAACAGCTCTGACAGAACTAATGGTTGCCCAAGGTCATCCAGCAGCTGCAAGTGGAGGAGTAGGGAATCAAACCCAGTTCTCCCAGATTAGAGTTTGAGCACTTAACCACTACACCAAACTGGCTCTGATTGGTCCGTGTAGCCCAGTATTGTCTACTCCAATGGGCAGTGGCTCTTAGTCACAGACAGAAGCACAAACCCAGTCATGATGCCCTTATTTGGAGGCAGCCAGTGTGCTATAATTGGTTAGACTAGGATCAGTGGGATCTGGGTTCAGATCCACACTGTACTGTGAAGCCTTGGCCCAGCCTTGGCCCAGTCACTACATCACAGAATCATTGTAAGGACAATACCGGAAAAGGAGGGAGGGAGGAGTAAGCAATGGATCAAATCGTATATGACACACGCTCTACCACTGAGCTATAGCCCCTACCAAACATGACATGATTTTAAGACTGACAACACCACACCTACCTCTCCTTCAAAAAACCTCTCCTTCCATCAAAAGTGTGTGATAGAAATAAGGGTGGCAGACAAGATACAATTCATTAGTATTAGTTACATGCCTCTCCTCCTATAGAATGCCCAGACTGGCTACAACATGCTTCCCACAACAACTTCTATTTGTGCAATGCTCAGAGCCAGACCCACTCAGCTTCAACTATGGAACTGCATTCAAGCCATTCTCTAGTACACTGGTCTTCTAAGTTTCCAGATGAGCATCACATGGCAAGAAGCAGGGGTGATGAGCTTACCATGTACAGGTAGTAGACCAAGTGAGCCAGGGACAGAAAAAAACAACCCAGCAACCCTTACCGTAGTGAGTAACATGCCAAGGGTCAAATACATGAAGAAATCCTTCACTGAGTGACCTTACCTCATAATTTCACTTCACCCTGCAGTATGTTCATACAAAAAGAAAACCAAGAGGCATTGCTTGCTCTCTTCTCATGTGCACAAGCAGCAGGTCTTTCTAAAAGATCCAAAAGCACAAAAACCGGAACTAACAATTCAGCAGGTGAGGGCTCCACAATCCAATTTGACATTCTCAGCCTACGGGTTCAAGATCACTGCTCCATTATCCTTGTAAAAGGATGCAAAAACTGGAAAACTATCACTTTGAGTTTTACTTTCCAAACAAGCATTTTGATCAAAAAGTGGAGTTTTAAAAGGTAGCATAGCATGTACCACTGAAGATGAATAAAGTCCTTTAGAATTGCAGACACAAAAGAATGTGATATTACCGCTTGGTGTTTTGACAATATTTGTTAAGCAGAGGTCCTAGGTTTTTTAGAGGAAGACAGAATTCCTGCTCAGACTAATCCAAAATGAGGATAAAGGGGTGGGATGCGATGAAGTAAATATAACTGGGAACGAATAGGTAACAGATTACCATTTACTGTCTGAACTGTTCTGTTTAAAAAGTGTATTTGAAGGATGGATCTGAAACAGTAACAGAAAAGGAGAACAAGATTCAAGATAGAAAAGGTAAACTTTATTCCACAAATAAGATACAATTTGGGGGGAAGCCAGTGGGGATGGAATGGGAAGAACAAACATGGAAGAAAGTGAACAAAGAAATAGAATCACCGTACATTTGGGCTTCTAAGTGAATACTACTAATCTCTCCCCTTATATAAAGCCGTAGTGGGGTCCAACGTTCCAATGCACACCTACAGTGTTTGGGCGCAAGAACTGTCAGTCAGAAGACGCTGGGTGGGTTGGCTGGCTGCTTTGTGTAGTCCCGCCCACGTCAGCGCCAGCCAGCGTCTTCGGCTCAGTCTGCTCTGGGCCTCTTGACAGGAGAGGACCATCTGCAGACTGAGTGCAGGGACAGGGCTTCTACAGGTGGGCCGCTTCAGCGGCCCAGCTAGAGAAGCCCCGAAGAGACGCCGGTAGACACAAGGGGACCCAGGTAAGAGGATGGAATCGCGCGGGAAACCGCAGGACAGAGCGGCGGCCGAGCTGCCTGTGCCTGTGTCTTCGGGTGAGGGTGTTCCTGGTGCGTGGACGGGGAAGCAAGTCAGCGGCCGGCGGCGGCCTGAGTTCTCTCCCATCCACTGCAGCATAGGTTAGTTATGCGGATCATATGGGGGAGAGGAGATTGATGTCAGCTGCTTTGGTTCCCACTGCAGGGGAAAACTGCCCTTTCCCTAGGCAGAGGCTTTGGGGGGGGGGTTGTAAAACTTAAGACAGACAGGCAGATAAAGGTTGGCTGATGGTTGCCAGGAAAGGAACATAGGGTTGCCAACTCCAGGTTGGAACTTCCAGGATATTTTAGGAATGAAGCCTGCTGAGAAGGAGGAAGAGGGGGACCTCAGACAGATACAATGCCATAGACCCCACCCTCCAAACAAGCTGTTGCCAATCTCCAGGTGACAGGGTGGAGAAATCTTTATGCTCTGGTGCTAATTCAAAGTGCTGGGGATGTGTTCAAGGCTCCCTCTAAGCTGTGGAGTCCTGTGAGCAAAAATTCTACTTGGTGAGCTCCTGGCATTAAAGTTGTGAGCGAACGATTTGGCTGCTGCATGAATTAGTTTGCTCTGGAGCCATCCTTCCTGAGCTAAGACAAAAATCTGTGAGCCGGAGGCTAAAAAACTGTGAGCTAGCTCACACTAACTCAGTTTAGAGGGAACACTGGATGTGTTGCATTCTGGCAGGGGACGCTGTGAGTGTAGAGAATGATATATCGACAGAGTAGTGTTTTGGAAAATCTTTAGGAATTGTTTGGTGCATTTACCATGGGGCACCCACTCAGAGCCTCTGGCATTTTCTCACTCTGCTGGCATCAAAACCAATTTAAGGCAAAATAGAGATATGGAGACTTTTCCATCCTCCTTTGCATCAATTTGTCTTTGTTGGCAATGGCAACCCTAGGCCTGCAAGCACTCTCAGGGTGACTTCATGCCTCCAGACTGGCATGGCATCACTAGCCCTGGCTGCCTATGGAAGCTGCCTGGGTGATTTCGGACCACAGACTTTCTGCTTAACCTACCTTACAGCGTTGCTGTACAGATCGCAAAGCCGAAGAGAATGAAGTAAGCTGCTTTGCTCCCTGCTAATGAGAAAGACATAATTTTCCCTAGAAAGAGGCTGCTGAGAGGGGA
>NW_015169174.1:2206319-2260817 GCF_001447785.1 Gekko japonicus
TTCCCCTGGAGAAAATGGCTGCTTTGGAGGGTAGACCCTATGACATTATACCTGCTGAGTCCTTCCGCCCCCCCAATGCTGCCCTCTACAGAATCCACCCCCCAAACCTCCAGGTATTTCCCTCCTTATAGCTGGCAACCCTACTTTCCCCTCAGTGCCTGTTGGTAGGCAACTAAGCTTGGTCCTGTCACCTACTTTGGCCTTTGGGAGAAAACATATTGGGGCCAATCCTGATAGGGTTGCCAACTCCCGATGGGAAATTCCTGGAGATTTGAGGGATGGAGCCTGAAGAGGGTGAGGTTTGAGGAGGGGTGGGACCTCAGACAGGTACAATGCCATAGACTCCACCCTCCAAACCAGCCAGTTCCTCATGGGGAACCATTGTTGCCAGTCTCCAGGTGAGGGCTGGGGACCACTCAGAATTACAACTGCTCTGCAGAAGGGAGGGCAGAAGTCAGCTGAAGTCAAAGGGGCAGATAATGGTAGATTGATGGTTAGCTGGGAAGGAGATGGGGTTGCCAACTCCAGGCTGGAAAATTCCTGGGGATTTGAGGGGTGGAGCCTGGAGAGGGTGGGGTTTGGGGAGGGGTGGGACCTCAGACAGGTAGAATGCCATAGACTCCACCCTCCAAACCAGCCATTTCATCCTGGGTAACAATTGTTGTCAATCTCCAGGTGAGGGCTGGAGATCACTCAAAATTACAACTGCTCTTCAGGTAGCAGAGATCAGTTCCTCTGGAGAAAACAGTGGACTCTGTCATTATACCCTGCTGAGGTCGCCACAGCAAATTGACACTGTTTGCCCAAAGTCGGAGCACTCTCCCAGAGCCTCTTTCTAGATTTCGTTGTATTTATTTCCACAACGGGCCTTTTTCCTAGTAGCAATATACTTCAGAAAATAATTTCTTTTTTGCAGCCCATTTTCCTCTTTGCCCCATTAGCCTTTCTTCCAGGTCAACCTCAGTACCAAAAGCCATGGAATTCAACAGCCTTTATGTTGCCTGTCCCAACATGCTTCAAGTTTACCAATTTCTTCCTTGAAAGTAAACAGCTAATTTGAAGCCTTTGTTTAATTCATTATCTTTATAGGTGGCAAGACTAAGAGGTTGGCTGAACAAAGACCAGACAATGACTGCCAAGTACATATGGTGGCTCACAGCTTGCCATCACCCCATTCTACTGCACCAACACAGCAGACTATTAAAGTGGAGCGCTGCTCATGCACTTTTGTCAGCAAGTTAAGTTACGCTTGGCAAAAGGCTGAAAGTCTACAAAACATTACACTCCTTAAGAAGCAGCAAAAAATGGAATGGCTTAGAAAATGGAAATCCTTTTTCCCCCATGGGCAGTCAATAAGTTTAAGAACAGTTCTTAGTTATTATTTGCATTTGTCCAACTGCAAGTTCTTCTCAGGAGTAGGTATTATTTAACTCTATGTACCTTAGAATGATACTCATGCCTGTAAACATCCTCCTCACTGCACATGCCAAGTACCTGCTTCAGGTGGGCAATCTCCTGGCAAAGGGCCCTCCCACCTGCCTTCACCGTTGTTTTGGGCTGACGGGAGACACAGTGGGAGTGGAAACAATGCTGAGCTATGTGTCAACGTCATGTCTGGGCAAAAACCTGGATGTGATGTTAGCCGAAGCTCTAGAAACTTTAAGGTCATACCATAGAGTTTCTTTCTAGAGCAGCTGACACACTGACATCACAGCCAAACTTTTGGCTGGACTGACGTTAGCACATAGTCTAATGTCATTTCTGCTCCTTGCCCTGTCCCCGAAGCACCCAGGGATGCCAGGCTACCGCTTGGCATCCTTCCTCCTCTCTGAGCTGCTCACTGAGTACGCACATTGAACTCAGTGCTGGAGATTTACTTCAGCAAGAAGGTGATGTACTCAGAATAGCAACAAAAAATTACTGATGTCTTCCAGGGACCAATAAAGGGCTGCCAGTAGTGAAATTCAAAAACCCTAAATATAGTATTCCAGCAGCAATGACAAGAGGTCTCCAGGAGCATTTGCTACAGAAAGACATAAAGTTACCAGAAGTTACAAGCAGAAGTACAAGAAACAAAAGTGGATAAAAATACAGACAACTCTGCTACTAAATTTATTTGCATGACTGACTGAGACGGCTTTCCTTGACAAACTTCCTTATCAAAGCAAGATAAGGCAAGCAGGCTCATACTGTAATATATGGAGTTGCTCACAAGCAGGCCTTGTACAACATGTGCATCTTCATCCATGGACCTCAGGGCACAACTATGAATCTTTCCTGAGATCAGTTTAGCTCAGAATATATGCTCTTGTGATCCTTGTCCATATCTATACAAAGTAACTTTTTTTTCAGATTCCAATATGCTTAGCTCATTCTCAGATAGAAGCCAGTGATCAGAATTATCCTTTGATCAGAAACAGCTGTCAGGAAGACAATGAAATGTGATGGTATGGTTTGGAAGGAAAAACCCCCCACCCCTGATTAGAGAAGAACTCTACTACAAGAAAAACTTGGACATTTTAAATTCTCTAGCCTCTCTGATCACATAAGATTTCTATGGAATTTCACCCCCATTCCCTTTGTCGCACACAAACACGGAGCCCTCCAGAAAACCATGGAGAAGCTAAACAAGTGAAGGAGGTTAGAGATTCTCAGTCTCAAATTAAATAGGTGAGCAGCAATTTAAGTGCTAGCAGTGAGGCAGACGTCTGTTTCCCAAAGCTGGTATGAGAATCACAGGCTATCAAGACTGTTCTGTATTCTTAGAAGGGAAACAGGCTATTAAAGAGTCTTGGCAGATCTCATTTGGGTAAAAAGACTTCATCCTGTAATTAATGGAATACCCTTGCATGGCATGTAGCCATCCTAACACCCAGTGCACCATGTTTTACTATGGATGTCACGACAGACACCCAAAATGTCCCCTGCTGTTCAGTATAAGCCTCTACATAACCACATCCAGAATTTCTTATAGCCTGCCCATCTAAACCAAAAGCAGGATCAGATGTAATAGATGGATAAAAGCATTCCAAAGGACTCTCATCTGAAAAGAGGCACCTTTAAGACTGCCTCTTGTCTCACAGCAGGCATCACAACCATGCCAAGTGGGGAGGGGCTTTTAATTTTTTTCTGGGGGTGGGAGGAAAGGGACTGCCCTTGCCAATTCTAATTATAAAGCCATACAGATGCAGCACTTTTTCGAGCATGCATGTGTACAAGAGTGAGAGAAACCATGTCTATGCATAGAGCACTTCTTTATGCTTTCAAATCCTTAATCCTGTTTGGAGCTGTCAGTGGGGGTTAATGGAAGCTTTGGATAGGAGAATTCCAATCTGGTTGGCAGATGGATAGGTCGGTTATAGCTGCATAACTATGTCTTGCCTGCAGGCACAATTCAGAACACTGTTAAAGCAATATAAAGTCGCTGTCAAGCTGAACCATTTGGATCGGTAGCAAGGAGAAATAATAATAAAAGGAGTTCATTTCTGGGCCTTGCGCGTTCATGCTAGTATGCAGAAACTGATTAATTGTCATCATGTGCTGGTCGGCTGTACCTCCGATTCCTACTTCTGGAGTAGATTTTGCATGCTAATATAATCATTCTCCCTCCTGAGACATTAGCAAATAATCAAATGAAAAACAGGATCATAATTTACTGAGATTCGGGCAATTCTCTATGCAAATTTGACTTGTTATTGCTGCTGCCTCGTTAATCTGAATGCCTTTGACAAACTCCTTTGATTTATGAACTCATGACAACTCCAATGTGTATATATTTTGCTAGATTGACATTATCATTAAGAGTGGGTGGACTGAGCTCACATGAATGGCTGATTTTATTCGCTGGTGTCGGCTGCTCAACAGCTGAGCATCTCCTTTGCACAAAGCCCCCAAGCACAAGGCTCTTCCCATCTACCCATCCATTCATCATCTCGATGTTAATTGGCCCAGGCTTTAAGCAAATTTTCAACACGATTTAAAGGCACGATGACACTGATTACTGACCCTCTGCCATACGGTGCCTATTGATTAACCTGACAGAGATGATGAGCTTGAGGGAAACTAGGTGTGTGGGGACCTCAAAGGGAAAAAATATATTGTTTATGTAGGCAAAACACTTGTCGTGATCCCAGAGGCCAGAATTTGTGCAGCATTGGCCTTTAAAACATTAAAGCTTGCATCCAATAAGGAAAATTTATACTGCTTTGGAGGGGAGAAAACAAGTTACAAATATCTTGTCAAGTGCAGTCCCTATTTTAGTAGAGTTCCCAGTGAAAAGCAAACCTCTTCTAAACAAGTAGGACTTATGAAAGCCAACACCTATGAATACATAGTAGTTCAACGTCAATGGTAAAGGAGGGGGAGGGGAAATGGAGACATTGGTAGGGATTAAGTGTGTGTTGCTCCACACGAACATTTCTGAAACACAGCAGCAGCAGCCAGTTTACAACTAATTTCATAAGTAGCCTAAGGACAATCTAAAGGTCAAACACAACACTCCAGATATTTTGGTAGGCTCACTCTTTGTTTCTAGGTATTATAGGAGAGTTATTTGCATCCCAACTGGATTGTATCATCCTGTGGGACAATGCAAAGGGTGAGTAAGAGGGCTGGGGGGAAAATCATTTTAATTACTTTTGCAACTCTGCTACAGTATAGATTGAAGGAGTAGAATAAATGCCTATCTAATGGCTGTAGGAGAGCAAAACTTCAGTAGTCCCTTTCCAATAATCTCTGTAAGTGATAGATGAGTCCAAGAGCCCTGCTACTGTAAAGGGACTGATAGCATCCCGATTTCATAAATGCAGTTTGGCAGTTTATAAATCTCGACTATTTCAAAAGCTGTAATATGAAAACTGACTGTTCCTTCCAAAACAAACATAAACATCTTTACAAAAATTATGGGCTCAACACCCAATTAAACCATTGAGGAGGCTTCTGTTTCATGTCCTAAGAAGAGCAAGTTCTTTCTTGTGTGCAGCAAGTGGCATTTGCAAAGCTAGTGCTCTGGAGAGAAGAACCGAGGTGACACAATCAAACCACAAGATCGAACAGAGCAGTTTTGTCCAATGGAAATTACCCCCAACAGGAGGGATGTCGAGATATGGATCACGGCAGTTGTGCCTTTCTTCTTCTGATCTGCCCACAGACTACTCAGTACAATCAGTGTGAGATGCAGGCTGCAGTTCCTAGCTTCATGTAAAAAAAAAAAAGTTTGAGTTCTCTGTAAAAGGCTTCTATTTCAGCTAATTTGGCTTCCAATTTAAAACGTAACTGTTTCATGCTAATGCAAAAAAGCATTCCCATCTTTGATGGGATTTTGGACTGCTACAGAAATGCAGTTCTTCACTGAGCTATTCAGACACATTTTCAAGAACCAAACTAGCAATTAGCATGATGTGCGTGTGTGATTGTAACATCCTTTTCTATGTTTCTTCCCTAGGGGCTCAGATATTCTATGAAGTTAATACCATCCACATATATTTTTTCTAGCCATGGTTTAAAATGTCACATTAACATGCTTCATTGCAAGGAACGGGATATCAAACTTTCAAAGTCAGGGCACTGTCAATTATGTGACATTCTGATCATTCTTACTAGATAATTTATTGAAAAGATTAAGATAAAATGATTTAAAAACTTCAGCATTCTGTTCTTGCATGTCTAAAAGCTTGCATATGTATGAAAAGAATAAAGATTTCCAAAAATTTCATAAGGATCTGAAATTAACAGTCTGATTATTTTTTTTAAGTAAAAGATTTTATGAGTGGGAAGGAGTTCCTAATAACTAGGGTCCCTCCAAGAAGTAAGCTCTATTGCCCGTTTCTAAGAATTTAAGAGGAATAATAACTACTACACGTTAAATTACTTAAATGAAGCTACCTGGTAATAGCCTTTTAGATTAATTTTTCTTAGCATCTTATTTACACAAGTCTTACATCCAGAGAGCCGTTGAATATAATTTCCCACATATTAAGGAAAGAACATTTGCTTCTGCTAATCAGGACATCTGGTTATTTTTGTAGCTCAGACATCTGCATTAGGCAGAGCTGTTTCTTAATTTCGCCTAACAAGAGGTTAGATTAGAGCTACAGAAATCTTAAAGAACCAAAAATGTATGTGTATACGTATGCCAATAAAGGCTTGTCAATGTAAAGAATCAAAATGTATTTTTGAATATTTTATTTTAAATGTAAAGAGCAGTTCAAATACTTTTATTCTGTCCTACAGATTTTTTATAATTGAAAAATCTATTTCACAGTATATTTCTGAACCATCCTTAAGCATGCTTTGTTATTATTACTATACCCATGTAATGATGCTCAATTTTTTTTGTTGCATCTAAGTTAACACCAGTCTCTTACAGCTTTTCCCCCATGGTAATACTTTGGTGTTTCCCAAATTCCTCTTTAAAGCTACCATTGCCAACTGCAGTTGTGATTGGTATGTTTAAAATAGCAAAGTGTTGTAACACACAATTTGTGGACTTAAGTGTAGCCTGAAAAAAAACAGTATGTAAAACAATACCTCCCCACACAAAAAAACACATGTAACTGCCATGATTGTTTGCTTGTCTGCTCTGTTTTTAGTCTTTTGTTTGAACACGTAACAGACCAAATTCCAACATACAGAAGTACCAAATCTAAGAAGTTGTCACTTCCATTCTTCTCACTGTGATGTACCTTTTGGTGAAGGCTAAAATGAGTTATTTGCTTGAGCTCATCTTCCAAGTGGTAAAGAACAGCGCAAAGCAGGTTATGAACCTACAGTAACATGCCAAAGAAGTGTCAAAAATACTTTCTACCACTGACAAGAGTTAGCAGGAAACAACCAGTCTGGGGAGTTTCCTTTTTAAAAAACTTTTTATTTATTAAAATTCTCTAGACACAGATTCTCTTTCTGTGTGCAGTATTTATTATGGCTTCATCTGCATGGGAACTGCAGGCACTTGATAAATGGGTTATGAGGTTGGCTAGTTTCTCTACTCACTCTGTACCCTCTCTTCAAATACTATTTCCTAACTTCTGCCACAAAATTTCTAACTGAAGCATACATAATAAGGACTTGCTACACACTATGTTAAGATTTCAAACCCAATCACCCGTAAGTTACCAGGAAAACATATTTATTACCACCTTTAGGTTCCAGCGACCACAGAACATACTTTACACTCTCTATGCGCTTTGTTGCCTTATGTTCCAAAGTAAGTCACCCCACTCATAACCACAAGATCATCTTTGAGCAGATGGCAATAATGGGCCACAGCCAAGGTTTGAAAATGGCAGCTGGGCCATTACACTTGGACGACCCTGCCAGCAAAGACGAGGATTTAGACATAAAGCTCAGCAGAAATGAATCTTTGCAATATGCAATAGAAGATGGGGATTTCATGACTCAGGAACAGACAGTTTTGGTTTCAATCTCTCTTAGGCCATCTTCTTGTAAGCCACACCTCTTGGACCCACTTTATCTTGTGACTTCCTGATGGAAATCCCTGCTCTTGGTTAGCTCAGTTCTGGACCACCATGTTGTGTTTCTTTTGAGGGTTCCTGATGAACTTCTCTTGTCTCCTCTGTGAAACATCTAAGCCCTACCACAAACTGATCTTTGACATACCAAATTTTATTTTCCTCTTTCAACTTGTAATCTAATTTTGTGTCCATTCTTGTTCATCCCTCTTCCTACTAATCACATTAACTGGCCTTCCAAATTAGACTTACAGAAATCAAGCCATAATTTAGTATTTGTGGTTATGAATATTCTTCTGGATTTAAGTATGGAAATTACCACTGCTGTCTGAAGTAAGGATTTACACATAGTTGTTTTACAGTGAAATTAAATCCCATTCAAAAAAGCATGACAAAGGTTTATACATATATTGTATATTGCTTTAGAAACATATGAAAAGTTGCTGAATATTTTGGAAGACACACAGCAATTTTAGACATACCAGGAAAATCTGCCATGATAATGAAAAGAAGAAGAGATTGGATTTATACCCCGCCCTTCACTAATATAGCAAAAAGCAGCTCACATTGTTAGGGAGTAGAACCATTTCCACCCCCCACCCTGGCATTGTGCAGTAATTAAAAGTGGGTGTTGGGCCAGGCTAAAGGGGCAGCTGACCCTCCACACTAGCAACCAAGACAGCTGACTATTAATGCATTGTGTTTGGGGGACATGGCAAAGATAAAGAAGAATATGACAGCAGATAACAGCACACACATGTACATATAAATAAAGCAGCTGTAGAACATACACATCAGCTACCTCCTCCACTGCTTACTACTATGGATGCCATGCGTAAATTATTCCAAAGCAAAATTTAAAGGGTTTTTTTTAATTCAACACAACTGTCACAGAAT
The DNA here is from genome assembly GCF_001447785.1 of Gekko japonicus. Lineage (NCBI taxonomy): Eukaryota > Metazoa > Chordata > Lepidosauria > Squamata > Gekkonidae > Gekko > Gekko japonicus. Next base: position 2,214,686 of record NW_015169174.1, read on the forward strand.
CTCTTCAGCAAAAGGGCTTCAAAAGGTAAAAATATTTCCTTATTGACTGGGACACAGTATGGTAGTTTCTCTTTGACTCCTGCAAAGGGAGTTTGAGTAATCAAACAACTGCAGTATGGATGAATAGGGTTTTGTTCACATCATATTCCTATGCCTCACTGCCAGTAAGATTTTTTGGTATTCAAAGAAAAGCATACTACTTTAATCCAGTGTCTTGAAATCCACTATTCACAATCTCTTGCTCGGACACGAATGGCCTATTAAACCTACAACATATCTGTTTTAGTTAACTTCTGGGAGGGGAGGGGACCAGGAGAGAAACAAAATGTACTTAAATGCTGGGCTCCCCCCCCTTGGGCTGAATGCCTTTCATCCAATAAGACATTCAAAGCAGTGACCCAGCAAATGGATTGAAAAAGCAATCTTCCGTCTGAGTGCCACATTATCCTTCCTATTCAGTATTCTCTGTGAGAGATCTCAATCAGCTGGGTGCGTGTGTAAGAGACAGCGCAGCCCATTGCTGGGTTAATTAAACATTTGACTTTAACACCCTCCCATCATTAAGCAAATAAAAACAGATAATTCAAACCACACTTCATACACAAGGTACACAACACACGTCAAAAATTAAGAGACCCCCCAGACCCCCTGGGGAGTTCCACTGGGGAGATAATCAGTTTAAATCTTAGCTGGTTTATCAATTATTCTATTGATTAAAGTGGGGCGATTATGCAAGGCTGTTTTCCCACATGGGATAAATGTCACAGAAAGACAAATTCTGAAGGTTCAAAGACTTCAAAAAGGAAGAGACCAATATGATCTCATTACAACTCACTTGAGATACGCAGATGGGTTAATTTCGTTTTGTTTTGTTTCAGGGTAACAGAAGTGTTTCTGATCACAGTGCAATAACATACTATCTCAATTAAATGTCAAAAATGCGTGCCATGGAATTTAGGCTTATTTTGTCTGTGTTTTCAAGTAGAAAACCAGTACTTGACTTATTTTATAGATGCTAGTTCTACAATGCAGCAAGAGCAAAATTTCTTCTGCCTGATCAGAGTTTCTTAAGTATCTAACAACACTTTTATATGGAGCAACCAACTGAGTTTGGTAAGAATATCAACTATGGCACTAGCCTTCTCTTCCCAGGCATCCCAGATAAAAAAACCCACATGCCTAAAATTAAAGAAAACTCACTCTTTAAAAAAAATCAGATTTTAGCTAAGTTGTACATTGTAATGACACATAAGATGGAGGGGGGCTGCTAAACAAAAAGGGAGCAGGGCCACCATCAACATAGTGCAGCCTTAACAAGGAGAGAAAGCACAAATAAATGTATGGGGGGGGGGATTCCACTTATCGCAACCCATCTGGTTTTCTTAAGTCCAAAATGGAAAAAAGATTGTTTGAGAAAAATGAGGGGGGGAATTGTAAACCGATGAAACATTTAAAACCCAAAACTGTGGGTCCTTCAGGTGTAGATTCTGATTCAATACAAATACTCAAGCTATTTCAAGATTTTGGGTGGCTAATTTTGTCTAGGGTTAGTACAATTCTTACTTTACGGTAATGACACATTATTAAAGAATCCACCGTCACAGTGTTAGGTGAAATATTCACTTAACAACATGCCTGTTACAGTATGGAACTGGTCACTGCTAAACTACTACTCCTGCTTCAGCAAGATATGGTTTATGTTCTGTTTCTAAACCAAATACATAGAGCTTTCCTTTCTGATTACAGCTATGTTGAAGGTTTCTGTTTACAACTCTCTTGCTTTTTTCCCATGCCAACCCTCAAAAAATATGCTTAGGTATTTTAGAGCAGCACATCCCAAACTGAGATTTCCAGCCCAAAAGTGGGTTGTGAATCCTGTTAAAGTGGATCCCAGGCTACTGCAGTTTTTTAATTTATTTGTTCATGCTGTGTTTTTTTCAAACAGGTCACCATACCTAAAAATTGGGAACCTGCACTTTACAATGCAGGAGCTTGTAGCTCCACCTTTACTGATAGTGTGATGTAATGTTTAGCATGCTGGACCAGGAAGACCTGAGTTGAAATACTCATCCACAAAGATGACTTCGTCCCCTCATTGTTGATCTTCCGGAGGACTGGTTTTCACAGATTCAGTTATTTGCTGGCAGTCCTAACTGGAGCTTTTAAATTGTGACTTTTTATAGGTTTTTGTCATTGTTGTTTTATTTATATTGTTTTTATTGTGGTTTTTATAATTGTTTTATTTATACTGTAGGACACCTTGAGTTCCAAAAGAGAGAAAGGCGACTTAAAACATTTTCAATAAATAAAGTTTACAGTCTTTCAGCTTAATTTACTTTACAAGGTTACTATACTAATGTATTTACAAGCCTGTTATGATAAGGGGGTTGGGGAGGGGCAAGTACACCACTTTAAGCTCTTTTAGAGGAAAGGTGGGGAAAATATAATTTTTATATCTCAGTATCCTAGTATATTTGTAATTATATGAATTTCTAAAGTATATAATATGCTAAGTTATGCATAATATTACTTACATTTGTACTATAACACAGTTTAAGTTTGAAAGTGCTGCATATATTTAATAATCTCCCCCTCACCTCCATCATGGATTCAGCCTTGTGGTGTGGTGGTTAGAATGTTGGACTAGGATCTGGGAGACCCAGGTTTAACTCCACTTCACCACAGAAGTTTTCTGGATTGACTTTGAGCTACTCATACACTCTCAGCCTAACCTACCCCACAGGGTTGTTGTGAAGATAAAATGGAGGAGAGAATTATGTAACCTGCTTTGCATCCCCATTGGCGAGAAAGGGGGGTTAGAAATGAAGTAAATCAATAACAATAATGATAAACATTCTTAGTCTTAATTAAGTTAAAGAGTTCCTTTATGATCTGTGCCAACTGCAGAGAACTTCAAGCACATTTGTCATCCTCATCTTGAATTAAAGTTTCATTGTTTCACCTTAGCAGAGTCACCCTCACCTTTCCAGGTTTCTTTAAGATTGAGGAACTAATATGGTCCCAGGTGTACAATATAGGCTTGTGAATATTCAGCAATTTGGTATTTACAGTCTGTATGCATTTGTATTCTTTGTATTACAACTGTATTTGTTAAATGGCTTATGTATGACTTGACAAGTAATGTGTTGTATAGCATGGGAGGATGTAATTCTGCTAAGGTTCCTTTAAATATTGATGTAAGTTTGTGACAGGATCAAACCCATGCAAACATTATGTCGTGTCTTGGAGTATAATAGTGGGTATACTGGAATGGTTTGGCAAGGCATTTTGCATCATGAACTAAGTCACGCCCGGTGAAACGTTTGGTTTAAGAATGTGTGAGTATGGTAATATAAAAATAGGTTTTTATGTAGGACAGCTTTGTTATGGAGCATTTGAATTTGATCATGTTTGTATATTCCCTCAGATTTATGGTAGAAAAACCAGGAGAAGATTCGTATATGATATGTCAAACTGTGGTATGAATGAAACTAGACAAGCATAGGTATGGTATGAAAACATTTTATTGGAAATGTTTTTTTATGGATCCTTTTCTTGTGTAAATTGAATGTGTTGATATATGTATTGTTGTATATAGGTGTAGGCATTTTTCTGATGAAGAGGCGAAACGAAGAGTTATTCCGGAGGTTTTCATCGGATTCACTTGCATTTTGATAGAAGTTCACCTTCACCTGAAACTTACCATTCTTTTGTGTATTAGTATCTGCTTCAATATTGTTGTATGTTATAATATATTTTGATACACTCAAGCGCTTTGTTCTATCAGTCTGTGTTTCATTTGTTTAGATCATCTCAGGACTGTGTTCTCCATCGCATATGTGAGGCTCACAAATGCTTCAGGAGGGATGGAATCAAAATGGCTGGTACCTTTCGCTCAGCAAATCAACAATCAAACCCTTAGGAATAATCATTCAGCAAAGGCTTGTGTCTCAAATTAAAGAACTATATGCTGTTTAATGTTTATATAAGATGTGAATAGATTAAAATATAAGGTAAGGTAGTATATGCAAAGAAACCTCATTAAAACACATTTTTATTCATGCTGAGACACTCCTTTTTATTGTATATTCTAAGCAGAGGTCTGTGTATCCCAGAAAAAACAACTACAAGAGAGTCAATAGGATCCTAACTATATTGTTTTTTGACAAGCTGAAGTGCATGTGTGGTGAAGACTGTTCCTGTCATTGTGTAGTGGGATGGTTGAAACCCTGTAGCAGGACTGCTTAACCATCCCATCAGGGTGTGGGTACTGTCTCCCCAGACTTCCCCAGCCAGCTCACGGCCCATCAGGAAGCTGGGACAGAAAGTCTTTTCTTGCCCTCGTTTCTCCAATAGCAACCAACACCGCAGGTAAAATCAATCCCCCTCTCTCTTGTGGTATTGCCCGAGGCCAACGCCACCGTTTTCCTTTACTTAAGCATGCCATGTAGCCATGGTGTGTGGTTAAGAAAGTATGCAGACTCTCTTTATTTCTACAAGCTTGGGATAACTAGAAGACAGGCTCTAGATCAGGGGTGGCCAAACTGTGGCTCTTTTACGCATATTGTGTGGCTCCTGGCAGGGCGGCTGAGGAAGCTAAATATCATTAGCAAACAAATATCATTGGACAAATAAATATCATTATCAATATCTGCTTTTACAGCTTTTGTTACTATTTTTGGCATGTTAATAAAAAGCAAATTTGCATATTTCCCAGTAAAAACGTGTAAAATTTGTTCATGTCTTGTGGCTCTCAGATAACTGTCATTTATTCTATGTGGCTCTTATGTTAAGCAAGTTTGGCCACCCCTGCTCTAGATACATCCAGCAAAATAAAGGAAAAGCAAAGTTACTAACTAGGTACTTACAATTCATGGCATATCTAGTCTTTGTTGGTTGCATGATGCCCCCCTCCCCAGGTGCACCTGCAAACATCTTTAGCATCATACTCCTATCATGCTTCATTTTAAATCCATGCAGGAGTGACAGCCAAAAGATCAACCCATAGCTGAACCCCAAACAAAGGAACAGCTCCCCTTTTCAGACTTGTCCCCATGTGGGCTCCAGGGCCCTTAACTAATCTGGATGCCAAGCCCACCGGAACATGGACCTTCAAATCAAGAGGTGTTAAAACACTGAAGAGCTAGCATGTTTTCACTTTTGGTTGTAAATGGTGTTCTCTATCCAGAGAAGAGTACCTTTCCTACATTCTGCTCATGAAAGGGGCACCACTCTTCCATTACTGTAACTATCACAGCATATCTTATCCATTTGCCTCACACAACAATGATAGTATTGTGATACACAGGCTGGTCATTACATGCCAAATCAACAGAATTTGGCATATGATGGTTGCATTATAGTCACAGATTTTTCTGATATTTTGAGGAGTTATTATACATGTTGGTATACAGTTCCAGCCTCCCCCTTCCCAATCATATTTAGAGTTTTGTTTTGGAAATACTACCTTAACTGGCTTTGTCAATCAATTTATACCATATATAAACATTAAAGAGCATAATATTATCATTAATTTGAACTCTGAATCTTTGAGCAGTCATAACAGAACTATCATCACTTCGCTGAGCAAAGACTGGTGGCCATTTTGATTGTTCCCCCCTGGCACTTGTGGGCCTAGCAACATGTGAATTCTATACTCCAATATTGGACCATACATTTCCCACAGCACCAAAATTTCTTACCACCTGTTCCTCAGCTGATTTCCAAATTTAAAAACAGCCTTAGGACAACTTTCTTTGCTAAATCTAGCACACATCCTGTTGCTGTAAGAAAGTTCATCCACCCAGGTTAGCATAGGGAACCTGTCAAAGCAAGAACGAGCCTCTGTAATCTAGTGGTCACAACTACTGGACAGCTGCAACCCAAGTTCAACTCTACAGATACTCCAGTTAGCATCTTGAATACAGAAACAGCACTAATGAATTCTAAAAACAAGGAAGGAAGGAAGGAAGGAAGGAAGGAAGGAAGGAAGGAAGGAAGGAAGGAAGGAAGGATCTGTGGCACATAAAAGAAACACACATACTTTCAGTCCAGGAGTCGTCCTGCCATGAAGAAATGTGACCTACTCACTTCAGAGAGTAAATTCCAGAAGCATGATTTTTCACACATGTGTGCATATTCTATTTCTAGTTCCAGTTCTGATCAGGGACATTTTATTTAGACAGTTTCACTTTAGGTGCATAGATGTCTAACAGCGCAGTCCTATGCAGTGTTACTCTAGTATAAGCCTATTAATATCATTGGGTTTAGACTAAATTAATTCTGAAGAGGACTGCACTGTAAGGCTAGCATTGGCCCCATGAAGACCTTGCCTTATGACAGTAGCTCCTGAAAGGCGCAGGGCAATTGAGTATCTACCCAGGCAGTGCACTGTTTCCTCGCAACTTAATGATAACATCCCTTCTTCCAAATATTTTTTGAATAGAGCAACCAGATATACTGTATACTCCATTGTACAAACCAACCACTAGCATTTTCACCACCAGGCACTCTAAACTAGTTTGGAACTAAGGGTGCATACAACACGGATATAACAAGGCAAAGAATCAATGACTGAGCATCAGCAGTGAGACCCCACTGCAACCCAAGTCTGGCTGAAAACTTTAAGGGAAAAGGTTTGCCACAGGCAACACACTAAGCACAAGCTTGGTCCTCCTCACCTTTGGGAATAGGTTACATGTGTAAGCTGTACTGGAATGACATGCAAATCCAATTTTATTTCAAGGCTTTTCTTTCAGATCTTCCATCTCTTGCAAAGCCAGCTAAAAACCTTACATTAGCATGCTGTATTTTACCCTCGCCACTAGAAATACTAAGGGTGCTATTTGTAATTGTATTCTTTTAAGAGGTTTGTTCTCTGCAGCTGTTTTCTGCTTGCAGTGTATTTTGTGTAATCAGCACATCATCATAAATACATTGGCTGTTCCCCTGAGGGAAGCTGTCAGTGTTTAATTTACAGAACAACCTGGCCAATGTGAATTCTAACGTTATAGCACGAAGGCAAGGAGTTACCACAATCAGGGGGGGAAAAGGTTTCTATGAATTTTTATATCAAGAGCTGGTCCCAGGACAATTTAGGTTCAGAAATAGATTATTTTAAAAAGCTTTTTGCACAGTGTATGAAATGGATTCTTTACCACTTACAGCTTAACGCTCCCCTACAGGCATTAAGGCGACTTGGACTCCTTACAAAAAGACTTCATATTCAGTACACTCCAGCCAGCAGGAGGCAGTGAGATTCACTGAAGAAAAGAATGCTTTACTGAAGTTAATGGATGAGGCCCATGCCAAAAGCTCTTGTTCTGCTAACGGACTGTGTAGCACCACAAGTTTATAATGTATGTTTCACCTGTAGGTTCTACTCAATTAAAAACTGCATTCTTAAAGGGGAGACCCAGAATTACCCTTCTCTCCTTTTAGAGAGAAGAAGCTGGGTGTCATCCACTTACTGGTGACAGACTAGCCCAAGCCTCCAGGTGCCCCCTTGCCCAGATTGCCTGGAGGCATGGGCTAGTCTGTCACCAGTACGCGGATGATACCCAGCTCTATTTGCTGTTGGGCAGCCAATCTGACTCTACACTGGAAGATCTGGACCGGGCTTTACAAGCCGTGGCTTTTTGGCTTAGACTGTCGAATGAAACTGAATCCAACAAAGATGGAGTTCCTGTGCCTGAGCCGGGGTGGCCCGAAGGTAGGGATCCCACTCCTGACCTTTGATGGGGCACAGTTGGTGCCAGCGCTGGAGGTTAGGAGTTTGGGAGTGATCCTGGATGCCTCTTTAACAATGGAGGACCAGGTAGCAGCCACTGCCAAGTCAGCCTTCTACCATCTTCGGCTGATCAGGCAGTTGGTTCCCTTCCTCGAATGCAACGACTTGGCAACAGTGATCCATGCGATGGTCACCTCAAGATTAGACTACTGTAATGCTCTCTACACGGGGATGCCCTTGTCCTAAATCCAGAAGCTGCAGCTGGTGCAAAATGCTGCGGCCAGGCTGTTGATGGGTCTCTCTATGTGGAAGCACATCCAGCCTGGGCTGAAAGCATTGCACTGGCTGCCAATAGCTTACCGGATTTGTTTCAAGGTGTTGGTTGTTTGTTTTTTTTTTAAGTACCCATAGGTACACTTTTATTGATTTTTCTTTTATAATCTACAACAAACTAATCTACACACTACAAACAGACACTCTACTACACATAACATGTATGCCAAGAGTACAGTTACATTATATGCTTATAACCAATTACTTAATTAATAGAAACGCTCTATCTCTTTCCATTCTTCTGTGTTCTCAAGTCCATTGTGCCATAATTGCCTAATCTTCTATTGTACTTACATTATACCAATCATAAAACTTTTTCCATGTTTTTATCATTTTCTGCTGTTTCAAAGAGTTTATTCACAAATTCCTGTTTTGTTGGTATCACCATAGTTTTCCAATATTTGGCATATAAAATTCTTGCAGCTGTCGTCATATAAACAGTCAAATACCTATTCTCTTTTTCGTAATCATTTGTAAATATATTCAACAGCAAGACCTCTGGAGTAAATGGAATCTTTGCTCTTAGTATCTTCTCCATCAAACTATGGACCCATTTCCAAAACTTTTTTGTAACATCGCATAGCCACCACATATGATAAAATGTGCCCTTTTTACTCTTACATTTCCAGCATTTATCAGGACAGTTAGTATTTTGCTTAGCCAGTCTATCAGGTGTAATATACCATCTATAAAACATCTTATACATATTCTCTTTATATGTTATAGCATTAGTCATTTTAATATTTTTCACCCAAATCTGCCCCCAATCTTCCAGATTTATAGTATGCCCTAAATTCTGAGCCCATGCAATCATATTATTCTTCACAATTTCATCTACCATTGTATTATCCAACAAAATTTTATATATTTTCTTTATCATTTTACTATCTGCTGTTAACATAACATTTTCCAGTTCAGTTATTTTACAATTAAATCCCACTTTTTTGTCCTTCAAATATATTGATTCCAGCTGTGCTTTTTGCCACCAGGACAGATGTTCCGGTAGTTTAAGATTGTCCTTACTATCCAAAATGTCCTGATACCTCAATGTTTCTTTTCCTGTATAAGCATTTGGCAGCGTAAATGCCTCTAATGGTGTTATTAGTCTCGATCTTCTAGTATAAAAATTTTTATGGATTCCGTCCCAAACTTTAAGTAAAGAGGCTCTCAACCAATGCTGTTTAAAGTACTTATGGGAATTTGCTTTCTCATACCATAAAAAGGCATTCCATCCAAGTAACAAATCATGTCCTTCGATTTGCAACAATCTTGTATCTTCGAGAGTGACCCACTCTCTAATCCAAACTAGAGCCGCCGCTCTATAATATAAAAGCCAATTTGGGACTCCAAATCCGCCTCGCCCTTTCACATCCTGCAACATTTTTAACCTGTGTTGGTTTTGACCTTTAAAGTCCTTTATGGTCAGTGTCCAGCATGCCTGAGGGGCCGCCTTTCCCCATATGTTCCCCAGAGAGCACTGCGTTCAGGGGCTCAAAACTGGCTGGCCCTCCCAGGCCCCAAAGATGCCAGACTGCTGATAACCAGGGCCAGGGTCTTCTTGGTGGCGGCTCCGTATTGGTGGAATGAGCTCCTGGAGGAGATCAGGGCCCTGCGGGACCTTTTACAGTTCCACAGGGCCTGTAAGATGGAGCTCTTCCACGAGGCTTTCGATTAGGAGCCACCTTAAACACCAAGGAGTGACCCTATGCCCTGGTTTTACCACCCTCAATCTATCTCACTGTATAAACTGCTCAATCAAATTGAGCCGATTTGAGAATACCACCAGGACTAACACCTAAATAGTGGTACGGTGGATTTAGGAATTTCTGCTCTGCACTTAAATTGTTTCTGGCACTTTCGAAAATGGATACTGATTGGTTATGGATGGTTTATGTATGTTTTTAATTGAACTTATATATGCATTTTATGTAATCTGCCCTGAGTCCGCCTTGGCGGGAAGGGTGGGGTATAAATCGAACAAACAAACAAATAAATTTTACTTGAAAGGGCTTGGTAAATTATCCTGTCAGCCTAGTGATACTCTGGTGGCTGGGAGACTTTTCTACAAAGCCTCTGTGTATAGTAACCTGGAGAGTTTACCTGCTAAAGGATGAACATTTGAAACAAAAAATATTCTCTCAAAATGAATATTTGGATTAGTTGTTGTAGATTTTCTGGGCTGTATGGCCGTGGTCTTGGCATTGTAGTACCTGACGTTTCACCAGCAGCTGTGACTGGCATCCTCAGAGGTATAACACAGAAAGATGGAGTACTCTCTGTATCAACTGACACAGAGAGTACTCCATCTTTCTGTGTTATACCTCTGAGGATGCCAGTCACAGCTGCTGGCGAAACGTCAGGTACTACAATGCCAAGACCACGGCCGTACAGCCCAGAAATCTACAACTAATGAACTCTGGCCGTGAAGGCCTTCGACAACATATTGAATATTTGGACTTTGAAAACTAAGGCAGCATCAAGTTACTTAAACTGTAGTGGGAGATACCCCATATACCATATTTGCCCAAAAGGAAGATGACCCTAAAAGGAAATGATATCTCTAAAAACAGATTATACAGAGAGGGTTTTTAATTTCTGTACATAGCTGTAACTTTTATGAGAATTTAACACACACAACTCTTTTCTTGAGAGGAGATTTTAAAAACAATCTTAAGTATTGAAGGCCTCTTTAAATGACAATCATTATTCCCTGTAAATGTGGCCAACTACCTGAAAACTAATAGCTTACAAACAACCCTATCCTGTGTGCTTACTTGGAAACAAGTCTCATTGAGATTAATGGGGCTTACTCCCAAATAAATGTGTAAAGGGCAGTAAACCTGTATTCTGGTCTGTATCACTTCATGCAGGTGGGGGCTCACATGACAATGCTCCTTCAAACAAAACATCCCTTCACATAAGAAACTGGATGTGAGAGAAAAGCCTGGCCCTTTCCTTGTCATGTTAGTTTTCCATTAATGAAAACATTTATATCTCACCTTTCCTCCTGGTTCAAGGTGGCTTTCTAGAATAGTTAAAACACCCCCAGCTAAAATGAAAGATAAAATAACAAGCCCCAAATCCATCCTTCCCTTAAAAGATGCTTGGTATTTAACCCCCCTTAAAAGCCCTGGCAAACAGGCAGGATTTGCAGCATCTCCTGAAGATCTCCAAGGAAGGGGCCCCCCTCTCACCTCATCAAGGCAGCCCATTTCACAAAGCCAGAACTGTCAAGGAATTGGACCTCTGGCTCAATTCCTTGTTCTGTAATTAAACATCAATCTGGCTTAATATTAAGATCTAGGCCTGCACAATGGGTTGAAGGGAAACATCCAGTTGTTGACATGGGATAGTTTGCAAGTCGACTTTGTGCCTTTGAATAACAGAAACCAACGAAGCCACGCTATTTGTTCACTAAACCACACATCACTCCTTCTTTTGATGCTTTGATTTATACTACAAAAGGGAAGTATCCTGTCATAAACTGTTTCTCTTCTGAGCCATTTGTTGTCACAGGTCCATGTCAAGATAACTTCAGTAGTCTGAGTTCTGGACTGGCTAAAGGGCCCCAGCTTCTTCAAATCTTAGACTTTAAGAAGTTTAGCTTTTCTGTTCTTTGTGGTTAGTTGCAGTTGTAGCTGACAGCTTCAGCTATCCCGACGTGATGGGCTAACCTTGCCATAGGCCAGGCACTTGCCTGGCACACACACACAGACCAATCCTCTTTGGACGAAGAGACTTGTAATGCTGTCTAATTTCAATCAAGAAGAGTAACGCCTGGTAAATAAGGTTGTGCTGTGTAGCTAGAACTTTACTATGTAGCTTTCTTGTTGTCACTCATTGCTTTGTTCTTTTTGAAATACTCTTGTACTCTTTAACAAAATTACTCTGATTATATTGGCTGTTCTGTACTTCAGGTGCTGCAATCTAATTCCAGCACCTTAGACTTAAAAGTGTTCACCTACTGGTTAATCTTTAGTGCAAATTCATTCTGCAAGTGGCCAATCTTGCAGAGCTGACTTTCTTGGTTAATTTTTAGAAGAAGAGGCAGAGGAAATTGGATTTATACCCCGCCCTTCATTACCCAAAGGACTCTCAGAGCATCTTACAATCTCCTTTCCCTTCCTCTCCCCACAACAGACACCCTGTGAGGTAGTTGGGGCTGAGAGAGCTCTTTCGAGAACCACTTGTGAGAGAACAGCTTTGAAAGAACTTGCAATTGACCCAAGGTCACACCAGTAGCTGCATGTGGAGAAGTAGAGAATCAAACCCGGTTCTCCCAGACTAGAGTTCATGCTCCTAACCACTACACCAAACTGGCTCTCAAGGTTGGAAGCTTGCGCCTTGGCTTCTGAATGTGTGGGTAGACAAATGAGGCTGGTGGCAGGCTATCCCACATGTGTGTTTAGATTCACATTCCAGGTTTGTTTGGTAATTTTGAGTTCTGCCCCCCCCCCCCCAAGGATACCCTGGATTGGAGATTCTTTTTTTTTAATTTTTATTTTACATTTTCCAAACGAAAAACAAACATTTTTATGTTTTTACATAGTACATAAATTTGAGTCAGTTTTCAGATTCTAGCCATTTATATAATCCTTTCCACTGGATTGGAGATTCTTGACAAGAAGTACAATGGAAAAGGTGCAGGCCTGGTTGATGCCAGACGGGCCACCCTAAGTGCCCATCTAGGTACAAGGGACTTTTTGTATGGTTTTCTACCTCAGTGAGAAGGGGCTTTGTATCACAGCCTTATGCCTTACTCACTGCTGGAAAATATTTTCATCAAACCGTGGAACTGAATTTCAAGTAATCCTGTTTAAGATTGGACGGGAAAAGAAAACCATACCAAGACTGTGTTAATCTGAGCCCAAAATCAAATTTAAAGTCAGATTTTCAAAGTTACAAACTAAATAGCAAACAAAAAAGCCAGCACATAGCTATACTGTTTTATGCACATGTCTGTACATTATTTTAGCGTATTTTGAAAGGTAAAATAAATTCTCCTTATTGCAAAGCCTCTAGCTGATTCTTGAGAGATTATTTTACAGGAACCATTAATCTGAGAAACAGCATTGTGGGAATCAGCAGAGTTTCCCATATCTCATGGCAACTACTCAATTATTTGAAATAAAAGTATAACTATATTTAGCTATTTTTGTATCAAGCCAATTGTTTTAATGCCAACAGCCTATTAACTGGGCAAGTTCGGAATTATTATTGGAAGCTGAGATACTCCCCTAAAGCTGGCCAAATCTCTCTGTACTTGTTGCATTTTTAAGTGGAAAAATATAAAATGAATAAAATAAGCTATTATCTCAAAGTTCATTTTTTGATGCACGGATTTTTACAACAAATGTGTAGCTCCTAACAAGCCTAGTGACTAAAACTTGCTCTATCACTAATGAAGCTTAAAGTTTCAAAATCCATACTACAATCACTGGAATGAGCCTTAATGCTTGCTAGTTGGTCCTTATGATAACAGGCAAGATTTTCTTTTCTGGAAATCACACAGTACCACAAATTACCATTAGGGGGCAGCACAGTATACATGATCTTTTGTCATGCTTCTTCATTCCTTTCCTTTTCCCCACAGCTTTGCTCTTGCTCATTTCAACACACATGCACGCGAGAGAGCACACACACACACACACAGAATAGCTTGCTCTAATTCAATTAGTGCAGACTGCAACTCCAGAAAAAGAGTAATTCAATTAGTGCATTGTGGGGCTCTGCAATACCTCTAAGCAGATGTTCACAATCCTCAGGAACTTGGAGCTAGCTTTAAAAGTACCTGTATCCCATCCGGTTGGCACCACATATGTCATTTGTCATACTGGCTGTGCACACTTTCTGGACTTAACAAGGAGAAGAAGGCAAAGAATCTCCTCTGTTAAAAACATGGACTAGGCCTCAGAATACAGCTTCTCAAGAAGAACAATGCATTATTATATAACACTGCCATTAATTCCAAGCTGAATTTGGGGTTGTTCTATTGGGGAAACCACTGATTATGATCCATCTGCACATTACTGGCGGTCATAATCATTCATGCCAATACATTGCTTGAATGATACAGAGAATTTCCTTAGAGCAGACAAATTTTTACCACTTACTTTAAAGCCAAATTTGCAATGGTACTGTTTTCAAGTGTTCAACATCCTAGATGCCTTCAGGGACATAGTAGATTTGGGGGTGGAAGGAGATTAAAGCAGCCTATAAAATCATCTGACACTGTCAAATCCAACTGATTTTTTTGTTCAACAACAACAAAAACACCTTGCTACTTTGATGACACAGTATATGATTTGGAATGCTAAGACAAGCCAAGAACAATTATGTTCCCTTCCTGTTCCAAAATAGCAATTTATCTATCCTGGAATATATTAACTTGGCAATATATTAACTGCATTCATTCAAGGTGTTATAAGTAAGAGTAACTGCATTCATTCAAGGTGTTATAAGGAAGAGTAAGAACTGAACAGGAAGGAAAGCAGGGAGGAAGCATCTACAGCTTTTTACCGTGGCATGCTAACTAACCACTCTGTTGGAACATACCTTTCACATGAGTCACATTTTGGAAGGTAAACATTCTGAGTATAAGCCTTTCACCTTTTTTATTATTCTTTAAATATTAAAGCACACACATTTCAACTACACATTTCCCTGGGCAACCTGCTCACTCATTTTCTCTAAATGCTATAAAGCTAATCTTTATCCACCACAGCTGTGTTTAGGTATGACTATTAAACTGCTGATTTGGTTACATTTCTGCCCTTCACAGTTAGTACTTTCAGTTTTATCAGTGGCAAAGAGGGAAGGAGAAGAGAGAATCTCTCAGCCTGTGTCCTGTCCCTCTTAAATGAGGGCCATTGCTTAAATCTGCGTGTCACATACAATGGCAGTTCAATATTTCATAGCCAATACAAGGAATGAGCAACACTGCTTCAACTTTAAATCTTGGTAAATCCCCCATGTCAGCCTCTCCCTCTCATTGAAATGCCAGAGGGAGCAGCAATCAGAGTGGAGATGTTCAACGTGATAGAGGTCAGGACACCAGTGGATCGACACACGACCTTGTTTATTTTTTTCTCCGGTATTATTGTTTACAGGGTGCTTTGTTCATGTACCTTGTGGTTCTTAGCTAAAAGATGAAATTACAGCCCAGGATGGTGCGCTCAGGCACACATCCAATTTGTGTTTCCATCTCAGAAAACAAAAAGCTTTGGAGGCCCTCGGGCTGCCATTCAAACTTGGAGAGGCTGACATTTTTAACAGCATGAACCAGAGACTGGCAGAGGGAATGATCGAATGCATTTCTAACTTGTCAATCAAAGATCTCACCTCTGCTGTCTTGTAAACAGTTGGGAGCCATCTAAGTACATTCATAAATAGGGGACAAGCCAGCCACCAGCTAGGGGCTGGAGCCACAGACTTTGGCTGCTAGGCCCCCCAAATTAGGATTTGGTTTTAAAACCTGTACCACAAACAACCTGCGGCACCTTATCAAGACTACTAGAGTAGAATCAGAGTGGGCAGTGCTGCACAGATTTCAGTCAAGTACAGTCAAAACTTCTACTATGTTCATAGAATCTTCTGACCACTTCTAATAATAGGCAAGAGCCTTCTGTGCTAACTACATGGCTGAGTCTCTAAATAGCTTCTTCAAGAGAAGCCTCACCCCTTTTGGAGTCTTAGATAGATGCACTTGTCCCCACCTGAGTTTGCCGGACTAGCTTGTAGAAGAGAATCAGCTGTGACAACAGCTGTTTTCCTTCTGTATATGTGCATGCTACAAAGCAAAACA
Source organism: Gekko japonicus (assembly GCF_001447785.1). Taxonomy (NCBI): domain Eukaryota; kingdom Metazoa; phylum Chordata; class Lepidosauria; order Squamata; family Gekkonidae; genus Gekko; species Gekko japonicus. The sequence goes on from NW_015169174.1 coordinate 2,230,552, forward strand.
GACATAAGTAGGTAGAAGTATTCTACAAAAAATTACAAGAATAAGTTGCATTTGAAATGCAGCTTAAAAATCTGCTTTGCTACTTATAGATAACTCACAGACTTGTTGGCAAGATGAAAATAAAGTTCCATTCACCAAAATAAACAATTTTTTTTAAAGTTTGCTTATGAAGGTGCATTTATAGCCTCAGACTCTCTTCTGGCTTCTTCGCCTGCTATGTAGAAAAAACACAAGCACAAAGTATTCCCATTTTATAAACCTAGTTGCTTTCTCTTCTAAATGGTTACGATCCCCACAAGCTCCTATACAATATTTCATTTCTTAGCTGTATATACCCACCCCCAACATGCACTTGAGCAAGACTGTTAACAAATAGACGTTTTGGAGGACATTAATTCATAGGGTTGCCATGTCAGAAGCGACTTGACAACATTTAACACATATACAAGCTGTATATAGCATATGTTTCTTATCCTAAATGTACTGGTGCAAATGAATTTTTCCCACCATACGAAGGGAGAAACAAAAGTAGCACAATATTCACTTAGGTTAAATAGTCTTAACATTAAAGAGGTATTTGTAGTAACTTCGTAGTGAATGACACAGATAAGGATGATGCAATAAATCCACAGTAGTGGATTTCAGAACTTCTGACCCTCAAGAGAACCCTTTCCATATAAAATTGCCAGCCAAGGAACCCCTGCAAATTATCCTCGGGTGGGTTCCAAAGGGCATTTAGTCCAACATTCCATTTTCAGCAGTGACAACCTAGATACCTCCAAGAAGCCCCACAAACAGAACACAAAGGGAACCGCTCACCCTTGTTGCTTCCCTCTCAGAATCTGGTATTGAGACACCCTACCTCTGAATATGGAGGTTCCATTTATTATCTATTTTACCAAACATCCATTGACAGACTAAAGGTGTCTAAAGCCAAAGACCATCATTGTGCTTTGTTGCAGCAAATTCCTAGCATGAGAAGAACTCTCGTATTTATGTGGAATCAATTCAATTTGGTGAGCCAAGGTTCTAATATAGTGAGAATGGATGAAAAATTCTACTCACCTTTCATCCTTTCTATCATGTTCTTCCTTTAGCCCCCACCCATACTAACATTTTCCACCATAGGTAATCACACATCAGTTCTGATGTTGGTTGTGCTTTGTTTAAACTTTTCCAGATTCACAATATCCCATCTGAAATTCAGAAACTAGAACTATATGCCAATAAACTGAATGCAAAATATCACAGTGTTCCCTCTAAGCTGAGTTAGTGTGAACTAGCTCACAGTTTTTAAGGCTCCGGCTCACACATTTTTATCTCAGCTCAGGAAGGATGGCTCCAGAACACACTAATTTATGTAGTAGCCAAATCACCTGCTCACAACTTTAATGCCAGTAGCTCACAAAGTAGAATTTTTGCTCACAGGACGCTACAGCTTAGAGGGAACATTGATCACAAATATTTATAGGGGCACGACAATACTGTTTATCTTCAGTCTCTCTCCAAAACTGCAGAATCTTAAAGTATACCCTGCATGACATTGCGTGAATAGAAAGATCGGAGTCCAGTATCACCTTATAGATCAACAAGATTTCCAGGGCATAAGTGTTTGAAAGTCAAAGCTCCCTTTGTCAGACTCAAATCTAATTGTTCTACTGCAAACCAACACAGCTATCCTCTAAAACAGGGGTGTCAAACATGCTTGTGAGCTGGATCCACCCCCTGCAGGACTTGAATCTGGCCTGCAAACAACTGGCTGTCTCCTGCTTCCTTTCCCAAGGTTGCTGCCGCCACTACATTCCAACTCACTTTTACCCAGCTTCCTCTCCTGCTTCCTCAAGACTTGATATCTCTCTCACTCACACACACAGCTCCCTCGGCCACTGCTTCTTGCTTCCTGTTTGCGCGGGAGAGGTATAAAGCCAAGCCTTGCTTTATTTATTTATTATATTTATACCCTGCCCATCCTGCAAACAGGCTTTGTTTGATTTCTATCCCGCCCTCCCTGCTAGGGCAGGCTAAGGGTGTGTGTGTGTGTGTGTGTGTACACACACACACAGACGTATTTATTGTTCCCTCTAAGCTGTAGAGTCCTGTGAGCAAATTTTTTTATTTCAGGTATAAGCTTTCATGTGCACACACACTTCTTCTGAGGGAGGGAGGGAGGATTCTTCTAACAAGCTCAATTTACATTGAGATTGTTGTGCTCTGCTGTTTTCTTTGAGACTTGATCTCTCTCGCTCACACACACACACACACACACGTACATGTGTTAAAAGGAAGGGACATGTTGGGATAAGGAAAAAGGAGAATTAAAAGGAAATTATTTTGGCTTATTCTGAAAAGCTTTTTAAAAGATTAGATTTCTTTATTTTTATTTTCTTTCAAAAAGACCCTGATTAGGAATTAGAACACTTGGATTGGATTCCATTGTTTAATGACTGGAAAAATATAGTTAAATTTGTATGTTGTTATACTACTTAAGTGTATTTGGTTGTATTTCATACTGTTAATTGATGGTTACACATGAAAATTTGGAATAAAAATGTTATTAAAAAATTCATCTATGGTTCCATATATTCCAGTTCAACTCATCTCCCTTTCTCCCCTCCCCCCTTGCTGGCTGCCTTTCTTCATTCTGCCTTTGCTTTTTAAACTTTCATTATTATTAGTAGCACTGAGTGGATTTTGCCCAATCTGAAATCAACACATTATTTCACTCGGAGAGATCCCCCTCTCCAGTTTAAACAGATGAAGAAAAAAAGAAAGAAACCTAGCAGCATAATTTGCAATCTTTATGACTGCAAAGGAGCAAGAGTCCAGTAACACCTAAAAAATTGTGGCAAGGCACAAGCATTCATGAGTCACTGCTCACTTCTTCAGATACAGCTAAAATATGAGTCCATTTGTCCTTATAACTTGGAGAGTGATTTCAGATGCTAAATGACAACAGGTGTTGGTAGTAAGGCAGAAAACTTAGGTCTCAATTCAGTCCTGGAGGATGCATTGTCTTGAGCTTCATTATCAGTTGCAATTCAGCAGTCTCTCTTTCTAATCTCCCTTTGAAATTCCTTTGTAAGAGAACTGCTACTTTTAGGTCAGCAACTGAATGTACTGGAAGTTAAATGTTCTCCCACAGTTTTTTGAATGTTGTGGTTTCCAATGTCAGACTTTTCTTTGCATCCTGCTGGATTGAATCCTCCTGGACCGAATTATGACCTAGGTTTCCTGTCTCATTACCAATGCTGTTATCTCCATGCCTACTACCCCTCACCATATCAGGCCTGCTACTATCATTCACCTGCAAAGTCCTTAGAAGCAAAGGCTTGGATGGCAACTTTTTTCTTTAGGCTAAAAATATTCTACTCCCTAGAGGGATGTTATTTGCACCTTTTAGCTAAGGACAGTTTTCGAAGTTCACAGCTGGAATTGGTTGATGACAGATTACAAAGTTTAGGATTTCCCCCTGAATTTTTCAATCAAGTAGACTACCCTTCTGCGTAGAAGCAAATTAATTCTAGTGTTTTACGCCTAAATAAATGGAGTACAAGTTGCTGAGCTCGACGGATCTGTTCTTTGTATTATTTAGGTCTTCCGATTCCAGAATCTTTGCCCTCTTACTGTAAATCTTTGATGGTCCCCAAATATAGAATATTGTTTTCCAAGGCACGAGTAAATGTTTTGCCTCTTGGGGAACTAGCGGGCAGATTCCTAGGGACCCCTTTTTCAGAACGACTTTGTAATTGTAATTCAGGTGATTTGGATACAATTTGGCATTTTTTTCATTGATTGCAGAAAACACAATATGGCTCATGACGAGCTGATTTAGTATGAGCTAGCTCACAGTTTTTTAGCCTCCGGCTTACACATTTTTGTCTTGGCTCAGGAAGGATGGCTCCAGAGTCAACTAATTTATGCAGCAGCCAAATTGCTCGCTCACAATTTTAATGCCAGTAGCTCACAAAGTAGAATTTTTGCTCACAAGGCTCCATAGCTTAGAGGGAACATTACTCATGACAGATGGATCTCAGTGTATATTCAAAAATGGAGCCCTGCTACTAATCAGGAATTTGTAGCTAATCTCTTAGCTGATACTGATCCAAATGTGATATTGGCAGTGGGAAAGTTTTTATCTGTAACCCTGGGTGGTATTAAATGAATTGACTCTTTTAGGCAGTTAATATATATTTGGTAAACAAATTGCTTAATTTTGTGAAACTGTAACTGTTATTGTAATGTACTGTATGTATATATGTTGTATTTTGTATTATATCCTATTTGCTTATGACTTATGGGTCTATGAGCAATAAAAATGAATCGTATGTATGTCATTCACCTGCAATTGCCATTTGGCATCTGAAATCACCTTTATAAAGTTTAAGTGGTTAAGACACTGAACTGCAGGCTGTGGAAGGTCAGTAGTTCAGCAGTTTGAGACCCGAGTGTGCTGCATGACCGACTGAGCTCCCATCTCTAGTTCCAGCTCCTGCCAACCTAGCAGTTCGAAAGCAAGAAATTGCAAGTAGATAAATAGGTACCACTTCAGTGGGAAGGTAACAGCATTCCGTGTGCCTTGGTGTTTAGTCATGCTGGCCACATGACCACAGAAATGTCTTCGGACAGCGCTGGCTCTTCGGCTTTGAAACGGAGATGAGCACCGCAACCCTAGAGTCAGATTCGACTGGCTTTCGAGCAAGGGAACCTTTACCTTTACTTACCTTGTATTACATTTTATAGCACGCATGGCCCGGCCTGACAAAGTAACATTTATGTCAGATCCAGCCCTCGTAACAAATGAGTTCGACACCCCTGCTCTAAAACTATTGTATGGCTAGCATTAGTATAGTCCTGGCTTTTATTTGCTGGTGTCAGGTGACTCTTTTCAGGATTCTTCATTATCATAATGGGGTAGCCTTTGTTTTGCATGCAGAGGGTCCCAGATTCAATCCCTGGCGTCTTCCTGAGACCTTGGAGAGCTGCTGCCAGTGTAGCATCGATGGGAATATATAATGATTTTTCATATTATTATTCATATACTTATATTTTTCTGGCTTTATGATTTTTTATAATAAGGTTTTATTAGGATTTAATAAGAGGCTACTAAGTGGTAAGGCCTCTCCTTTGTAGGTTAGAGTGTCTTTTTAGCTGATACTAGCAGACAAGAAATAACATTTTTTTTCAAGTTGTTTGGATGAAATAGCTATCTAGCTGTCTGGCTATTTTAATAGGCCTTCAGTGCAGCATTGCTGGCAAAGTAGGGGATAGTTTTTTCAATAGATATATTTGCTTGGCTTTTTACTCACAGTATAGAGTTCATGGTTTTAGTTTTTTGGGGTAAAACTCTGAAGGCCAACAAGGGCTTTAGTTTCATATTTGAAAACATCTTTTGTTTGGGTATGAAGAATCCTAGAGTATTATTAATAAGGTTAGGTTAAATCAGGGCTATTTTTGGGCAGGAACGTACAGGATCGGAGTTCCGGCTGGCTCCCAAGTTGGCCACGCCCAGCAGGAACTCATTAGCATAATAGGCCACACCCAACAGCAGAAACTCATTAGGATTGGCTACATTAGGGGTGTGTGGCCTAACATGCAAAGGAGTTCCTGCTACAAAAAAAGGCCCTGAGTTTTGACAACAAACAAGGTAAACAGAATAAGAAGCAAAAGGTGGGTGTGGCTGGATAACCACACTTCTGGTAACATGTGGGTGCAGCCTAATGTGCTAATGAGCTGTGCTGCCAGGGGTGTGGCCCAATATGCTAATGAGTTCCTGCTGTTGGGTGTGGCCTATTATGCTAATGAGTTCCTGCTGGGCTTTTTCTACAAAAAGAGCCCTGGGTTAAATAAACATTTTAAGATATCATATAGTCACACCTTTTGCTGTAACTGACCAATGAATAAATGTCTACTCCAATGATGTTCTGCCATGCTGTGACCAATTATGATTTCTGAATGTTATCTTTTGCCTATGTAATTTTGAGTATAAAACTTCATGTACTTCCTTATATTGCTCAGAAAGCAGTCAATTTTTGATAGGCTATTTTGGCCTAACTGCTTTCAGAGATTTCATTGCAATTAAATATCTAAAGAACTTTTCCATCCTCACTGAGACTTCTCTTGCGTGTTCTGTTATTGGTCTGAGAGCACACAAGCAGGGATTTGTAGAACACCAGTCATAATAGATAATACTGAACTTTTTTGTTTGGAAAAAATTTATTGGTTTCTTAGTCTACATACCCTAACGACAACTACACAGACTACCTACCACCACACACTAATCTAAAAAAAAAAAAAAGCAAAACAGGAGTTATACAAAATATGAATGGTATATACTTGTGCAAAATTCTCTTGTTTTGTCATACATGAGTGAAAATCGTTTATATCAGCTTCAATAGATGTTTTACATTTAAACTAAATGAAAGAATTATGATTATCAAATACTTTTAGTTAATACATCTCAATTATTTTCCCTTTCTTCTCTTTCCCCCCTTATTCTTATCTTTATCAAAGTCTAGTCTAACTTTTAAAACTTTGGGAGCAGCTGCTTTCAATTCTGATGCGGAATCCTCTTCTGAAGAGCTGCTAGCTTCCATGTCTGAATTTCCCGAACCGTGTGAGCTGCATTCTCCTTCTTCTTGATGATTTTTTTCTCCTTCTGTTGTATATATCTCGGTTGTTCTTGAAGCTGTTTCAAAAATCTTTGTGCTTTATCAACAGAGTCATTTTTTTCTTTTGAGTCTTTGTACTTGAATGTTAATTCTTCAGGTAAAAGCCATCTGTAGGGTATAGTGGTTTTTTTAGAGGACTGTTAAAGCTTTATATTGTTTTCTCTTTTTTTCTGATTTCAAATGGTACATCCTCTAGAACTCTTATTTCCGCATCATTGATCTTCAAGGCATTCGCATTTGTGGCCTTGAGCACCACATCTCTTGTGGATATTTTTGAGAATCTGACCATTATTTCCCCTGGTAGGTTTTTCTTCTTGATTAATTCAGGATATGTTCTATAGACCATATCAAGATCGCTCTGTAGTACATCCAGTTTCATACCTGTCATAGGGGCTAATGCTTGGGTCAAGATTTCTTTAAGATTCTCACCACTTTTTTCAGGAACGCCTTGAAACCTCAGCACATAAGCTGATTTTTCTGCTTGGAGCCTAAAGAGTTGTTCTTTATCAGAGGCTCTTTCTTTTTCTAGTCGCTCAAGTTTTTGATCAAGTTTTAAAAACAACCTTTTTGACTGCATTAGAGTTCTTTACCATTTGTTTTTGGAATGTTTCAAAATTCTGGTTGAGGTTTGTCATCTGATCCAGCAGGGATCGCAATGCTGCAGCTAACATGTTGGGAAAGTCTGTATTTGCTTCCAGTCTTGAAACCAGAGGTGTCGTTTTGCCAGCTCCCAAGGGAGGCTTCTTCGGCGCCATTTTGTCTTGTCAGCTAGAAATTGTTTACATTCCAGGGAAGTTTATAAAGTTCGCAAAGACCCGCTTTATGTGACAGTACACTTGCTCGTTCAAATAGCGTTTCTCTTCCCTCCTTCTCCCGTGTTGGTAAGTCCTTTGTTTAAAGTCCTTTGTTTAAAGTCTCGGCCAGTTTGGGGGGGGGGATATTCCTCCCTTCTCCCTATTCGTGTTATTGGGGTAGGAGTTCACTTAAAAGTTCATGTGCCTGGTGTAAGATCATTAACTTTTCATCCAGTAAAGCTTTCGAAATCGGGGACACTTGCATTGTCGCTGTAATTCCTGAGCACTCGTCCGGTGTGTGCCTCTAGAGTCCATGATGGCGCTGCGGCAGAAGGACCTTCAGGGCAAAGCGTGCCTCAATCTCTTGGAATTGCGCCTCGGGAGCGGTACAGCTCGAGCCCCATGGCTTGGAACCCCCCCCATGAGGGGTCCAGGGGGAACCGGCTCGGCCGGATCTCCTCCTATTCGCCTCGGGAGAGGCCACCCCGTACGGAGATCCGTCAGAGCGTGCCCGCCGAGCGAGGAGCCAAAACCGGAACCGATAATACTGACCTTGATAGACCAGATGTTCTGATTCAGTAGAAGGCAACATCATGTGTATTCAACACAGACATTTCTAAAATGCATTTATATTAATTCCTACTTAGAAGGTACCTCCAACTGGACTTCCATCATAGTTTCAGCCACCTGAATGAGAACTGGGAATAACTGCCAAATGCCTCATCTGACAAATCTAAAACAGGCACGAATAAAACAGTTGCAGCCAGTTCTATGAAAAGCTACAGCCCTTGCTGCTATTCTGCCCCCCAAGGCTTTTACTAAACGTGCAGTGCAATATACAGCCAAGTGAAACTGATGGACAGACTTCACTGTAAGAAGTCTTAGAATTTGCATGTTCTTCACTGCAATTGATCCACCTTTCTTTCAAGCTTACTGGGAAAATACCTGACCTAATGAGAGAAAATATGCATACCAAGTTAGTTAAAATCCATATAAGACAGCAAGACGAGCCTATGCAAAAAGCAGAGCAGCATCTTTCTCTCAAATACATTTCAATCCACCACACAACTCCTGGCACTCCTAGCAGAGCACCCCTTACCAAGAGAAAAGGGTGCCTTTGCCTCATCTACTGATCAGAACACATCAGGCTGTCAACTCCAAAAACATTTTAATGCTGATCCCTCTCAGCAATGAGTTTCAGTAGTTCCGAAATCATGAATCGTAGAGAAAGTCTTCAGCCTGGACTCCCAGTATAGTATATTTCACATAGCAGGCCATAAGGAGCTACATGGACTTCACCTCCCCTTCCAAGATCTGAGAGGTAGCAGGTGAGTTTCAAGCAAATATGATAGTGCACTGTTGTAGTTGAAGAGTGTTTAATATTATCCTAGCCATAGTTGGGATGGGTAGCCACATTAGTATGTAGAAGCGAAACAGGACAGGAGCCCAGTGGCACCTTAAAAACTGACACTTATTCCCACAGAAGCTTTCACAAGTCAGAGCTCACTCTTGACAGGTTATGCTGAAGAAAATCTTGTTGCTCTTTACTGGACTCCTTTTTATTTTGTAATTACAACTTATAATCTCTCTGTCACTTCCAAGGGTCCCTGTGATTCTAAGCATATAACCTTCAGTAAATAATACACAAACATCTTATGTGTGAGGTATCTTTGAATGTAAATTAAAAAATCCTTATTTTGTCAGGAGAACAAGCAATTGATCCAGAAATCATGGACGAAGAAATGCGTATCAATTTCAGCAGACAAAACAGTGCTTTCATATGCTCCCAAGTATGCTTTCTAAACCAGAAGCACTCTGGATGTATTCCTTACCAAAGTTTAATTCACCTTGGATTCATGCAAACCTGAACTCAAGACAGGAGCGCTTGAAAATTTAACTATATTTTAACACATGAAAACGGGTACAACGCCCTCGTCTTTTTACTTTGTAAAGCTGTGCCATATGGTTGTGCGGCTGAGAGGGCACCTTACAGAGATAATCAACAACAAGTATTAGTTCAACTAGAAGAGCTGCTACAGAGGAATCTAAGAAGCGTCAGCAGTATTTCCACACCATTCAGGGCAAGAAGCCAGATTCATAATTAATTCAAATCATAAGTTCTTGGCCACAAATCAATGGCTGTACCCAGCTGTCTGCCACAATGATTCATAGACCTTAGGGGTATGCTGGAACATTCATACCACCAGAGTTCCCCAGGGGCTAGCACCCTGGACTGCTTTCTCTACTGACTGTTTTGAAGCTACACACACCTATTTGTCTTGTAACCTGTATATAATTGTCCAGGTTTTCTCCACTGCTTAGGCTCAGCTCCTAATTATGCTTACATAGTCACCACAGCACTGTTTTACACACTTGCAATTCAGTGATTCCAAATGGGGTGAGCTGGGACAGTGCAGTGGACTGGATTAACATCATCTTGTCACATTAATTAGATGCCAAGGATGACATCATTGGAAACGCTTGATTTAACAGGGCATAAATATGGTCCGTTTGAAAATCTGGATTTCCCATTTCTCCATGAGAAAGTTCAATAAAATCTATCTTGCCACTGAATAATGCTCGGCAGATGGAACACCAGGCAACAACTCTCAGGGTGCCACCACCTAATTTAATATTCAAATCTGTGAAAAATATCTGGGACAATAAAACAAACACATCTAAAACCAGAGATGGCAAAACTGCCCCCCCCGGCCCCCCGGCTAGGCATCCTTATAAACGTGAGTAAGATATATTCAGTTCTGCTTGAATCACTGCCATCTCCATACTGGTGGCTAAGCTCTGGATATATGCAAGATGAGGATGGATAGTATCTGTTAGTCTGAATGATGTGAAGGGAACAGATATTGTGCAGCTAAGTAAATAAATAAAAAGAAAGATAGTTAATGAATGAAAGCAAGCAAGATCACAAGCAGCAGACACACCCAGTGAGAGAGAGACAGAGAGAGAGTGAGAGAGTACCTGGAAAGCTGTGAGTGTGCCAGTCCCTGGGTTATACAGGCATCGCAGCGAGGGCATGCTGTCCGCCAGGCTGGAGCAGCCCAGCCACAGAGACCGGGGCATAGAGCACTGCAGAGAAAGGACAACTATGAGATGGGACTGTATGAACAGGATGGCACAGATTACAGGAAAATCTGAGGCTGCAATTAATTTCTCAGCAAAGTTGTTGCTGATTGGAACAGCCTCTACAAATGTTACTGATCTGCACGTCCCCCACAGAGAAAAGCAGAACAAAGGTGGGGAACATACATAGCCACTGACATACTGAGTAAGCTCTAATACTTTATATTTTTATTTACTTCATTTATACCTCACTCTTCTCCCCTATGGGGACCGAAAGTGGCTTTCAATAGTCTTCTCTTCTGCATTTAACCCTCGCAACAAGCTAGGTGAGGCTGAGAGTGTGTGACTAACCCAAGGTCACCCAGCAAGCTTCCATGGCAGACTGGGGATCTGAATCTCCCGGATCTTAGTCCTGTTTGTGTGAGTGCTCTAAAGCAAGGTAATCAGCTCAAGGACTTCAGCTGATTAAACTGCTCACTTTTAAACCAACTACCCAATCAAAAGAAATATTACAGTGGAATGGTACATGTGTATCCTGCCCTTGCCTCAACTATCTTTAAAACATCAGGAGTAGAATCATGGGCTCCCTGCTCTCTCCTGGCACAAATCCACTCTGCTCTTCTCCCACTGTCCTTAACCCTGGTTAGTCATGGTGTCGACAGCTACAGTAAACACATTTAATGCTAACCAAGGTCTGAAACCAGCTTCAGACCCTGGTTTGTGTTAATATGGGTACAAAACTAGCCAGGGTGAAGGCATTGGAGACAGACAGGATATGTGAGACAGTGCACAACTTCATAGCCTGTTCCCTTTAACTCTGGCTAAAGAACAAGCAGTATTACATTTGTTGAAGTCCAGTATTTCAACCCAGATAATATTTTAAGGGTATGTAATGAAGGTATTAGTTTCTGCTATTTGAGCAGGGGGGAAATCTACTCTGTGTACAACTCCCTCAAAGATATTACCTGAATAAAGAGATTCATACAGAAGTCATATGCACTACATACGCTGTACCCTTACCTGGGGATTATGAATCAATCTATTCACAGCACCAATTAATACCCTCTCCAAGCATAACCCACCCACCCCCAGTTCACTTGCTGTCTTCCCCCATGCAGTGTCACTTTTCAGAACTGGTTAAATCTGTAGTATAAGTAAAAGTAGGTTGGAAACCTCATTGCATGCAATGGGAAAGAAACAATAAATCCAATTAGAGAGAAGATAGGAAAGAACCTTCACCAGCCCTATTGTTTGGTTAACTTTGTTTGGAGGTTCAGCAGCAAGATTTCTTCTCTGTTACTAAAACTAACTAAAAGCATGTGAAGTCACCAGAGGGAAAGAATTTAGCTTTCAACCACTTGGGATTGATTTACTGAAAAAAATAAAAGATTTCTGACACTATACCTGGATTTTATCACTGAAAGGGTAAAGGTATTCTGAAGTATTTATTGGTCAAGCTGGTCAAATGCTGATATATGTGGACACACAGGGGAAAGCAGAATTATTATTTGAGCTTTTGTGTAACATCCATCTCAACAGTATTTGAGAAGAGATGCACAGACAGGCAACTGTTACAATAGCAGTATTTTGATATTTTGTCTCATTTCCCCACTTTCTGAATGGAAACTAATGATGGAAGCAAATTATGCTGCTAAGTGACACAAAAACAAAGGTAGAGACTCCCAAGGGTAACAATGGGCCTAGGCCAATGCCCAGTAGCATACCTGTGCTATTTGCCCTTTCCCTAGGAGGTAGAATCCAGGCCTTCCTCTTCATCAGCCTACCACTACCAAATATGCATGGCTGATTAAAGTTTTAATTGATTATGCAGTTGAGTTGGATAACACATGAAACTGCCTTATACTGAACTAGACCATCGGTCTGTCACAGTCAGTACTGTTTGCTCAGACTCGCTGCAGCTCTCCAAAGTCACAGGTAACAACTGTTCCATGTTATCACTGATGAGAAAGAAGTAAACTAATTCATACTCAAATGCAGTCACTTGGGATTCCTGTCATGTACATAACAAGATTTATATTTACCTCTACAATTGTTACTTAAAAAAAAAGAAAAAGAAAGCAACAGTTCTTATCTTTAAAAGAACATATACTGATAGAAAATGTCATTCCTGTTCCTGCTTTCTGCCCACCATAGAAAACTCAGTGGCTTTAAATTGCTAACAGCTCATTCACAAACTCAAACAAAAGTAGGACTGCCAAGTCACGGCGGGGGATCTGCACATCTTCACAGGATCCCTGCCGCGGGGGACAGTGATACGCGTTGCACCGCCGTCACCAGGATGTGACACTATGTGTTGCTCTGGCAACGGGACTCTAAACAGCCCCGTTGCTAGAGCGACGCGTAGCGTCACATCCTGGAGACGGCGGTGCAACGCGTATCGCTGTCTCCCGCGGCAGGGATCCTGTGAAGACGTGTGGATCCCCCGCCGCAGCTTGGCAGCCCTAAACAAAAGGCCTCAGGTGCTTCTACAGCAACACCACATGTGTAACTCAGAGAAGTGACCCAACAATGCACCATCATTTGTGGCGTGGACTGTAAGAAAGCTCAACAGGCTCTACTCAAAACTACTGGTCAAACTGTGCACCTCACTACTACACTGACAGCTCCACAAACAAGGAGCCACAGGGAATGGGATTGACAAAATCTCCTCATGAAGTCAACTACAGTTTAAAAAAAATACTAAATCAAACAGCAACTAGAATACAATAGTGTTTCAGCTGGCATCCCAGAGTATCCACCATTCTCCTCACTCTATACCAAGGATCCCCAACATGGTGCCCGTGGGCACCACAGCACTCACCAACACCTTGCCTGGTGCCCACCGGGTGTTTTAGAAAGTGCATGGAGTCAGGTGGGGCTTTTGCCCAACAAGGCTTCTGAATGGCCACTGGAGATTTGATTGGCTGTGCAGATTTTAAAAAATGCTTTGGTGGCAGCTGCTACCACATCACAAGGATCTTCACTGGGCAATTGAACGTCAGCTGTGGCAGCCATTTTGTGGCTGGGTCTATTGGGTTAAATGTAAAAAAATGATTTGCCTTGAAAGCACAGAAGCTTTACGTAGTATCCCTGATCCTCCATGCTTCCTGGTTGAGGGAAAATGCTGTTCAAACAAATTAGAAAGGTGAACTGACTCCAATGGTAATAAGAGAAAGAAATTTTACTTACAAAAATATGTGCACATCTTACATGACATATTCATGTAGGTACATTTAACTTACTATGAACAGATAAACCTCAAAAGGTTAACTTGCTCCAAGCCCAGATAACAGAGAGAAGAGAGGTCCTATATAAGGCCCTGGGGGGGGGGGCAATCAACAGGCAAAGAGGCTCAGAATCTAACCGATGAGAGGGTTGGGGCCAACTGCCAAGTGTACCCAAGTGAGAGAATTCTCTTAACCCTTTCCCTCCCAGATTCTCTTGCATGCAGAGTTACAATATCTAACATCCCTTCTTAACGTCATGTGCAGGAGTTTTAAGTTTCATCTTATCTTGTAGTTTTTCAAGTCTTTCCCTTGATAGAGGCTTGGTGTGGCCACCACCTCTTCTGTTGAACAGTACTCCATCTCTGTTATGCCCTTCTCAGTTAGGTCATACACTAAGTGAAGCTTCATACCAAGGTGCTTAGTGCGCACAGCCATTTTTTCTGATTGAGAAATTTTAATAAAGCTCTAGTTGTCTTATCTTGAATTGGTTTTTGCTCATCATCTTGAAAGTCCTTAAGTAACTGGTCTAGTCACAACTGTTCTCTGCATGCTTCAGTAGATGCTATATATTCAGACTCTGTGGAAGACAAACTTACTGTAGTTTGCATTCTACTGGCTCAGAAGATTGCTCCACCTCCATACAAGAATAAGTACCCACTTGTGGATTTATAGTCTAAGGCTAAATTGTCTCCTGCCCAATCTGCATCTGTGTAACCAACCAATTTTGGATTATTGGTGGATGACAATTTTAGTTTCAAATCTAAAGTTCCTTTTAGATATCTAGCCACCCTTTTTACTGCAACCCACTCTTCCTTGCTAGATGCACTTGTCTTTCTACTAAGGATCCCAACACTGGTTGCAGTACTGGGTCTGCTAGTGGTGCTTAGGTATAGTTTTCCTATGGTGTTTCTGTACTGATTGTCTTTAGGTAAAGGCTCACTTATTTGGGGGCTCTTAAGAAAGCAAATTTCCATAGGTGTTGCCACTGTGTTGGCATTTTCTAAACCTAATGTCTGTAAGAGTTCAATTATTTTTTGTCTCTGGCTTAGGAAAAATAAACCATCTTCCTCCCTTTCAATTTGTATGTCCAGGAAGTAAGAAACATCTCCAAGCAGCTTCATTTCTGCTTCCCTGTTTAGGCAATCTACCACATTGTTATAGTCCATTTGCCTGTCATAACTCAGAATCAAGTCATTAACATAGGCGAGAATAAAAGTACAGTGTCTATCTTTGTGTTTACTGTACAAACATGAATCAGCTTCTCTTTGTTTAAAGCCTTGCACTATGAGCATCATGTGTAATTTTTGATTCCAGGTACATGCTGCCTGTTTTAGTCCATACAGCCACTTCTGCAGTTTGCAGACTAAATTTGGTTGTTTGGGGCCTATAAAACTTTCTGGCTGCTCCATGTACAGATCTTCCTGGATCTCCCCATGAAGAAATGCTGTCTTTACATCTAGATGTTTGCCCTGCATCTTCTTGGTTGCTGCTATGCTCAAACATAATCTGACTGTACTGTTTCGCCAATGGTGCAAAAGTTTCCTCAAAGTCCTAACGATATTTTTATGAGAAGCCTTTAGCAACTAACCTTGCTTTGTAGCATTCCACATTTCTGGCTGCATTTTGTTTGACCTTAAATGTATTTATTCATTTGATTTGTACCCCGCCCTCCCTGTCGAGGCAGGCTCAGGATGGCTTACAATAAAATTTAGAATAAATTTAAGAACAAGTTAAAACCATAAAAACAATTCTAATGTGCTATATAAATATTACATATATGGCAATGAAACATAATTTTTAGATGTTATCCATAACAGGTATCCAGTCAGCATTAGCTTATATGGCTACCACCCAGCCCATAGTATGTTAAAAAACAGCATGGTACAATAGCCTTTCATAGATTCCAGGGCAAGGCTCTGGTATTAAGTGCAGCTCCTCAATCAAATGCCTGGTGGAAGAGCTCCATCATGCAGGCCCTGCAGAACATTAATAAATTCCGCAGGGCCCTGATATCCTCACAGAGCTCATTCCACCAGTGCGGAGCCACCACAGAAAAAGCCCCAGCCCTGGTCATGGCCAACCTGGCATCTTTAGGGCCAGGGAGAGCCAGGAGATTCTGTGTCCCTGAACGCAGTACTCTCTGGGGAACATGTGAGGAAAGGTGGTTGCTCAGGTATGGTGGCCGACAGGTCCAACAACAACAGTACCGCTGTCCCACCTCAGTCTAGATGTCTTTGGAAGTCATCCATGAAGTCCGTACCATGGCCTGGGTGATCTACGGCCTGGGCTATTGCTTCTTTAATTGTTTCTTGAATTAGACCTTGGAGATCCTTCATCGCCGTTGCTGAGAGGCTAGCTGCCACAGTTTTTGGTCCACCTGGTGAAGGTCTATTTGTCCCTGCCATTTCTATACTGTTATAGGTGTCCCTATCCTTCTTATCTATCTTAAGTACCTAGTTCCTAAATTCTTATTGCCTCTTTAAACTGTAAACCTTCTTAATACTTATTATTTATTGAGAACTATACTGCTATATTTACTAATCTCTTAACATTGGACACTTAACCACTTAACCTACTAGACCTAATACACTACTTAACTGCTAAATTACTAAACTATCAAGCTAACTATCTAGTTATCTAACAACTTTACTTAATACCTTATACTTCACAAGTTTTATTTTACTTATCTTTATTTATCTTACTAGGTAGCTTAGCCTCAAGTAAACTTTAAATATCCTGCTTGGATTTTTTCTTTCCCAGCTAGCCTTTCCAACAATCTATAGATTGCCTTGGATTGCCTTACAGTTTAAATCCTGTGTTCTATACCAATTATTAATTTCCATTAACTGTCCTACTATCTAATCCACAGCTTAAACAAACAATTAAGCAAACAGACAAACAGACAAACCAGCCAACAAACAAACAAGAAATAAAAATAAAACTGGAGTACAACCTAAAGGAAGGGGAAGCAGGCAAATGACCAAAACAGCAAGTAAGAATTCCCAAAGAACAAACACTGGATCTCACTCAAATTCGTTGCCAACTGGTGCTCACTTCCCTGTATCTGTATTTCACAAAGTACGCAACAATTAACTTATATTCAATATATTCAATAAATCCCAGTGTTGGCAATTAGAAAAGAAAAAGAAAAAATTTAACAGTATCCCTTCTAGGTCTTCTTTATATCCGCTTGCTCTTCCCCTTTAAAGGTCCGTTCGTCTCTTCCCCTTTAAGGCGTTGCTGTTCCTTCCCTCCACCTGAATTTAGGAATGGAAGTCCAGAAGAATAAAGAGTTAAAGTGTTTCTTCCAAATTGCACTATCAGAGAAAAAATTGAGAGCGTTGCAACTGTTTCTTCTTTAAAAGCCTTCACTGGAAACAAGCACCCCCAACTGGGAAGAAAAAAAATAGATTGTATCCGTCACACTGACACTCCAACTAGGAAGTTACAGGATTTCCCGTCTCTCAAAGTTCATAACATCCACCATAATCAATAAATGGGTATCTTGAAAATATCCCCAAATAATGGGCTTTTTAAAAAATCTCCCAGATTTGCCTAATGGCAAAAGCAAAATTTATCACTGAAGCCCAAGGGAGTGGAAACAAGAAATAGGGCGAAATAGTTTGACACCGAAGACGAGGCTAGGAGGGTAACAGGAAGCCTCCCGCCTTAAAATAAGCCGTTCCAATTGATGAAGCATGAAATAGTTGAGGCACTCTTTCAGCCTATGTAATAAAGTCGCAAGAATTTGCTTAAATACCAAAAAAGAATCACCGTGTGCCAAGTCTACCTCACCCACAGTCCGGTAGTGACAGCTAAGAACCTAGCAGAGCCTCTTGTTCATTCGGAGCATCAGGAATACCCAGCTTCCCCCGCTGCTGCCGCTGTTCGGAGAGAAGTAAGGATGTTTCCCTTGTGCCCCATTCTCTTCCTGAGAGGAGGGAGGGTGAAGGCAACCCCTTTCCAGAAACGAAAGAGAGAGTGAGCCTGGATCATATGTGCTGCGCTGCAACCAGAAGCCAAGAGTCCAGTAGCACCTTAATGGCTAACAAAATTTGTGGCGGGGCATGAGCTTTCAGAGATTGGACATCCGATAGAGGCAGAACAGTGGTCTAAAACTTGGAATTCTTTAAAATTTATGAGAGCTACCCCATATAAGGAGAACATATATAAAACGTTCTATAGGTGGCATTGGACCCCCGCTAAGGTAGCAAAATGCTTTCCAAAGGCATCCAACTTATGTTGGAGATGCGGAAAAAATGTAGGAACGTACCTCCACATTTGGTGGAGATGTGACAGAATTCAGAAATTCTGGGGGGAAATTGCTAAAGTATTTCTAGAAGTCTTAAACATTAATATTCCATTAAAACCAGAAATATGGTTGCTAAACATGATTCTGGACAAAATAAAAAATTATACACAAATAATTACATATTTTCTAACTGCAACCAGAATATTGATAGCAAGGCGTTGGAAATCAAAAAAATATACCTACGATAAGAGAACTTCAAAATAAGATAGCTGAAATGGATAAATTGTCTATAAGGTTACAGAATAAGCCTGAGGAAGACTTTTGGAAGAGATGGGAAAGAATATATGACTGGCTGAATATAAAGAAAAGATATTAGGAATGGGAAATGCTAGTTAAAAATAATAATTGTTAATTTATAATAATTGTTAATTTAGAAAGATAAACTTTACATTTGGAAATGCAGATATTTTAAATGGATTTGTTTGGATTAATGTATGATTTGTGGAAACTGAAAATAAAATGTTAAAAAAGAAATAATCCAGAAAGATTAAAAGATATATATTTCTACCATTTGATACTACATGTACTGGTCCAAGGACATCACTATGAATTAATTCCAATGGCCTGCTAGTACATTTCTCGGTTCTGGATGGAAATGAGGGTCTAACTCCTTTGGCTCTTATACAACATGCAAATTTGCTTATGTCATTGATGTCACATGGCTTTACCTTAATGCCTTTGGCGAGATTCTTGTTCTAAAAGTCTAGGATTACGTTTGGATTACAATGTCCTAGGTGTCTGTACCACAGTTTCACACTCTTTTTTCCTTGCATGTGCCAGGTGTACCTGTTCACCTTCAAGACTCATAACAAGAGCCCTGCTGGTTCAGACCAATGGTCCATCTAGTCCGGCATCCTGTCTCACACAGTGGCCAACCATTTCCTCTGGACAGCCAACAACAGGGCATAGAGGCTGAGGCCTTCCCCTGACTATGCCTCCTGGCTCTGGGATTCAGAGGATTAGTGCCTTTATGTGGCGGTTTCCCTCAGTCACCATGGAATTCTCTGCCAGAGGATGTAGAGATGGCCATAGGAATAAACAGCTGAAAAACGTATCCTCCGTTAATCTATCTACTCCACTTTTAAAGCTGTTTATTCCTATGGCCATCTCTACATCCTCTGGCAGAGAATTCCACATTTTAATCACTCTCTTTGTAAAGTAGTATTTCCTTTTGCCCATCCTGAACCTACTGCCCATCGGTTTCACTGGATGCCCTCAAGTTCTAGTATTTTGGGAGAGGGAGAAAAACTTATCTTTGTCAACTCTCTCCACCCCATGCATAATTTTACAAACCTCTCCCATGTCCCTCTTTAGCTGTCTCTTTTCTAAACTGAGAAGTCCCAGACTCTTCAGCCTTTCCTCACAGGGAAGGTGCTCCAACCCCCTAATCATCTTGCTTGACCTATTCTGTACTTTTTCCAGCTCTGCAATGTCCTTCTGGAGATACAGTGACCAGAACTATACACAGTATTCCAAATGAGTCTGTACCATAGATCTATACACGAGAATTACATTCTCAATCCCTTTCCTAATAATCCCTAAAATAGACTTTGCTTTTTCCACTGCTGCAGCATACTGGGTTTACACTTTCATTGAGATATTCGCTACAGCCCCAAGATCTTTTTTCCTCTCAGTCTCAGAAAGGTCAGACCTCATTTTTGGTCCCAATGTGCATCACCTTACAAAATTCATATACTTTTCCCTTTTGGTTCCCTTGTGCATATACAACATTATCTTTGCAACAGTCTTTGCTAATAGTACATTTCTTATTTCCAAAACATACGTCAAAGCCTTTGTTTTCTAATGTAGACACACTCAATAAATTATACCTTAATTCAGGTACATACAGGACATCTCCAACTTCATTTAGGAAATTTTTGTGAGGTGTGCTACAGCATAAAATGCTAGTACCTATGCCTTGAAGCAGTATGCATTCACCTTTAGCCATTTTTATTTCTCCTTTCTCACTTTCATTAAGTTCATCAAAGAAATCTTTGCAGTGTGTGCTTTGACTACTAGATACTCCACTGTCTATTAGCCACTTATTCTCTTTTGATTCTGATTCAGCATCATCATAAATAAGGCTTTTCTGATTAATCAGTAAAAAACTTTTCTTTGAATGCTGCATTAGGACCACCATGCTTTTGATCTTTAAAATTGCCTCTCTGTTTGCTTATAGCTTGTGTGCTGTTCCTGTGCATCTTAGAAAAACTATGGTTAGCTGGTGGCTCTCTACAGTCCTTTGCAAAATGACCCCTTTTGTTCCAATTAAAGCAATGTAGCGATTGGTTCCCCCTCCCCCCTTCTTTGGGTGGGACTTGCTCTTTCAAGTTCTTTCTAGAAATGTGTAGCTTGAGCTCTTTGGACATTCAAATTCAATAAGCAGTTTTGAGCATTCCTTCTGCATTTCTATTAGTGCCTGATTTAAAGTTTTTGCATCTTTCATTTGGCTTTGACTTTGCACACTCTCACAAACATGGAAAAATTTACCCCCAAAGTCCAAAGCATAAAGTATGCCTTTTGTTCATCGGTTAGATTAAAGCTGCAGATCACTAGATTTTCAAACGCTTGCCTCAGTTCAGATATATATTTTTTCTCTGTTATGTAACCTTGCTTTGCAAAGTTTGCCTATCCATACTCCTTGTGATTTAATAATAGTAAGCCCCAAAGACTCTTATAGGCTTTTAAGCATTTCTTTTGCTGTTTGGGAATTTTCAAACATGAAAGTCTCATTGTCATCCAATGATCCCATAATAACGTTCTTGGCAAAGACATTTTTTATTATCCAACAGTCCAATTCCTTGCCTTTCTCTGTTGGTTTTTCTTCCTCTAGGATTCCAGCAGCTCCTTTTGCTTCAAGGAATATATGAGATCTTTTACTCACTCAAAATGTGTAACGTGACATTATATAAGAGTCTACAGTATTAGGTAATGGTAACGGTTTCCCTTGCTCAAAAGCCAGTCGAATCCAACTCTAGGGTTGCAGTGCTCATCTCCGTTTCCAAGCCAAAGAGCCAGCGCTGTCCAAAGACTTCTCCGTGGTCATGTGGCCAGCATGACTAGAAACCAAGGCGCACAGAACACTGTTACCTTCTCTCCAAAGCGGTACCTATTTATCTACTTGCAATTTCTTGCTTTCAAACTGCTAGGCTGGCAGAAGCTGGAACCAGAGATGGGAGCTCACTCCATCATGCGGCACTCGGGTCTTGAACTGCTGACCTACTGACCTTCCAGCCTGCAGTTCAGTGTCTTAACCACTGAGCCACCGCAGCTCCGGGGTCTACAATATTAGATTATGTTAATTTATATGTATACTGTAGACATACATGTACAAAATATTTTCAAGGATAGGTTCATTGTTTAAATGTGAATATTTTGGCAACAATATGCTACAATATATTTAATGATAATACTTCATTAAAGTGAACACAGTTTTCAACAATTTTAACATTTAACTTGATATCCAAACATGCTGGTACTCCTACTGCGACTGTTTGAGGCTATTTCTTTTTTTAAAACCACAAAAAAACCTTTTGTTATTGACAATAAAATTTCTTTTCCAATGTCTATATGTTTTCCTATCTTTCATTCATCAAGAATTAAGATATATATGCTAAGGTACCCATGTAGCAGTTTTCAGGCCTCTCTCATTCACAAAAATTGGGCATATTTGCAGTTTTGCTTGTAGCATTAAGGAATTTAATATGCCAAATATTACAATTTGATATGTTATAAATGATGCAACTTTATGTTGTCAAAGTGGCAAAATAGGTTTATGATAGGAAAGTAAGTATTGCATACACACACTCACACCCCTTTCCTTCTTTTCTGACAACAGGAAATGGTTTTGCCCCTCATGGCTTCAAAATATCTAGAAATTTTGCATCTATGGACAGATAAGCCCCTAAAGTGCGGGCAGCTCCACTTGGGCTCAGTATGCTCCCAGTGTGTTTGGCCAATCCAACACGTCTCCATCGCCCAACAACACACCCTTTTGTTTGCCAGCACATTATCTTCACAAATAGATGTTGCAAGGGTTTTTGCCACTCAGACCAAAATGGTTGCCTACACCTGTGACAGACCAAATTACACTGCCTGGCCTAGTTTATTAAGACAGTATTTATTCTGGTTCCTTTATGCATATTTGCTGTGTGTTATAGGTTTCAAAATATTATTTTGTCGATCTGTAATTAAGTCACTGTGTTCCTCTGTTTACAAAGTTTTGCTGAGAAAGGAAAAACTTCCAAGAGCACCTTGTTTGTAACTAAGGGATGTTAACTCAGCCCTTAGTGTAAACTGCACTAAATATGCAGAAATGAAGACTGAATTATAAGCACAATTCCACAAAGTATGTGAAAAAAGCAATTTAAAAAAAAACAACAACATAATATGTTGAACTGTTATAACAAGGAATCAAAACAATAGTTTGATGAAGTCACCCTTACTTGAAATAACGGAATAAACTGTAGAAGGTACATTCCGTTAAAAAAATTAAATTCAGTAAATGATGCTAAAATTATAGTGCCAAAGCACTAAGATAAAAACTACATTGGACAGGTTTTCGTAGATGGCAAAAACAAGCACCATTCTTTAAAACAAAAGATGACTGGTTTTCAGGCTGGACACCAGATCATCGAATGGTTCTGGATCTTCTTGGCAGGTGAGTCACAAAGCCAGGAAGGAGAAGCAAGAGGAACAGAATGCTGTATAGCCCCTTCCCCTTTAAGCAAAGTTGGGACAAAGGCTCTGTGCTTGCCTCCTCCAAGCAGTAGGAAAAGAAAAGAGTGCGGCACAGCCATGTTACCACTTTTGTTCCCACTCATTTCACTAGAGGGTAGGAGAGAGAAATAAAGAGGCTCAAGTTTTCCGGGTGAATGAAACTAAGGGGCTCAGCTTAAAACTGGCTGTGGGTAGTGTAGGAGGTGACGGATTCCGTAGGTGGGTGGCATTTGTCAGTTCCCTCACCTGCACTGTGGCTGCCTGAGGCAGACTCCTTCAGCAGTGTTGCTGCTGGGATTCAGATCAGATCTGGCTGCAAGTACTGTGGGAGGAGAGGACTGTGGAAGTCCTTTCCTCCCAGTGCTTTCCTTTCCAGTGCTGTTTAATGGACAAGGTCAAGCCAGGCCCCTGTAGCAATGCTGCCAGCACTGCTGTAGGGACTCAGAGGCAGACAAAGCTACAAGCAGCACAAGAGGCAATGTGTACTGTAGATTTGTTAGGACCCATGATTTCCTGGGCCCTTACAGAGAAATTACATCCTTACTTGGGCCCCTTATTCTAGAACAAGGATCCCTAATGTGGTATCCATGGGAGCCATAGCACCTGTGGGCACCTTTTCTGGTGCCCGCCACATATTTTTAGAAAACAGGTCGAGCCAGATGAGGCCTTTGCCCAACAAGGCTTCCGATTGGCCACTGGAGATCTGATTAGCTGTATACTTTTTTTTAATTGCTTCAGCAGCAGCTGCCACCACAACACAAGGATCTTCAGTGTGTGTCTGTTAAGCTGTGTGTATACAAGAAAATATTTTTAAAGGCATCCTGTTAAACAGCTTTTGCCTGAAATGTTGGTGTTACCATTAGAGTTATGCATGATCTCACTTCTGACATTTTGTGGTTGGCTCTCTTGTGACAGACCTTTTCAGGTTGACTCTGCTGCCCACAGAAGACATTTTGTGGTTGATGAACCTGTGTCAGAATTCCAAATGTGCCTGCAGGCTCAAAAGGTTTGGAGATCGCTCTTCTAGAATCATCCCCCAACTTCCCACTGCCACTACATACTCCATAAGACTTCCATGACACAATGACAGATCTTTCTTATTACCCACTTTCAAAATCATTGTTGGTATAAAAGCACAAGGCATATTTTTAATACAATGCAATCCCAGAATTGTTGCATGCTCATAGAAGAATGGCAGAACACACACATTTACTGAGAGGTTCAAGTGAATGATGCTAAACAGAGGGAAAAAAGCAATTCCTATCTAGTCTTCATCCAAACTATTCTTTTTAAAAAATCTATACCGTCACTGTGGTAACAACAATATGTCTATATTATTGTTATAACTGCCTTTCCTTTTGTAGAAGGACAAAGGTTAATTGCTTTTCTGGAGGTCACACAGCAAGCCTTCAGAAATGGAACCCAAACCTTCTTATTTCAAGGCATTATTTAACCATTTCATTTCCATTCACTCTGGCTAGAGCCACAACATGCTTAAGGTTTCACTGGGATACTTGAATCCATGAGCTCCGCTTAGTCTCTTCATCTCTTTATGGAACACAAATTAGCTCAACAACTTTGGCTAATTCAACAACATGGCTATCACCCTTGGGAAGCGTGTTCTCAACAAAGCTTACACATGAAATTCTAAAGGGGTAGCTGTGTTAGTCTGCTCCAGAAAAATTACTCAGAATTCCAGACTAACAGCATTAACCTATGAATAAGCTTTCATGATTCAGAGCTCACTTCATTAGATGCAGAAGGCCCTGACAAATTTGCTTTAGCTTTAAGAGCTATCCCAAATATTTAGGAACCAGACTTATTTTTCTGTCTTCAGCATTTTATATTTTAACAAGCAGGGCAGCCATAAGGACTTGCAGGAAGTATCTCATTTAATCCTTCCCTACTGTTTCTCTTTCCTGTCTCTGGCAGCACCCATAGCCTTTCCCCCTTTCTTCTCCCCACACACCAGCCACGACCTATCTTTATCTGCCACTCATCTTTGGCTATATGGATATATGGACTCCGCAATTTTTATTTTTAAGATTTCAAATTACAAACCTGTGGGTTTTTCCCCACAGGCTTGTAGAAAGAGCTGTCTTGTCTGTACATGGCTACAACCTCCACATTTAAGTATCCACAGAGATGTGTTGAGAATTACATATACTGGTGATGACCATATTTCCTAACTGTTGCTGCCATAAAACCTAACACTGAACTCTTTACAGTCACTTGTAATTTTTTAAGCTATTAAAAAAGTGTTGTAGTATATAAACAAACATGTGGTTACCCTGGTTGTCATCACAACAAAAAGCTAACCTCTATTTCTCACATAAATAAGCTTTGTACTTCTACTGAGAATCACCAAGAGGCGCCGAATTCAATAAATAATAAATTACAATAAATGACTGATGAAAATACTAATGCCATAATGAAATTTCTAGGCACCATGGTACACTGGGACCTGGGATTTGTCAAGTGTTGGCTTACATCCATGGGTTGGGTTTCATCAGTATTCCAAACACTCATACAAGCTCTTCTAGTTGTTTCACACAGATGTTAGACTCCACAGGGGATTAAAAAAAAAATTGCAGCAGTAGACATCAGTGGAAAAAATCTTAGTGCCAGTAGAACTGCCATAATATAATGGTGCAAACTCAAGGAAAGTATCCTGAATAATATCACTGTTGTTTATACCAAATGTTGTTGACAGATCCAGGAGAATTGACAGGGTCATTCATCCATCTTCTTACAAAAATTCTCTACCAATACAATCATGGAAGTTAGAGTCACAAAAGTTAATGAAATGGGACCAAATAAGTTCCAGTCAATTTGATGATTTACTTATAAAGTTCCTGCAAAACTCTGGTGGGTTATGTTTATCACTTAGCATTAACTTTGGCTGACATATGCATTTAACATTCTCAAACTTCAGCAACCTGGGGGCCACCAATTTGATATAAAGATTTTCATGGGGCCCCTAACCTTCCTTTCAGAAGCATCTGCCACATGCTCAGCTATCATCAGCACCTGTAACTACAGACTGCAATGAGTAAGCTCTTCCTTGGATTTTAATAGGTAATACAATGGATGCCAGGCTCAGTAAGTGCATAATTACATGACAGCACCAACTAATATCCAAAACAGCTATTCTAGTGAATTGTGTAAATACATGAATAGAAACTTACCAGTTATGGCACAGAATATATTTTTGAACTTGCCTAATTATGGATTTGCTGAAGAGATACACAAGTCCCAGAGCAAATTAATACCTTTGTAAGTCTTGAGGAATATAGGTAGGGAGTGGATGTATGAAGGTATATCAGAGGCCATGGAAAAGCTCTGTACTCTGTACCATAATAGATTTGACTCTGTTTATTTACTTAGTGACATCAGTGGAGCTTTAGTTTGAGAGCCAGTTTGGTGTAGTGGTTAAGTGTACGGACTCTAATCTGGGAGAACCGGGTTTGATTCCCCACTCCTCCACTTGCACCTGCTGATGTGACCTTGGGTCAGTCACAAGCTCTGGCACAGCTGTTCTTGAAAAAGAGCAGTTTGTGTCAGAGTTCTCTCAGCCCCACCTACCTCACAGGGTGTCTGTTGTGGGGAGGGGAAGGGAAAGGAGTTTGTAAGCCGCTCTGAGACTCCAAGTGAAGGGCGGGGTATAAATCCAATCTCTTCTCTTCTCTTCTTCTTCTTTAAATCCAATTGGTTTTTAAATTAAACGGTGGAGTTTTGTTAGTTGTTGTAGAATTTCAGGGCTGTATGGCCATGATCTTGGCATTGTAGTACTTGACATTTCATCAGCAGCTGTGACTGGCATCCTCAGAGGTATAACACAGAAAGGTGGAGTACTCTCTGTGTCAAGGTGAGAAGAAAAATGGTAGGCAGGTAATTTATATCTACTCAGGAAGGTGGGGTAGGGCTGAGTCATTATCTTGTAGGAGTTCCCCAGGTTGTGACATGCTAATGGAGCTTTCCTGAGGAGGTTCTTTTGCATATGGATTGGCTGTTGAAATTCTAATAAATAGGGCATGGTTTCCAATCCTGAAAAACACAAAATGCTCTACATCTTACAACAGCACTATTATGTGTCACAGGACTCTTCTGTTGAAGGCAGCATCAGCTGAATTGTAGGCATTTATCTTAGTGTTTTATAAATGTAGAAATGGAAGACCACGTCACTGCCTTGCACACTTCCTCCACTGTGTCATGCCTAGCAAAGGCTGTGTTAGTTGCTGCACTTCTCACTGAAGGAACTGTGATTCCATGTGGAACGTCCATTTTGTGAAGTTTGTAAGCTTCAATGATACAATTCTTGAGACATCTGCTGATGACTGACTTGGCCATTTTATTCCCCATGTTCGGTGGATAGAAATGAACAGAGTATCTGTTTTATTAATGTGATTTGTTCTACATATGAATGCCTTCAGAATTCTTCTGACACCCAACGTGACATCCCTTTCTCTTGGGTGGTTGGGATTTGGGCAGAAGGATGGGAGGTTGATCTCTTGAGATCTATGGAATGTAGAATTTACCTTTGGCCAAAATGCTGGATCGGTTCTCAACACCACCTTATCCTTATGGAAGATACAGAGCTCGGGTTTGATGGAAAGTACTCCAAGCTCTGACACTCATCTCGCAGAAGTGATAGGCACTAAAAGGGTTTTGATTCTTAGCCATTTCAACCGAATCTCTCTAATTTGCTCAAAGGGAGGTTTAGTGAAAGATGAAAGCACAGTATGCAGTTTCCAGGTTGGAAATCTGCGGAGAATCATAGCTGCTCCCTTGAGGAACCAGCATAAATGTGGGTGCCTTGAGAGACTGATGCCTTCAGTCTGAGGTAGCACCATGGCTAGTGCTGCAACTTGCCATCTGAGTGTCACAGTCAGACCTCTATCGATGCCTTCCTGTAGGAAATCTAAGATAGACTTGATTTGAAGATTTAAGGTGTTGACTAGAGATGTGAAGGCCTGGAAAAAACCCGGAAAAATTTGGGGAAAAACCGTTTCCCCCCCGTTTTTTTCCTGAAGCCTTTTTTCCCCCCGAAAAATTGAAAAAAGAAAAGAATTGATTATGGAAAATTTAATTTTAAAATGATGAATAAAATATTTTAAGACCAGGTGTTCAAATATTTTCCAAATCATTTCTAATATATATATATATATGGTATCAGATTGATGTAATTTCTGTGCACTGAGGACAAGCAAGTCCTAGGTTACAAATGCAAGAACAAGATGCATTTCTTCCTTTAGGAGGTGCAATTGTCAGAAGAAAATAAAAAAGTTTCAGTTTTGTTTTTGCATGTGGGTGGGTATTCTGTAATAATTGTTTGGATACACTATATTTTTAATATGCTAGTTGTGATAATTTCATGCCAAGTAAAAATGTCCATAGTCATATTTTATGTTCCTAAAGTAACAGAATGACTTTCAAACTAGAAAGGACAAAAGAAATGCTAATGTAGCATTTTTTTCGATTTTTCCGAAAATTTCCATTTCCCCCCGGAAAAAAACGAAAAAAACCCGGGTTTTTTTCCGAGCTTCAAAATTTCCAAAAATTTTACATCTCTATTGTTGACCCTCTTCCTCCTACACATTCAAACAAATGCCTTTCAAGTAAAATTATATATTGTTGGTCGATTTGTCTCCTAGATGAAAGCAGAGTACCCATAACCTCTGTGCTGTAACCTTGTTGTAAAACGTTGTCCCTCTCAGTTTCCAAGCAGTCAGGTTTAACTTCTCTGGATGCTGATGCCAGATTGGCCCCTTGTATAACATGTCCACTGATACTGGAAACCTCAGTGGTGGATCTGTGGGTATTTGATGGAAAGCTGAATACCATGGCCAGCAAGGACAAAAGGGGGCCACTAGAACGGTCTCTGCCTGTTGTTCCTTGATCGTTCAGATCACTTTTGGTAGAATTAGAACTGGAGGGAAAGCTTATAATAGGCCTCTTGGCCATCTTGATGTTAATGTGTCTGTTGCTTCAGCCTCAGGGTGACAGAACCTGGTGAAGAACCAATGGGTTTGATGATTCATTAAGGATGCAAAAAGATCCACCGGTGGGAGTCTGAAGTGATTTGTGATCAAGTTGAACAGATCCTTCTTGAGAGTCCATTCTCCCTCTTGGATTACCTTTTCGGCTGAGCCAGTCTGCATGTGTATTCAGTTTTCCCTTTATGTGTTCTGCCTGGATAGAGAGCAGGTTCTTCTCTGCCCACGTAAGAATCTTAGCGGCTTCCTTGTGAATGGTGTTGATAACTTGGAACCTTCCCTGTTTGTTGATATATGTTTTTGCCACTAAGTTGTCTGTTCTTATCAAAATGTGGGAGTGAGATATCTTGTCTTTGAAACAAAGAAGAGCCAGCTGAACGGCCCGAAGCTCTAGTAGGTGGATTGATAGTCATTTCCTTCTTGTTCCACTGCCCCTGTAATGGAATCTCTTCCCATGTCACCCCCCCCATCCATCCAGATAGGCTAGCACCTGTGAATACTTGCTTCATTTTTATAATCCAATATCTCTTACGCTGCTTGAGGTTAGGCATCTTCATCCACCGGACTAGACTGGATTTCACTTTTAGTGGAAAACAGATTGATAAATCTTCCTCTGATTTTGGAAGGGTCTCAACATTGTTGCAGATGTCTGGAATGAAATCTGCCCCATTGTATTGCGTCAATGTTTGAGATTAATAGGCCCATAAGACTAGTGCCCCAGGCAGAGTAACCACAAGTTTTATTAAGAGATTTAACAACAATTTTATTTTTATTTTTTTATATAAAGATTTTATTGACTCTCCTAAAAAGGAGGGGTGTTTCGCTTAAATAGAAAAATAGGAGGGTATATAGTGGGAGAAAGAGAAAGCTGAGTGATATATTAATTGGTAAATTTAACTGTTAGTAGTGTCCAATCAATCTTCTTAGGCTTCTTCTGTGAGCAGTCAAATTTCTTTTTTCAATCCGGTTACAAGTATTATCTATGTTAGTATGTTAGTAATGTTCCTTTGAATTTCTGTTAAAAAGCTTCTTCAGAGCGCCTTCAGAACCGCTTCTTTGCGTGCTGGTTTCTTTTACACTCCCGATAGCATGGAGGAGCTTCCTCTGTTTTCTTCTCCCTCCGGCTTTTTTTCCCATCCTCCTTCGGGTCGCTGTTAACACTTTCAGTTCATGTGCTATAAATCCTCTTTCTTTCCTGCCTTTTCAGGAAAGCTCCAGCTTTGAGAATGGTATTTAATTCAGGTTTCGCTTTTATACGCTCCCAATCTCTCCGCTGGAACCTCCTCCGCAACCGTTGACTTTTAAAAGCGCTTATAAGGCACTTTCTCGCTGTCACAGTTCAACTTTTCTCTTTTCACAATTCCCCGTCAGATTCACAGCCATAAACAGTCCAAGCAGTAAACAGCCGGCTCTCACCCATAAGCAAATGCCCAGACCGGAAGTTCCTCCCTTCTTCTCTGCTTGTCTTT
>NW_015169174.1:2261078-2274859 GCF_001447785.1 Gekko japonicus
CAGCAAGGTCCATTGGGGCAGGGCATGGCGGGAGCCTCGGTCTCCGACCTCTCGGCCGAAAGAGAGACTCCCCCCTAGTGCGCCCTAAAGCGCCCCGGATCCGAGCTTCTCCATTCCTGAGGGGCTCGTTCGGGTCTCCGCTCGCGCGGATTCCCTCCTCCACCGCGGGCGAGACAACCTCGGGAGCGACCCGAGGATGCGTCCGCCATTCGCGGGAGCCAGACCAGAAGCCCAGATTTAACAACAATTTTAGATCAATAACAAGTAGGAAAAATGAGCAAAGAAGGCAGGTAAATCAATAAAATAATAAATCCTAGCACATCTGTCTACACAGTCCTAGCCTTCCCTAGGTACCTTTCACAGTCCAACTCACCCCTTTTGGATGAAGGATCCCACTGTCTGCAGCAGCTTCCACCAGCCCTGCTCCCTGAGGAAGAACACCCACCCACTGTGGGCAAGGCCTTTTGTCTCCTCTTCCTAGGCACTGCCCTCTGTTCCCCTGCTGGTGTAGTTTTCCCTCCAAAATCTCCTGTTGCCCAATCATAGGTTCTAGAGGGAACCTGGGAAATGTAGGCCTTAATGACTACTTCCATGCAGGCTTCCCTAGAGCCACTAGGCCTCCCCAGAGCCTGTAGGCCGCATCACTAGGCCCATGATCCTGACAGTTCCAGAGAACTCTTTTTACAGATTTACTAGGAATCCATGGGCCTGTAAACAGTGGACGGTTTTCTCCATATCCTCTCTTGACTTGTGACCAATGTTCCCTCTAAGCTGTAGAGTCCTGTGAGCAAAAATTCTACTTTGTGAGCTACCGGCATTAAAGTTGTGAACAGGTGATTTGGCTACTGCATAAATTAGTGTGTTCTGGAGCCATCCTTCCTGAGCTGAGACAAAAATGTGTGAGCCGGAGGCTAAAAAACTGTGAGCTAGCTCACACTAACTCAGCTTAGAGGGAACACTGCTTGTGACAGGAGCTGGACCTCATTAAGTAGGTCATCTAGATAAGGGTGGATGTGGATGCCTTGCTCTATTTAACTACACCACTGGACTGATCAGTAATTTGGACAAAACCCTCAGGACTGAAGATAGACTGAAGGATAGGACTCTGAATTGCAGGTGTTTCTCCCTGACACAGAAGCATAGAAATTAACAGTAACCTTGAAAGATTGGTACATAGAGAAGATAAGCCTCCGTCAAGTCTACTGAGGTTAGATACTCTTCTGGCTGAAAGGACTTGGTGGTTGATCGTAGTGTCTCCATTCTGAAATGCCTCAGTTTCACAAACCTGCTGAGGTATTTCAGATTGAGGATTGCTCTCCAGTCCCCATTCTTTTTTGGGACCATAAAGAAGATAGAATATACCCCATGACCCCTTTCTGAGTGAGAAACATATTCAATGGCTTGCATGTTTAGAAGATGTTTGATTACTTTGATGGTTCTGAATTGTTTGTGTAGGTTCTTGTGAACAGGGGAGGTTATAAATCACTCTGGTGGGTAACTGTCATATTCTATTTTGCATCTGTTGGTGACTATTTCCACTGCCAAACTGTCAGCATGGGAATTGATCCAGATGTCCCTGAAGTGAATCAGATGTCCTCCCACTGGAGCAGCTGGCAAGTCACACCTTAGAGATTTTTCTATCTCTATTAGTTCTATCTGATCTGGTGTGGGGTTGTTTATTAAATCTGGGGTTGAAGTTTCCTCTTCTGAATGACTGTCTTGACTGGTTCCAGTTGGGTCTTCTGGTTTCTTGTTTAAATCTAGGTAGAGTATGTTGGTCATGAAAGGAAAAAAAATCCAGTCTTGTTTCGTTGTATTTCAAGGTTCTGGAGAGGGCCTTTTTCTTATCTCTAGTCTCCACCAGAATCCTGCTGAGTGCGTCACCAAAGAGTCTGTCCCTTTGGAATGCGTAAGACGGGACTATGGCCTTTGAATGGTAATCTGTCTGCTATGTGCACAATCATAATGTTCTTCTGGCTACTGCCGCTGAAGCCATGGCTCTTGATGAAAAAATTAAGGAGTCCAGGGTTGCATCTGCTGTGAATGAACTGGCCTTGAGTCGTCTGTTGGCACCTTCATTCAGTCGATGATTATTGTCTGGAATCAATTGAAGTACTTTTCTAGTCCAGATGAAGGCAGCCTTGGACACTATAGCAGTGGATGCTCTGATAACCATGGCTGTGACCTCGTGCACTTTCCTTAGTACAAAGTTAGCTCTTTGATCCGGGCTCTTTCTTTTTTATTTTTATTCAAGGTATAAGCTTTCAGGTGCACGCACACTTCTTCAGAGAATTTTTTTTTTTAATAATCTTTTTATTGGTTTTGTCAAAAGTTTCACATAAAAACACAACATATAACTTTCACATTTCTGCACATAGCACTTAAAATTATTATTTACATCTTAAAGAACTGCCGACACCGTACAGCACTAATGGGTTACCGAGAGTTTGAGAAATCTTTTCCTATGCTACTAGCTTTCACCTATAAATATAACCATTTATGATAGATCTGCTTGGCTGGGAGGATATCATTCGTTACCAAATAGTCTAGCACAGGGGCCCAAACTCTAACAAATTTGTTGTATGTTGGTGTGTTACTGTCCTCAGCTCTTTTCAGGGAATCCGTAATTTTTGCCATGACAAACTGATCCCAAACTTTCTCTTGCCATGCTGCAATGGTGGTTTCTTTCTGATGTGGCCCTCACCGTATTCTGACAATAGTCCTGAGGACTGCAACGTAGTGAGTGGGGCATCAATCAGGGGTACTTGTAAAAAACCCTTTGCATAAGATGGTAAGGCATACAGGTTTTTAATGAACTTGGGAACTGCCTGTTAGCCATAGGTTTTGCTCATTCTGCTATCAATGGTTTCTCAAAGAACTCTCTTTAGAAAGTGGTATTAGTAGTTCTTAGATTTAAAAAACCTGACAGACTGCTCAGGAACCTCAATTCTTCCTCCTCCCCCCCCCCCTTCGTCCCTGTCATTGATGTCATACTCTCAGGAGGACTAGCTCTTTCTTTTTTCTGTTAGCTGGCACTTTCTGAGCTGCCTTAGTTGGCCATTTAGACCCCTCCTTGATCAATGAGGCTTCTCTAGAGCTCTCATCCCTCAGGGGAGAGGGAGAAGATGGGCAACTGGACAGGGGTCTATCAGATCTAAGATTTCCCTGATGATAGGAACTCTCTATTTCCTCCCTCATGGTCTGCCTTAATAAGGAGAAAAACTGGAGGAAAATTAAAGGGCCTGGAGGCTATTAAGTTACCAAGCCGTCAATCTTCAGAAGTATTAGTCAGCTCTATGGAGATTTGAATCAGGTGTTGCTGATCATTCTCACAGTTTCCTGCACACAATACACTTGTGGAGGCTATAGGCTGCTGTTCACTAATACTTGTTGCATAGTCATAATCAGCAAATTTGAGCAGGTGGAAGCCTCCAGAGCTGTCTTTTGACAGCGGTGGGTTTTTGCACAGTTTTGTGGCTCCTGTACAAACATTTTGATGATTGCTGCCGAGGCAGCCCTGTTAGGGTCAGTGCCCACCTGATCTGAGGTCCCTCTGGCTCCTGCCATGATAGGGGCCTCCAATTCTGTGTTGGAGAGGAAGCCATTGCTGTCCTCCTGACAATCCATGGTGTGAGCGGCCAAACAGACACGCTATGGAGGCTGACTGGTTTTTTAATGACTTTTTAATAATTTTACAAACATAAAATAATATATATTACAGTACTACAATTGATATATATGTGTGTGTGTGTACACACACACACACACTGGACTACAACAATTATATATATAATGTAGACAATCATCTTACATAAGCATAAACATGAACATGGGCAATCATCTATAATCATCTACTTCATCTACCTTATCTAATTCTTACACACACTTCAATGCTACAATTATTTATTTATTACAATTGTCAATCATGGCTTACTTGCTTGCATATCATTTTTTATATACTAGGAATAAGGCCTGTTGTGGAAATAAATACATTGAACTCTAGAAAGGGGCTCTGGGCGGGTGCACTGGCTTTGCACACTCAGCGTCAATTTGCTGTGGCAAACCCAGCACGGTATAATAACACAGAGTCCATTGTTTTCTCCAGGGGAACTGATCTCTGCCATCTGAAGAGCAGTTATAATTCTGAGTGATCTCCAGTCCTCACCTGGAGAGTGGCAACAGTGGTCCCCCAGGAGGAAATGGCTGGTTTGGAAGGTGGAGTCTATGGCCTTGTACCTGTCGGAGGTCCCACCCCTGAAACCTCACCCTCTCCAGGCTCCACTCCTCAATTCTCCAGGAATTTCCCAGGAAGAACCTGGGTCTGGCAGACCCTGCTCTGAAGCGCTGTCACGTCACACTGGTTGTCATAGGGGGGCCACCTCAGCAGGTTATAATGACACAGAGTCCACCATTTTCTCCAGAGGAATGGAGCTCTGCCATCTGGAGAACAGCTGTAATTCTGAGTCATCTCCAGCCCTAACCTGGAGATTGGGAACAATGGTTTCCCAGGAGGAAAAGTACAGTCTTTCTCTGCAGTGGGGACCAAAGCAGCTTACACCATTCTCCTCTCCCCCTTTTGATCTGCACAATGACCCTGTGAGGTAGTTTAGCTGAAAGTCTGTGACTGATCCGAAATCACCCACTCAGCTTCCACAGCAAGAACCTGGGTCCGGCAGCCCCTACTCTGAAGCGCTAACTGCTACACCACACTGGCTGTCCTCGAGGGGCTGCTGCTGGTGAACAGGAGCAAGCAGCCTGGACTGGTTAAGTCATGCCAGTCAGGTGGCATCAAGTCACCCAGAGGGCGCTGTCAGGCCTAGGGTAGCCAACCTCCAGGTGGAGCCTGAAGATCGGCTGGTATCACAACTGAACTTCAGACAACAGATTTCTCCCCCTGGAGAAAATGGCCATTGGCACTTACCATGAAGGGTCCTTCTCCTCTGAGGTCAGGAGGACATCTCCATGGGTTATTCCCATTGTGCTGTTAGGGAGGCAGGAAATACTTTTTTCCACTGCCTACTGGCGCCTTCAGAATGGCCCATCCCTTTAGTTCTGGGACTCCGAAAGCAGTGAGTCTCAAGTAAGAAATTAATAGCCTTGCGCTGAATAACAACAACAGTTAACTATAACTTGAATGTGAGCTGCAACCTGAAGAATAAACAGAAATCAATGTTAGACCAGAAAAAAAGAGTACAGAACAAGAGAGAATGCAATGATGAAGGCAGGAGGGCTGAGATGTCCTCCTGACCTCAGAGGAGAAGGACCCTTCATGGAAAGTGCCAATTGCCATTCTCCCTCTGAGGTGGAGGACATCTCCATGGGACCTCCTAGAGCAGTGTCCCTCATTCAGGTGGGTCTTCATCATCTGCTGACGTCATGATGTGCTGAAGAACTCTTCTTCCAAAGGCTGCATCTGCCAAGGCCATGGTGTTTAGCTTGTAGTGGCGTACAAAGGTCAATATGGAGAACCATGTTGCTGCTTTACAAACCTCCTCCACAGAAGCTCAGTTGTTGAATGCTGCGTTGGTAGATGTGCTTCGCAGAGAATGTGCCGTAATGCTCCCGGGAACCTCCAATCCAGTGGCCTTATAGGCTTCCACAATACAAGACTTTAGGACCGTGCTAATGGACGCCTAGGAGCTGCGGTGGCTCAAGTGGTTAAGATGCTGAACTGCAGGCTGTGAAAGGTCAGTAGTTCAGCAGTTCGAGACCCGGGTGCCGCATGACGGAGTGAGCTCCCGTCTCTAGTTCCAGCTCCTGCCAACCTAGCAGTTCGAAAGCAAGAAATTGCAAGTAGATAAATAGGTACCACTTCAGTGGGAAGGTAACAGAGTTCCGTGCGCCTTGGTGTTTAGTCATGCCAGCCACATTACCACGGAAACGTCTTCGGACAGCGCTGGCTCTTCAGCTTTGAAACGGAGATGAGCACTGCAACCCTAGAGTTGGATTCGACTGGCTTTCGAGCAAGGGAACCTTTACCTTTACCTTAATGGATGCCTTGGACATCTTATCACCTTTCCATGGAGGAGAGATGTTTACAAACATGGATTCTGTCTTTCTGATAGATTCTGTCCGTGCAATATAAATCTTAAGGGCCCGTCTGACGTCAAGGGTGTGCCACACGAACTCTTTAGGATTTTTCATTGGGGCCAGTCAGGACTTGTCCCAATGAGTTCCCCACAAAGGCCAAAGTAGGCCTGGAAAGGGCCTCCTGTCCCTGCTTTTTTACTGACAGAACCAAGCCTGGTTGCCTAGCAACACCACTGAGGGGAAAGTGAGCCCCACAGCAGGAGGAGAAGAGAATGGTTTGACAGTCGATGGCTCACCTCAGTAGCCAGACAGCCGTGGAGGAGCGAAACAGCAGCAGTAGAAGTGACTTCATCAGGAGAGACAGCTGTTTTGGCAGTTTATTCAGACAATGAAGAGTGGCCAAGCTGGCAGTGGGCGGGGGAGAGGAGTGGCCCCAGCACCCAGCCAATGGCAAGCGAGTACTCTTGAGTGGCGATTTATGGGTCAATGGCTGATGGAGTGCACAGCACTGACATTGGGAGAGCCACAAAGTGCCAATACACTAGTGTGTGTGTGTAATGCTCTAATTTTTTGCTTCTATTTAATTTTATTCTGTATTTTCTTCATTGCTTGATATCTAATATTTCATTATTATAAGCATATATTGTCTGACTCTATCTCTTAATCATTAACAATTTAGTCCTAATTTTCAGCTATATAATTTAAAAATACAGTCCATTTTTTTTGAAATTATGAAATCAGTCCATTATGTAAGTAAGGTGTTAGTTTCGCCATTGCTGCATACTCAGTTAATTTATTCTTCCATTCCATGGGTTCTGGACATTTTTCTGCCTTCCCATTTAGTTGCAAATGTCACCCTAGTCTCTGTTGCCATGTATTTATATAGTTCACTGTGTATTCTTGTAATGTTAATTGGTAAAATGTTTAGTAACATGTTTTTCGGGTTTCCATAGCAAACTTAAATTTTAATATATTTTGTATTTCTTCATTGATATGTATCTAATATTGTCTTGCTTTCTTACATGTCCACCACATACAATGAAATGTTGCATCTGTACTCTGACATTTCCAACACTTCCCATTATGACCCTTACTTGTTTTTGCGATTTCTTTGGGCATAATCTACCATCTGAAAAACACAAGCTGACTGTTTTTAAATGGCCACCGCACCAACATGGAGTGCTAGCTTTGCTCTCTTCTTTTCCTGAGCTGGAGGAGAGGGGAAAGGGGAACCAAGAACAGAAAATCAAGAATAGGGTAAAATAAAATTTAAGGAAGAACCTGAAATATTACTTTTGGGACTTAAAATGGAAGAAGTCAATATTGCGAAACGGACTTTGATGTGGTATATCATTACAACTGCTAGAATGACATATGCTCAATGCTGGAAGCAGGAAAAAACTCCCGAAATCGGGGAGTGGATAAAAAAATTACTTTTTATGGCTGAAATGGACAAAATGACAAGAAAGCTTAAAAATCTGGAAGCAGAAGATTTTTTTGCAGATTGGAAGGACTTTAAAGAATATCTAGAGAAATATTGCGATGTGAAGAAAAACTTACTTTGCTTTGAAAATTATTGAAAAGAGATTGACTTTAAAAGAAGTGTAAATGTATAAGAATATTAGTTAAAGGACATGTTACCTATAGATTCTGATTAACGAGTAAAGGAGAAAAGAGGGGAATATAAGATATGGGCTGGAGGTTGGAGCACTGTGGGAAGTCAGAAGGGGTGGGGAAATAGGAGAAAAGGATATATATGATATTTAATTATGTGATATATGTTTGACATTATTATATCCTAATAAAATTGTTTTTAAAAAAGAGAATAGGGTAAAATAAAAGAATAGAGATAAAGATCTAAATCGGAAATAGTAAGATAAGTAAAAGGATTGAAATGGAAGTAGGGCAGCCTTATGACTAGCTGCTCCCCCTGGTGAGGCAGGAAAAGAACTGAAGGGTGGGTGACTCCCACAGCAGAAACAGGAAGGGAAAAAAGTTGTTCCGGCATCCCTGAGTGAATAGTGAGAATCACCCACCACCAAGATGTCCTCTGCCTCAGAGGAGAACTTCTTTTCTTTTCTATTACTGTTCATTTGACCCAGTGGTCTCAGACAGTCAGAGTTTATGTTTAAGCAACTATTAGATAGTTACGCACAAAATGAGATCTCCCCCACAAAATATGATAGGGATTATGTAGTTGTTTTATAATGTTTCCATATTTCTACAATGGCAGCCAAAAATCTAGTGACCCTGTATGTAAGCCATCCATCTACATTGCTCAGTAGCCTAGGAGTCTCAGCAGTTGGAGAAGCAAAGTAGGGAGGAAATCAGCTCCACTCTAAGTTTTAAAAATTCAAGGAAGCTTAAAAGTATGTGGTCAATAGAGTCAATGCAATTAAGGTTGCAATTGCATGTTCTCTCTGGATATGAAGTACCAAAGTATCTAGCTGTCAAGACTTAAGATAGTAGAGCATTAAGGTGCACCAACATAAAGGCGCATCTATATTTATTTATGTTTGTTTATTAAATTTATATCCCACTCTCCCCAAACAGACTCAGGGCGGCTAACAGAAGAGGCATATGCCATCATTCAACAACTATTTAGGATATGTTAGATCACAAAAATCCATTGGGAAGCTAACTGGTAGGGGAATGCTGACCGCGAAGGTTCAGCAAACTCTTCTTGACCTTATTGCTGTACTTTTATAATCCAGATGATTCAAATGAATTTCAATCAGATGTTTTAGTTCATTGACATTCACCTTCCCCATCAATTCTATGAAAATCCCTAGGCACATTAGCTTATTCACCAATTTATCCCATTTGCTCTTATGACTAATTTAATAAGACCAAGCAAACTTAGCTCTGGATGTGACTGCAGATTCTTTAACCTTAATTTAAATGCCTTCCTCCATGCCTTAGCTTCATAAGAGACTTCACCCACTTCAGTTCTTAGAACAATGCCAGCCACTGATTTGGGGGCCCCAATATACCAAGAAGAAATTTAATTAGCAATCGATCAATATCCTTAGTAACAACCTTTATCTATACACCAGCTGCATATAACAAGTGGCCAGCTACCTTAGAGTTAAATATTCTGAGCACTGAAGGTACATGTTGTCCTCCTGAAGTATAAAAGAATCTAGTGATTACTTTCCCAATGCTGTTGGCAGCTCTTATTACCGATGTCACGTGATTTTTCCATGAAAGATCAGCACTGAAAAATAACCCCAAGTATTTAAATGGAGTAACCTGTTGCATAGGAAGACCAGCCATGGTCCATTTATAATTGCTTACTTTGTTTTCTACTAAAAATAACAACCTGGGGCTTTGCTACATTAATTACTAAACCTTCCCTACAGCAGTATTTACAAAACAGATAAGTTTAAACAGACTCACTATGGATCTAGACAGCAAGACAGTGTCATCCACCTACAGGGGAGCTGGCAATTTCACCAATGTGAGATAAGGTGAGTGGCAATCCTCTTGTAACAAAAAAGAATTAAGATAATTAATACATAAATTAAATAACAGAGGGGTCAACATGCATCCTTGCTTAACAGCTTTATCTAGCAAAACAAGATTGGTCAGTACTCCTGAAGGGCTGCACCTAACTTGGGTCATTAGGTGGGTTAAAGTGGAAACTATGACTTCTCAATTGCAGAAAAAAATCTGAAGACACCCAGTTTTCTTTCTGAATACATTCTTTATTTGGCTAGAGAGACGGTGGCTAGAGAGCACGGCTAGAGATGGCTAGAGAGATGGTGGTGCCATGCTCGAGACAAAGCTACAAGAGCAGCTTATAGGACGTTTATGAGATCCTATGAGATGGCAGTCAAAGCCGCAGAGAGAGAGTACTACGTGGCAACAATTGCGTCTGCGGGCTCACACCTAGCCCAATTATTTAGAACAATTCGGTCCATAACTATTCTGCCACGGGGCAGACCAAATGCTAGGGAACTGGATATAGGCTGCGAGGCATTTGCGAGCTATTTCACGGATAAGGTCTTGTTGCTCCGCTGTGACCTCCCCGCCACAGTTGATACAGTGAGTGAGCTCAAGGCTCCATGCACATCTTCGATTCTAGTTCTGGATCACTTCAACCCACTCAGCCTAGAGGAAGTTGACAAACTGCTCCTGGCTGTTTGTCCTACCACATGCTGCCTTGATCTGTGCCCGTGGCTAATTAAAGCTGGCCGTGATGGGTTTCGAGGCACCTTGAGGGACATTATCAACAAATCCCTCATTGAGGGGCAGTTCCCTGGGGTGCTTAAGGGAGCAGTGGCCTGCCCTCTGTTGAAAAAACCATCTCTGGATCCGGCTGAATTGGCCAACTATCAGTCGGTTTCCAATTTGCCTTATTTGGGCAAATTAATAGAGAGGGTGGTAGGGAGCCAGCTACAGAGCTTTTTGGATGATGCTTCCATCTTAAATCCCTTCCAGTCTGGCTTCCGCCCTGGCTTGCGGGACGGAGACGGCACTGGTCGCCCACACAGACAACCTCTGTAGGCATCTGGATCAAGGTGGATCGGTGGTGCTGATGTTGTTGGACCTGTCAGCGGCGTTCAACATGGTCGACCATCAGTTACTAGCTGCCCCGCCGACAGAGGAATCCAGGGGCTTGCCTTACAATGGCTTGTCTCTCCACAGTCGGGGACAAAGGGTGGCACTTGGGGATCAGATGTCCCAAAGGCACCCGCTTATCTGCGGAGTGCCCCAAGGGGCAGTGCTCTCCCCAATGTTATTCAACATCTACATGCGTCCCCATGCCCAGATTGCCCGGAGATATGGGCTCGGGTGTCACCAATATGCGGATGACACCCAGCTGTATCTGCTGTTGGGCAGCCAGTCCAACTCTACCTCGGAAGATCTGGACCAGGCATTGCAGGACGTGCCTGGCTGGCTTAGACTGAGTCGATTGAAACTGAATCCGACGAAGACGGAGGTCCTGTGCCTGAGTCGGAGTGGACTGGGGGTAGGGATCCCATTGCCGGCCTTTGATGGGGCACCGTTGGTGCCAGCGCTGAGGGTCTGGAGTCTGGGAGTGCTCCTAGATGCCACCTTAACGATGGAGACCCAGGTAGCAGCCACTGTCAAGGCAGCCTTTTACCATCTTCAGCTGAGTAGGCAGCTGGTTCCCTTCCTCCAATGCAATGACCTGGCAACAGTGATCCACGCAATGATCACCTCGAGATTAGACTACTGCAATGCTCTCTACATGGGGCTGCCCTTGTGTCAGGGTTCGATAGTCAAGTCACACCACACAGCACTTCATAAGAAGAATTCTGTTTATTGGTACACCAGGACTATGACACGTGTACTGCTTGTGTCAGGAATGCTCAGGAACAGTATGGCACCCTGAATTATACTAGGATCACCCCCCCCCTACAAACTGAAGCCAATAAGCAAAGCTCTCGCACGTGGAGAAAGAAAGTGGGCAAAAAGCAAAAGCCGTTGGTTCCCAGCAAAAGCCGACAGAACCTGGAACATCCCCAGGTCAAGAAAGTAGATAATACCCAGACTGTGAAATGCTGTGCGTAGCAGGCAGAGCAAGGTGGTTTCCCCCTCCACACATTCCAGCAACATGGCAGTGTTAACTGACACCTTGTCGCAACTCCGGAAGCTGCAGCTGGTGCAAAATGTGGCGGCCAGGCTGCTGATGGGCATCCCTATGCGGGAGCACATCCAGCCTGTGCTAAAGGCATTGCACTGACTGCCTATTGCATACCGGATTCGCTTCAAGGTGCTGGTGTTGACCTTTAAAGGCCTATATGGCCTGGGGCCTGCCTACCTGAAGGACTGCCTTTCCCCACATGTCCCCCAGAGAGCACTGAGGTCAGGGTCGCAAAATTGTTTGGCCCAACAAAAAAAAAAAAAAAAATGTTTGCCCCTCCCTGGACCGAAAGATGCCAGACTGGCCTCTACCAGGGCGAGGGCCTTCTCAGAGGCAGCTCCACTCTGGTGGAATGAGCTCCCGGAGGACATCAGGGCCCTGTGGGACCTTTTACAGTTCCGCAGGGCCTGTAAAACGGAGCTCTTCCACCAGGCCTTTGACTAGGAGCCAGCACTAATAACATCAAT
Organism: Gekko japonicus; assembly: GCF_001447785.1. Taxonomy (NCBI): domain Eukaryota; kingdom Metazoa; phylum Chordata; class Lepidosauria; order Squamata; family Gekkonidae; genus Gekko; species Gekko japonicus. Next base: position 2,273,190 of record NW_015169174.1, read on the forward strand.
TACATCAGCAACATCAACCAACATTAAGTGAACTGGATAATACGAACTAACTTTGCCGGATACTGACGGGGGGCATTTTTTGGGAACATCGATCATGGCCACTGGGTTGTTATTGTCACCAGTACTTTATTTTTATTTCTATTTTATTCTAAGCTATGCTTGTTATGTTTGTGCTTTAATGTGTTTTAACCCTTATTGTAAGCCGCCCTGAGCCTGCCTGTGGCAGAGAGGGCGGAATAGAAATTGAATGAATAAATAAATAAATAAATAAGCAAGCTGCTCTGAGACTCCTTCAGGTAGTGAAGGGCGGGGTATAAATCCAATCTCTTCTTCTTCCTGTGACAGCCATTTTATGGTTGCACACACCATTCTAAGTCAAACTTCCAAATGCGTCTACAGGCTCAAAAACATTGGGAGAGGTGTAGATTGTTTGGCTATGTAACAAAGGAAATGGCACTTGATGTTTCAGTTTAAAAGCATATTGTTTATGACTCAGTTCAGACACCATACAAACCACAGATTGTGGTAACCTAAATCCTGGTTTCAGCTTCCAAAGGTATAACATGAAACATTTGTAGAAGCTTCTTGTCTGCTTTCACCTTCTATCCTCTCAGCATGTTGATCAATCAAACTCACTCCCATCTCCACTGTGTGGCAGCCTTTGGAGATGGAGCAACTGTAGTTATCTGTAGTCTGTCAACTCAGACATTGCACTAAAGCACAAAGTTACGTTGATATTCGGTGTGAGACACAAACTGATACACTAACTTCACAGCTCAGCTCAAATAATTAGATATGTAAACAAACAAAAAAAATCAGAAAGCCCTTTGTAAACGGATGTTGAAAAAAAATAACATAACATGATCCTATATGCCCTAGGCATATAGATAGTTACAACTTCAGAACTTCCACAGGATTTTTGTATTGATTCAAAATGGAGGAGTAAATAAGCCTGAGATGAAACCATTTCCTGTATTTCAGGAACATTTTTGGTAATGTCCAAAAGTGCCTCCATTGCTTCAGTGATTTTTTTTCCACCGGTGCCTGTAAAACTGTCCCCAAATTCGTGACATTATCCTCCCGCATTCCGGCTTTGTTTCTCATTTGTTTTTGCTTGTCCTTACTGGCATCACATAGATGGCACTGTGATATTCTGTTCACTATATGATCCCAGATTTCTGGAATCAGTTGTGACTAACCCTCTCCTCTTGCTGTTTGCTCTTCCAAAATAAAAAAGGGGAACATTCACTGCTTCAGCATTAAAATTGCCAGAATTATTTGCAGCATTAAGTGTGGGATCTTTAATATTGTTTTAATACAGAAGGTTTACACCTGATGACAATGAACACTGCTATGGTGTTGAAATCAACATAAAACAACTTTAATTCTAAATTGTGATAAAAACATCCAACTAAATATAAGCCTGTTAGGTGAGGTTTCAGTCCTAAAATAAGCTTAACTTAATTTCAGGAACATGTGTATGATAACTAAACTTGGTTCACCTTATAGTACAGAATTAGTAATTCCTTCTTACCCTGCTGAAGAACTGGGTTTGTTGTAGGACGAGGACAAACAGTCATATGGGATGAAGACTACAGTGAGTAGCAAGAAGGGGGCAAGATTGCACACATACACACCTGTCTTCTGTAAATACAACCCCACTGACAAAG
>NW_015169174.1:2274911-2336105 GCF_001447785.1 Gekko japonicus
TTTGTCCACACAGTCCCACAGTCCTTGAAATCAATTTCCAGGAATCGGAAAGGACTTCTAGGGAAAAAGGAATACAACAAAAATACACTTCTACCAGTGCCTTCTAGTGACATATCACTGGATACAATCAATTCTATAAGTAACAATGAAACTGACAATTTTGTTTAAAACCTGAAGTGATTAGGTATGCATAATTTTAGCTATCTAACAACTAGTAGTTATTGGTTGAACAGAATGTATTGGGTGTTGCCCACACTTTGCACTTTAATAGCTGGCTTTTATATTCAACTATAAAAGACAGATGGGCACCTGTGCTTCTTTTGTGTGGCCTTGATTTAATTCTCTTTCTTGAAGTGGAAGCACTGTGTTTCTCACCATGTTATTATTATTTTTTTTTGGCCCTACCTGGTCATTGAGACACAAGGCGGATTAAACAGAGTAACTCAATGTAATCAATAGGATGAGACATCTAATAAGCAACATAATAGGACTACAATTATGGCAGTCTGAAATGAAATATCAGCTATACGTTAAGCCCTGCAGAAAATGGTATTACAGATGAATAAAAACAAAGCAGTGGGAATAGGGTAATATATACAGCAAACAGGTAATACATACTATACACAGTAGCATAGTTCACAGTCCCATTCCTTTATAAAAGTACCTTCTTGAACCATTTTGTAATAATACAGCTATGTTACTTTATGAAAATACCTGCCAGAACAATTCTATTTTAATAGCTGGCAGAACAACAGGCATGTGGAGGCCTTCCTGAACACCACAGGCAGGCTACTGCACAAGGTGGGGGCCACAACAGAGAATGCATATGTACAGGCAACTATTGATCTTGCCCATTTGCAGGGTGGGACCTACAGAAGGACAAGATCAGATGAGTGAAGCTGTCATGGTGGAGAATAGCGGGACTCACGGTATTGTAGATAAAAGAGCCCAAGGCCATGAAGAACTTTGTATGTGATAACCAGAATCTTGAATTGAATCTGGTAACTGATGGGCAGCCAGCAGACTGACTGCAAAATGGGTTTAATATGCATGCTCTGGCTAACTGCTGATAATAGCTGAGCTGCAGCATTATTTACCAACTGGAGTCTCCAAGCTAACTTCAAGGGAAGATCCACGTAGGGTACATTACAACAGTCTAGTCTCAGTGGCATGGATCCAGGAGGCCAGATTAGCCAAGTCAACAAAAGACCATCTTCTGGGCTAAATGAAGTCAGCCCCATAGCCAGAAATTTTGGGTTGCTGGGGCATGGGGAAATTTTGTGGTGCAGCAGGGGAAGGGGAGGAGGGAGGGGGAGGGGTGGTCACACACCTTCCCTGAACTCCAAGTGGGATCAGGTGCAGGCAGCCCCCACTAGAAAAATAGCATTTAAAGGGAACCAGTTAAATGCTGTTTTTCTAGCAGAGGCTGCCTGTGCCTGGAGTTCAGGGAAGGCGTGCAGCTGGCAGCTGCCCCTCTTCCTCCCCTACTGCAAGATTTAAAGGGTCCACTGATCAGCTGGAGGGCCCTTTAAATCTTGGAGGAGGGGAGGGAGAGGGGCGACTGCAAGATTTAAAGGGCCCTCTAGCTGATCAGCGGGCCACATGCTCCTGCCAATCAGCTGAAGGGCCCTTTTAATGTCTCAGAGGGGAAGGAGGGGGGGAGAGGGGCAGCAGCTATTGTGGGGTGTGCCTCACATTTGAAGGGGCGGAGCCCTGAAGTGCTCCACCATAGCTATAGGCCTAATGAAGTTAGAACAAAGTGTTTTTTGCAGCTGCATTGATTTGCTTCTCCAGCAGAAATGCTGGATCCAGTGTATCCTCTAGGCTCCAACTAAGCAAACCGAGCTGAATCCCATCAAAGGTGTGAAGCAAGATGCCCTTCAGATCTCAGCATTCCCAAGCAGCGCTACTTCCGACTTGTGAGGTTCAGTTTCAATGTATTTGCTATTTTAACCATAGCAGACAGGTAGTGGATCAAGACCTCTACTGTACCACCAGGAAATTCAGACAGAGATACAGAACTGGGTGTCCTCAGCATATTGATGATATTTCAAATTTAAAAATTATTTCTTTTAAAGGCTTTACATAAAGACTGGATAGCATGGGAGATAGGATTGCAATCTGAGGAACCTAAAGGACAAATGTGATACTGATGACAACTGGTTTCCAATAGCAACTCATTGAGTCACATGAACATACTTGAAGCTGTCTTATACTGAATGGGATCCTTTGTCCATCAAAGTCAGTATTGTCTACTCAGACTGGCAGCAGCTCTCCAGGGTCTCAGTCAGAAGTCTTTCACATGACTTACTCCCAGATTTGTGAACTGGAGATGCCCTGGATTGAACCTGGGGCCTTCTGCATGCTAAGCAGGTACTCTGCTACCGAGCCACAGCCCCTCCAGTCCGGTCTGTAAGAAATCATTTAAACCAATCCAAAACACATTGCCTTATATCTACTTTTCCCTTTAAACATCTCAATCACAAAATACAATATAAAAGAAGCAAATTAACTGAACCAGGACACTAACAGACAATCTAAACCATAGCAGCAAAGCCATAAGCATCAGTCCTGAACAATTTCTGAAACAGGTGTGTTTTTCTTGCTCACTGAATGATTATTCCATAGCTGAAAAGGCCCTATCTTGCATCCTAATCTGCTGCAGCTCAAAAGGCAGGGGGAAGCAACAGGGCCTCAGATGTTGATGAGAATCTAGTTTGTATACACAATTTCAGGTATCTCTTCAGAACATCCACAGCTTCAGGTAAAGGAGAAACAGAGATGAGTGCTACCATTTTAATGGGGAAAATATCTAGGTTTAAATTTTTGGCCAAGAGCTGACTCATCTACTCTGGCAAACTATTAAATGCAACAATGGAATTGAACAGGTCCTTAGCACACCTTGCTAGAGAATAAAGACTGTCAATCCCCCTCATTCATGTCTATCATTGTTAATAGCTACAATTTGTTTCTGGACGTGCAGTCACGTTAATTAAGTTAGCAAATCCAAAGATACATAAATGCTTTCATTAATATGAAAATTGAGCAAGCCAATGTATAGATATGCTTATTTAAGTTGGTAGCAAAAAAAGGAGGGAGAGAAGTAAGCCACTTATGATATAATCCATGTCATAGCAGTTCTACTAGCCCAGTTCCTGGGTAGAAAAGGAAAGCAGAGCCTATTTGTCAATAAACTTGCCTTTTTTAATTCACCAGAAGCAGATTCTAAGACTCAGTTGTCACTGCAACAGCCTTGTTCCAGTTACTAGGTCAGAGATGGTACTGCAGACATCAGGTAAGAGATAACAGCACAAGATTTTGAAGGGTGATTTCTTACAGAAGGCTTGCATTCCTTTGACTGTTATATGTATAACTATCTAGTACATTTTTTTAACACAACTGAAAGCAAATAGCTGCTTTGGCTGCTTTATTGTTTGCAGAGCTGGGCACATGTATTACACACAGTCAGAAAAGGCTTGAGATACCCCAGCACCATCCATTCTCCTGCTAAAAATGATGAAATTCTCCCTTCTACTGAGCCAATAGGTTCGTTGTCCATTTATTTCATTAGGCTTAGAGTACCAGTGAAACTTACTTTCTGTCTGTCATCTGTAGTTGCCACAACAAGATGCAGCTTATCTGCATTACATTCATTTTGCAACACTGTTAACACAATCATTCCCAGTTCTGACAATGCAGGAACTTTCCATTTCCTCTTCAAAGATGTGCCATTCTCCCGCAACAATATACATGTGTTGTGAGCGTGCATGTGTCTTAAATGCAAAGTTTAAAACAAGATTCTTTGGGGAGAATTGTTATACTAGATCTGAGATGCTGACAGCAATTGCTAGAGCCTAGCTGCCGAAACATCTAAAACTTGGCCTTTAATAATCACCAAAGTAATATAGCACCAGGCCACATCTGAGCAGGGACTCCCAACAGTGTCAGATTGTGTCAAACTGCAGGATTGTTATGGGATACGAGCAAATGTCCACACTTGTTTTACCCAATCAAATGTGAATTAGGCTCTAGATGTGAGCCTCCTGTGTATTAACCCACTGGCCTCCCCGTTATTACGACTACCACAGACCTTCACATTTGAAGGCTAATTTTAATTCAGCAATTTAAGCTGCTGCTGCAGATCTTTCTATACATTGTTCCATTCTCCCTTCTGATGATCCTTGTTTGAACTTTTACTCATGAGAAGTGCAACTGCGCAAGGGTCGTGAAGAAAAAAGATGCACACAACATGCAGACAGAGAAAACACACAGATATGGATATTGTGGGTACTAAGTTACACAGCATCATGAGGTGTCAAATCTTTATGTATACTTTACTAATGAAACACACACAAGTTTCTGGTGCAATTCTGCACAACAGATGAGAAATGGTAATACAATCCAACCTGCTTTAGCCATGCTTGGTATCCAGAAGATGTAAGTTGGAATCCATCTTTAGGCATGTGTATTCTGGGCTAGGAGAAAATAGACATAAGAGACCTACTTTTATATTGAGACCTGGCTACCCTATCTTCCAGTACCAAACACATTCTTAAACATAATGATTAATTCCCCAGGAAAATGCCAGGTAAACTATGACCATTCTATAATTATAGAACCAAATTCTTCTAACCAGCTCTAACCTTTAACGGAATTGTAGTTTCAACAGATACAAATGAATAAAGGGAAACATGAGCACTTCTCAATAAACTCTGTGTCTGGTCTTGGTTGGTTGGGCCAGAATTCTGATCCAGCCCTTCACGATTAAGGTAAGCCAAGCAGCTACATGCTCCTCCACTGATATCATTGAGCTGAGAACAGACTAAGACATCCTAAGATCCCAGAAGTGATTAAACCAGGGGTCTCCATTAGGTAGCTTGTGAGCTAACAGTAGCTTGCCTGCCCACAGAAGCCCCAGGAGAAGTCTGTGAAAAGATGAGTTCTAGACTTTTAAAAAAAGATTTCATAGGATTTTCTCTGTGCTGCTTAACTAACAGTTCCATTTCTGGTGCTTTATTTCAGCACCCATTTCTAGAACAGAACAAAATTAAGTAACATGCTGGGAGGCACATGGGAGTAGCTGGGGATAGTCTTCATTACTCAGCAATACCTTTCATTCAAGAAAAGGTTGGTGAGTCCTGAACTAGACTAAAAAAAACCATGCCAGGTTGCCCAGAATCTTAAAATTTGATGAAGTACCTACATTTGTGGAACACTGAGTCAGGTCTAGTGATTTGGTACTAGTACCCAGCAGTCAAGACATATTTTCTGGAACAGTAATAGAAGAATGCAATCTGTGATCATCCATTTTATAGTACACCACAAGTAAGAAAGGAGTGAAGGTACACTTGTTAGCCAAAATGAAGTTGAGTAAAATAAAAAGATATGACAAAAACCAGGAAGCTTGCTAAATATACCAGGAATAGCAAATGCCAATTCAGTGTATAAACTACCTTTATATATTCCACCAATGAAAACATACAATTTCCCCCCAATTCACTCTAACAGTTCTCTGTTGTATTTGCATGCCACACTTCTTCCAAATAACATGCGGTTTCCGGGCAGTTTCTAGCCCAGGAATACAACATCCTCTGTCTATTATCAGGGCTGAACTCTACAGAATACTCCTATCAAGCATTCTATCTACCCGCCTCTTCAAAGTCTTCCACAACCGTTGTGCTAACAGAGTGTTGTCTGAGACTGACTACTTACAGCTTCTTACCGCAAAACCCAACAAAATAAAATACCAAATTGGTAAAAAAAAAATACAGTAGGTTTCAGTACTATAAAGGTAAAGGTAAAGGTTCCCTTGCTCGAAAGCCAGTCGAGTCCAACTCTAGGGTTGCGGTGCTCATCTCCGTTTCAAAGCTGAAGAGCCAGCGCTGTCTGAAGATGTTTCCGTGGTCATGTGGCCGGCATGACTAAACACCAAGGCGCACGGAACGCTGTTACATTTCCACCGAAGTGGTACCTATTTATCTACTTGCAATTTCTTGCTTTCGAACTGCTAGGTTGGCAGGAGCTGGAACTAGAGACAGGAGCTCACTCCGTCATGCGGCAACTCGGGTCTTGAATTACTGAACTACTGACCTTCCACAGCCTGCAGTTTAGCGTCTTAACCACTTGAGCCACCGCAGCTCCTTTCAGTACTATAGTAATGGAATAAACCATTTGGTGTCAAGAGTCAAGCAGAATGGAAGAAAAGTTTACAAGCACTAAAAGTTACATTAAACAAGAAAGCTTTCACTGTTGAAAAATTAAATCTCTCCTTATATATAATTCTCTTTTGGTGTGAACGTTCCACATGCTCCCACAGCACTTGGCTTGCTCAGCTGCCACTCTGAAGGTCTGCCAATCCCCTGGCTGCATTGCCTCGCTGTGTTGCCTCAGTCCCGCCCACAGAGCCAGCACCCAGCGTCTCGGCCTCAGTCTGGAGGGAGCCGGCGAAGGGGATGGATGCTCCACCGAGTGGAGGCTTAGGAGGCAGCACAGTGTGGCACAGGAAAGCTCCCCTCTGATTATGAGTGACGGGAATTCCCTTTTCTCCTCCACGCTTTCAACCACCACTCAAGAGTACTTGCATGCCATTGGCCAGGTGCTGGGTCTGCTCCTCTTCCCCGCCCACTTTCACTTCAGCCCCTGTTCCCTGTCAGATTTACTGGCAGACAGCTCTCTCTCCCTTGACGAAGACACTTCTCTTGGCTCCTGGGTGGGACTAACTCTCCCCTCAGTGGCTGTTGGTAGGCAACCAAGCTTGCTTCTGTCAATAAAAAGACAAACAACTTCCAGCATAATCCCCTCCCCCGCCCACCACCAGCTTGGCCACTTTCCTGTCAGAATAAACTGAAAATGGCTCTCCTTTTTGGCTCCACCATGGCTGGCTAGCTAATGAGGTGGCCCAGCGACCATCACACCATTCTCTTCAAACCCCTGCTTTTTGGCTGACTTTCCCCTATGGTTGCCAATCTCCAGGTGGGACCTGGAGACCCCCCACTGTTGCAATTGATCTCCAGATGATCTCCAGAGATCAGTTCCCATGAAGAAAATGGCTGCTTTGGAGGGTAGACCCTATGGCATTATACCCTGCTGAGTCCTTCCATCCCCCCCCCAAAATGCTGCCCTCCACAGGATCCACCCCCCAAAGTTCCAATTATTTCCCAAATCAGAGCTGGCAACTGTACTTTCTCCTCAGTGCCTGTTGCTAGGCAACCAAGCTTGGTTCTGTGAGTAGAAGAAGAAGAGAAGAGACTGGATTTATACCCCACCCTTCACTACCCAAAGGTGTCTCAGAGCGGCTTACTTTCCCTTCCCCTCCCTACAACAGACACCCTGTGAGGTAGTTGGGGCTGAGAGAGTTCTTGACAGAAACTGCTCTTTTTCAAGAACAGCTCTTATCAGAACTGTGGCTTGCCCAAGGTCATCCAGCCAGGTGCAAGTGGAGGAGTGGGGAATCAAACCTGGTTCTCCCAGATTAGAGTCCGTGCACTTAACCACTACACCAAACTGGCAGTACACCAAAAGGCCCTTTCCACAGCTATGTTAGCCTTTGGGAGAAAACTCATTGGGGCCAGTCCTGATAGGGTTGCCAACTCCAGGCGAGGAATTTCTGGAGATTTGAGGGATGGAGCCTGGAGAGGGAGAGGCTTGAGGAGGGATGCAACCTCAGACAGGTGCAATGCCATACACTCTACCCTCCAAACCAGCCATTCCCTCCCAGGGAACCACTGTTGTCAATCTCCAGGTGAGGGTTGGAGATCACTCAAAATTACAACTGTTCTTCAGGTAGCAGAGATCAGTTACTCTGGAGAAAATGGTGGACTCTGTGTCATTATACCCTGCTGAGGTCACCACAGCAAATTGTCACTGAGTGCCCAAAGCCATGGCACTCTCCCAGAGCCTCTTTGTAGAGCTCGTTGTATTTATTTCCACAATGAGCTTTATTCCTAGTCATTTTATAAATGAGGCAACAAAATGAGCAGAAAAGGAAGTTATGGTAGAACGTAAATACTTTTTAAAAAGTGGAAATCCCATTATTCAGAACTATTAGAACTCATCCCAAGTAACCAGTTCAAAGGAGATCTGAGGCACTCTTGCAACCTAAAATCCCAGGGGTCCTTTCAAATACAGACGATAACCCAACACTGCTGTGCTATCCAACAACGTATGTCATGCATAAGCTTTAATAACCCAGACCGTGCTAGTGAACTTCGCTGTAAACATGTGACTGCCATGACAATTTACATAGGACTTGCAGTAGTACTAGTCAACATTATGCGTTGGTGGTATACAAGATGCATACATGCCACACAAGTTTACAACCATGGGGCTGCCATATTATCCAGTGTGTATTACCAACGTAACACCAGCCAAATTATAATTCTGTAATGCACCACAGCCTAAACCTTCATTTAATATGCAGCCTACTTCTAGAGCTGCCTTCTCAACCATCTCCCTTCCACGACATACTAAAGTCATTAGCTCATTCCAATTTCATACTGGTCATCTTTCCCTTGCAACCTTTAACTGACTTTTTGTTTTATTATCATCTTTATCCCTTCTTCCATTTTTAACTTAATGGATTGGAGTACTCTCTAGTGAGGTCTGAAAAGGCTGTCCTCTCATAATGAGGCAATATTTTAAATTCTGTGGAATGTATTTGTTTTCTCCCTAAAAATCAGGCAGCCTTTAAAAGACAGACATTAAATTACAGGCCTCTGTTCCTATTTTCTAAGCCTAACACAACCCCTGAAGGCTTACAATATTTGAATCACAGCTGGAGCTGTGGTTACCATACAGTTTAAATATCAGCTTCTTTACTGTGCAATTTGTTTTAAAAATCAAATCAAGGGCTATGTCATAAACAAGTGCTAATTAAGTAGCAAGCAAGAATTGGGCTTTCTGTGCAAGAAAGGTTCTTAAATATCTGCCTCACCACTCTCAGAAGAAAGAATAAATAAAGCCAGCTGGGAAAATTATGGGCCAAAACTGGCATGGGGAACAGAAGAAAAAAACATGGCTAACGTTAACTCTCCAGTAGTATTTCCTAAAACATGCGAGTCAGGAGGACTGCAGATTATGAAACACATCCTCTAGGTGAACAATGCCACGTTAGCGTGGCAATGAAAACTTTATCATATACTTCTTAATAAGAGAACAAACCTATTTTCACCCAGCATCTCTATTTTAAACCAGTCAGTTCTGAAATGATAAGAAATTAAAAGCCACAGCTCTTTTTTGGCACTATGGAACAACTGCTGGGATGGCAGAATATTTATTATTTTTATGTCGTCCTTTGGACAGATGTATTTCTTCACAACAAGATCACGGTAATTTATTATAATCCCCTATTTGGTAAATTTCATTTATTCTTAGCTAAATGCTTAGCTAAGAATAAATGAATTTTTAATACAGTTTTTAGAAACACTTGTCACTGCTTCAGCATTTCCATTTAGTGAATAGGACTGATGTTTCTCTCAGCAGGGGGTGATATTTTAATGATGCAATGCTGCACTTCCTAGAAGACAGACAAGCCTCATGAGGCAGATTATAGGACTAAAGAAACTCAGATCCCATTAAAAGCAGACAGCTCCAGACCATTTTTAAAATTAATTTTGTTTAATGATAAAATGTGTTATAACAGGTGGGTAGCCAATTGTAAAATTAACCAAAACATAGTTAAAGGAACAGAAAAATGCTAGAAAAGCAAATACAATAGTGTTCCAGCTATCAATTTGCTGCATGGCTTGGGGAAATATTGAGCACCTTTATATACCTTATTTCCCCTTGCTACAAATCAGATGCAACTGCCTCCTTCCTTTAAACTGTCATGACTATGGAGAGCTGAAACAGGACCTCCGCAAACTGGGTGAGTAGGCGACAATGTGGCAAATGACTTCACTGTTGGTAAGTGTAAGGTGTTGCACACTGGAACAAAAAAAAAAGACTGCTTAAGATATAGGCTAACAGCGACTGAACTTGCTGAGACTTGGAGGGGGAAAAGATCTTGGAGTCATAGTGGATAGCTCAATGAAAATGTCAACCTAGTGTGCTGCAACAGTGAAAAAAGCAAAAGTTAGGAATTATTAGGAAAGGGATTGAGAATAAAACAGCCGATGTTGTAATGCCCCTGTATTCATCTATGGTGCAGCCTCATTTGGAATACTGTGTACAGTCTCCAAAAGGACATTGCAGAGCTGGAAAAAGTACAGAGGAGGGCAACCAAGATGATTAAGGGGTTGGAGCACCTTCCCTGTGAGGAAAGGCTGAAGAGTCTATGACTTTTCAGTCCGGAAAAGAGACAACTAAGGGGGACATGATGAGGTGGAGAGAGCTGACGAAGAACTTTTTCTCTCTCTCCCAAACTATAAGAATTCGAGGGCATCCGACGAAACTGATGAGCATTGGACAGTAGGTTCAGGATGGACAAAAGGGAACACTACTTTACATAGAGAGTGATTAAAATGTGAAATTCACTGCCAGAGCATGTAATGAGGACCACAGGAATAAACAACTTTAAAAGGGGAGTAAATAGATTCATGGAGGATAAGTCTACCAGTGGCTACTAGCCATGGTAACTGAGGGAAACCTCCACATTAATAATAATGATAATGATAATGATAATGATAATGATGATGATGATAATAATAATAATAATAATAATAATAATAATAATAATTTCCATTTATTAATCGCTTTCCCCAGTGGGCTCAAAGCGATGTACAGATACTCCATATATAGACAAGGGACTAACAATGTTCGTAGGGGATAGGGAAGACAACATATATTGACTTTAATTGCACGCGCCGTCACTGCCCGGTGTAGACGTCTTCTGGCTGGCTCCATCATTTTCCCGCACGGCTACTTGCTGGCCAGGCCTCAGGACCCATATGTCAATCGCCACACTGCCACCGCCTGGCCAGAACATCCATTGCAGGCATTCTTTTTCGTAGCCAGGAAGCTGTTTTGCCTTTTAAAAGCCTTGACCAGGCATCTGACCATCAGCTAACGCCCTCCAAGAAGGGAGGTTGGCGTTCCCACCCTTGCTAAGGAGTGGTTCCCATTTTATCTACTCGCCGAAGCTTTCGAATCGCTGGGTGGACGATGACCTGGGGACAACAGGGTGGCTGCTCACATCGCGGGGCTTGAACTAGCACAGTTCAGATGTTAAGACAGTGGGATATACCCACTGTGCCACCGCTCCATTCAAAGGAAAAACTTCTCAAAGACAGGACTCCTCCACATGTCCTTCAGTTTATCGCAGCAATACTGAAGAATAAACACTTAAAGCATGCTGCTACAAACCACTGTTTTAGAGAAGCAATTATACTGCGTAAAAGCCCAGCAATAAATTAAGATAAATAGTAAAATAATTAAATTGCAAGTCACTTGCACTGAAAGTCAGAGCAGCTGCCTCGACGTCATCTTGGGGCAAGGCCAAGTAATCGCTCTCTTCATCACCTTGCCCAAAGAGGGCAATTTGGAGACAGGGTGATAATTGGTTGCCACCTCTACATTCAGAGGCACTAATCCTCTGAATCCCAGAGCCAGGAGGCAACATCAGAGGGAGGCCTCAGCCACTATGTCCTGTTGTTGGCTGTCCAGAGGATCTGGATGGCTACTGTGTGACACAGGATGCTAAACTAGATGGACCATTGGCCTGATTCAGCAGGGCTCTTCTTATGTTCTTATGGCATCTTAGTGGCATTTCACAACATCCCTGAAAGCTATACATCAAGTTTTAACTTAAAGGTTACATTTCACAGTGTCTGGTAAAATCATGGGTATACGCAGAGGTCATTTCGGGGGGGATCGCAGTTCCCCCGGGTGAGGTATGGGGGGGCGGGGCACATGAAGAAGCCCCACCCCCTGCTTCCGGCCGCCCCACCTCCGGCCCTCATTCAGCCAGGAGGAGGCAGAAGAGGGAGGGTAAGTTGCTTCCTCCCTACCTCTCCCCACCCCTGCCTGCCTGGGGCCAGGGAGGGCCTTCGCGGGGCTTCCTTGCATTCCTGTGATGTCAGGCGGTGTGGCATATGCTAATGGGTTATGCTAATTATTTCCCCTAGCTCTTTTTCTACGAAACGACCCCTGGGTATACCCCACAGAATGAATGAGTGTGTGTGTGTAAGTGAAAGGAAATAACTGTAACACAGCCAACTGTCTAGTTTTATGTGGCAAGCAAGAATCACCTGCAGGTGACCATTTATTTATTTTATTTATTATTTATAATTTGGAAGGGAGTTTGATTCCACTCCCCTGACTTTGGGGCCATCACTAAAAATGACTAACAGATATACATAAGCAGATAGGCTAGTAATATTTTTGATGGGCTAGTAAAATCTGTTCTACATTTGTATGCACTTTGTGTGTGTGTGTGTGTGTGTGTGTGTGTCAGAGAATGTACCAATGTCCTTAAAAAGAAGAAAAATTACCCTCATGTTTCATATAAGATAGTTATCTCAAAAGCACTCCTGTTTTACAGGTCACATCAATCTTCATAACTAAAGGCTGTAGAAAATGGTGTATCTTGACCACAACAATTGGTCAGAAGCCATTTAGGACACAGGAGCTTATAATAGACAGGTCTCAGAGACACCATGGATTTGCCAGTCATACACAGAACAAACAACCTATTACGATCTGCAGTGATCTTAAATATTCATGAGAAAACTTTGAATGGAATGCCTTCAACAAATGCTTCAACCAAGTACTACAAAGTGGGCTCCTACCTTTTAAGGTGTGGATCTATTGTTCATGTGGATAAGCAGAGTGCAACACTGTCCAAAACCACATAAAAACTAACTCCAATGAAGACTTGATTCTTCAAGGGGGGGAAATAGCTTGCAAAAAGGTAAGAGTCTTAACAAAACTACGGGAATACTGCCAGATTGAAAACCCAAGAGAGTACTTGTAAATAAGGACTGAAAACCAACTCTGTGTTCCAGTCTTTTTCTCCAACATTTGTACAGAGACTTTTCCATCACCTCAATCTGATCTTGTGCTTCTGTTTCTTTTACTTCTACCTTTCCCATAACTCCTTCCTAGTCAAAAGGTTAGCAGCTAGTACTGTTTTGATTTACTCCACTAACAAGAACTATAATTTAGTACTAACTACTCATGAGGAATTATAGTGCTGCTGGCTTGTGAGTAATTTGCCAAGGAAGACCGATTTAAGCTATATAAAATAAATATCCACCTGCATATACTAGCACTAATCAGGGCGTGAAATTAAACTTTTTATTCAGTAGAAAATAACTGCTGCAAGGCGGCGATTTAATCTGGAAAGCAAATATTAAGGTCGGCCAATTCATCTCAATGCCTGTAATATATATGCTAAGAGAAAGGGCATGGAGCACCAAATTCCACTTTCTAAATCTATGAAGCTAAATACTCCAATGATGTGTTAGCAAATTTACCATTTGTTTTTACTAATTGCATATATTTAATGAAGCAAACAAAACAAAAAAGCTAACAAAACTTGAACCCCACACTTCCCTTTGCTGTACCTAGAGCGACTAAAGAACAGGATCAAACAACAGGAGTAAAGGAAGAGAAATCAAGAAAAGGTCTGGCACATAAATCTTAACCCAAGGGTTCAAAGCAGTCATTGCTTAATTGGTGCAAATTGAAATAGTTTCTAAAGAGGCACCTAGAAGTGACGAGGGTAGTGAAAACTGATCCTTAAAATATTGTAAATGGCTCTGTGGACCTCATGGTCAAAAAGCTCGATATAATGTAACAGCAGAACAGAATTGCATGCAGAAAGTCCTGTGCTCAATCTTCACTAAGTCCAGTGGAGAAACGTATCTTTCCCTGACCATACAGGACTAGATGGACTGATTCTGTATAAGGCAGTTCCATATGTTCAGGAGCAGAACTAATAAAACCAGTAATGGTTTGCTATGCTATGACTGATCAAGCTGCATCTCTTGATACTGCCTTGTTCCAGTCACAGGACTCCTAGTATACAGATGGAGAACTCCTACCCAAAGGTTCTTCCACCTCCGTTAAAATAGAGGAGACAGCTTCCTTGTATGTACACTAATCAGTTCCTTCTTTTGAAATGTGGAACTTCTCAGGTGTAGAAGAGATCTGCATATACAAGAGCACAGGCAGGAATCAGGATTAGAGATGACTTCGGAAGGTAGTGCTGGAAGACTGCTGCTCAATTCCTTGTCCTTCAGGGTCCAGCAAGGCTCCATCTTGTACCCTAGGCTTTTCAACAGCTACATGAAACTGCTAGGTAAGATCATCCAGAGATTTGGGCTGAGTTATCACCAATAGGGAGATGACACTAGGTACTATCTAGCTCTTCTGGCCGATCCCATGGAGGCCGTAAAAACTGTGTACCAGTGTCTGGAGGGAGTTTTAGAGTGGTTCCAGGCTAATAAACTGAAGCTTAATCCTGACAAGGTGGACAGTCTGAGCTGGGACTTAGGTGTCAACCATTCTGAAGGGGGCTGTACTCCCCTTGAAGGAACAGGTTCACAGTCTGGGAATGCTCTTTGACCCAGGCCTACTACTAGATAAGCAAGTGGCAGCTGTGGCCGGGAGCCCCTTTTGTCAATTTCGACTGGTTAGCCAGCAGAAAAGATCTGGCCCTGGGCAGAAAAGATTTGGCCACTGTGGTGCATGCCTAGGTTACATCTAGATTCGATTACTGCAATGTACTCTGCGTGGGGCTGACCTTGAAAAGTGCTTGAAAACTTTAATTGATAAAAAATGTTGCAGCCAGGATGCTGACCAGAGTGGATCAGAGGCCATATCACTCCCATCTTGGCTTACCTACACTGGCTCCCAATCTGGTTCTGGGCACAATGCAAGGTACTGGTGCTGACCTTTAAAGCCCTATATGGCTTGGTACCAACATACCTGAAGGACTGCCTTCTCCCATATGACCCTACCAAACCATTACGGTTTGGAGGCCCTGCTTCAGGTGCCCTCACGTTGAAATTAGGGGGGTGGCACATTGGGAGGTTGTGGCACCAAAACTCTAGAACTCTCTCCCAAGGGAGATTCATCTGGCCTCTTCCACTGCCATAGTCTGCCAGTGAGTGACTGCTTCTTTTATTTTGTCTGGCACTCCCTCAGTGATCTCTTCTTTCTGTCCTATGTTTTAATTGCCTTTTCTGTGTATGTGCATTGTAACTTGGTTTTAACTGTTTTAATGGTTTAACTGTTTTAATGATGTTGTTGTTGGTCTTAATGGTTTTTAAGATATGTTTTTATTATATGCATTTTTAATCTGTTAGTCACCTTGGACTTGGGGTAAACAGCAAACAACAACACAAGTCTGAAATTTCACTAGAGATAAAAAATGGTGGTGGAAAGTGCAGTCAAGTCACAGGTAACTTACAGCAACCCTGTAGGGTTTTCAAAGCAAGAGACTAACAGAGGTGGTTTTCTACTGCCTGCCTCTGAGCAGCAACCCTGGACCTCCTTGGTGGTCTCCCATCCAAGTACTCACCAAGGCCGACCCTGCTTAGCAGCCAAGGTCTGATGAGACTGGGCCAGCTGGCCCAATCCAGGTCATGGCAAAACTAAGTATACACAAACAAAAAATCTTCTTGAGTCTGCACGCTTAAAAACATTATCTCCTCAAATACAGATAACAAAAACCTAGGGTCATGCAAGATAACACTGACAAGACCACTGTTCACTCAGCAAAGTGTCCTAACTAAACATGAGAACAACCTACCCAATCAGATCAGGAGCTTCTTCTAACAAACTCTTCTGTGGCCCAATTCATTTTGCTGGAACATTAGCAATTAACTGGGAGGGCTAAGTTTAAAGACACCTGTGGAACGGTGTCTACTGTATAAGCAGACCCAAGATGTCAAGCTGGCATGGCACATTCCAATTTGGGAAGGGCCCAAGAGCCATAAACAATGCATTGTCTGCCTGTGAAGATGCTGGCAAACAAAATGAGGTGGAGGGCAGGGCCGTACTTGGCTTGACCAGACATACTTGGAGAAAGCCAAGGCCCAGTGATACTGCCAGCATCTCAGGGTTTCACCTTGGATTTGGCTGGTGTCTGTGCAACTTGGAAGGTGATGATGGGCAGAAGCTGCGCCTGCTGCCTTCTCCTACAGTGATGGTCTCAGCGGTGTTACCAGTGCCTCAGTAGTTTGAGCAGAGATCTGGCCCTGGGTGCAAAGCAAAAGGGCCTCATGAGCTGCTGCTGGCATGCATGCTGAAGATTGCTGTGCCCTGTTATAAGGGATACAAAATTGCATTGCAGTCCAATAGGATTTAGTGACAATGTATAAAACTGTAATTAACACGATTATGAGCTAAGAAGAAGAATTGGAAGGCACTGGCACAATCCTATTAATAACTGACAGGAAGCATAGCTGGACAAACTTGCCCCATTTCCATCACACAAGTGACATCAACAGAAAACCACTTACAGCTATACACATCTGCTGGATCATATGTTTCACCAGGCATTTGGTTGAGGATAGTGACGGCTCCATCTCTCTGGCATTCCCAACGCTTGCCTCCTGGTGAGGCCAGTGGTACCATTACAAAAATTTTTAGCACCATCTTTTGGTTATTGCTGTGTTTTATGGGTTTTAATTTGTTTTGAATGCTGTTTATATGATATTATGTTGTACATCGCCCTTAGCCCAGTTTCTCTGATGGAGGGCGGTTTAAAATCAAATCAATCAATAAATAAAGGAGATTTGGTAGAAAGCTAATGCCTTCTCATTCATTACAGTATAAATTATTCTTTGTTTAAAAGTACAGAATATTCAAACATGCTAACTTAAAAGTACCAAAGGAAAAAAAGTTAAAGTGAATGGCAAAGGTATTTAATTAGAAATCTAAACTAATAAGGTTTAGTTCCATGCATTGGTAATTAGGTGAAACCGAAGTTGTTGCTAGGCCATTCATGAAAACAGATGTTGTTTCACAGAACCTTGATATCTTTCTTAAATACCTTTGTAAACAAGGATCAGAAAATATGAACTCTTATAAAAAGGGCTTTATTGTATTTTTATAGCATATTACATACCTTGTAAGAATCAGTTTGTTAAGTGTGAATGTCAGTTTTATTTTCTGTCCCCTTTTTTCGTGGCTATTTACAAGCTTTGTAAGAAATTGTTCTTTAATTAAGTCTAAACATAGTTTTATATAAATGGATTCCTGGAATTAAAAACGTTCAGACTTAAGAAATGATTGTTACAGAGACTGTAAGAGGCCGTAAAAAAGAATGCCACTTTAAACAAAGATTTCTCATTTTAATTAAAAAGATAATCATCAGAACATTCCTACATTTAACAGAACCATTTGAAGCTTCTTTGGGGGGGAAAAACTTTTTTGATGCAGGCATATGTAGGGTAGTTTAGATGATATTTAATCAAAGTCCCAGCCAAGGCTATTCTATTGTGTTTTTAAGTACTGTATCTGCATTTTAGTAGTTTATTCAAATACATAACATTGCTTATTAAACACATCCATAGCATACTTGCAACAAAACAAACCCAATGCTAATTTAAGGAATCATTTTGAGTTTTGTGAGTTTCCTAAATTAAAGATTTCAAACAGATTCCTCCAGATATATCAGCAATTTACACTATACAACCCACAGATTCAGTTTACAGCCCACACAGTGGATACCGCTGTTCTAAACGGGAAAGCATCCATAACCAGCACTCAATTCTTGCACAGTTCTGCTGACAGAAGTATTAGAGGTTCCCTTATTTAGGTTTTAGTGATTAAGATCATGGAATATTTTCATATGCCATATTTTAGAATGCCCCGAAGTGTATGATGAGCTCTGAATCAGATTATGGCTTCTTTGTTGCTTCTACTGGATTTGTCTGCTGCTTTTGATACACTGCGATGGCTCAAGTGGTTAAGACGCTGAACTGCAGGCTGTGGAAGGTCAGTAGTTCAGCAGTTCGAGACCCGGGTGCCGCATGATGGAGTGAGCTCCCATCTCTAGTTCCAGCTCCTGCCAACCTAGCAGTTCGAAAGCAAGAAATTGCAAGTAGATAAATAGGTACCACTTCGGTGGGAAGGTAACAGCATTCCGTGTGCCTTGGTGCTTAGTCATGCCGGCCACATGACCACGGAAACGTCTTCGGACAGCGCTGGCTCTTCGGCTTTGAAACGGAGATGAGCACCACAACCCTAGAGCCCTATTTGACTGGCTTTCGAGCAAGGGAACCCTTACCGTTACTTTTACCTTTGATACACTAGACCTCAGTACAATGCTGAAATATTTGGAGGCAGAAGCAGGTATTAGGGAATGGGCTATGGATTGGTTTAAATAGTTCCTTACAGACCAGACTCAAAGGCTTGCCATGAGACCAGTTATCAACAGTGCAGGATTTGTCCTGTCGGATTTATTCATTCTCTATGTAAAGACCTTAAGAAAAATTATTCAGAGTTTTGGAATTAGATGCCATCAGTATGCTGACGACACCCAGCTCTATATCTCTGCATGCAAATCTCCAGGGGATGCAGGTCCCGAGCCACTGCCTGACTGCTGTAATTAACTAGCTGAGAGTGAACAAATTGAAACTGAACCCTGCCAAGATGGTGGCAATTCTGGTTGGGAAGACTAACTGTGCCTCCGATTTTTTAACCCTTGCTGACTCAGTTAAGAGCCTAGGGGTTATATAGATCTAGCATTACTGCAGACAAGGCAAATTAATACAGCTACAAAAAAATGCTTTCTTTGAACTTACTTTATCCTGGAAGATAAGATGGTCATAAGATGAGCCCTGCTGGATCAGACCAGTGATCTATCCAGTCCAGCATTCTGTCTCACACACTGGTCAACCAGTTCCTCTGGAGGCCCAACAACAGGGCACAGAGGCTGAGGCCTTCCCCTGATGTTTCCTGGCACTGGCATTCAGAGGTTGACTGCCTCTAAAAGTGGAGATTCCCCTACCCTGACTCAGTTGATCTGGCTACCTGGAGCCATGCCACAGTAATATTGAGGCTAGGGCTACAATAATGCACTGTATACAAGTCTCCCCTCAAAAGCAACTCAGAGAATCCAGTGAATGCAGAATGCCACAGCTCAGTTATTATCAGAAACTAGGGCAGTGCATGTTTTGTACACCCATTCCATAGTCACACCACTGGCTGCCCATTTGGTACCAGGTTCAATTCACAGTACTGGCCATTATGTACAAAGCACTTAACAGCCTTGAACCCTCATATCTGCAGGACCACCTCTCTCCTATGTGTCCCACCACAACAACTTGGTTCATCTGAACAGGTCGTTCTACGGGTGCCATCCTATAAATGGGCAAGATCAACAACTGTCTATACACATGCATTCTCTGCAGTGGCTTCCACTCTTTGGAATGGCCTGCTTGAGAAAGTCGGGAAGCCTCCCACAATTTTGGCTTTCCACAAACTACGTAAAACAGAATTGTTCCAGAGGGCACTTTTGTAAAGGAATAGGGCTATATTAGAATGTTTCAGGAAGATATTTCCATAAAGAGAGGAGGACTGTGGATTGTATTGTTAATATGTATTATCTGTTGCTGTATGTTTTTATCTTGGTCTCACTGCATTGTGTTTCTTCTTATGCAATACCATTCCTTGCAGTGTCATGTCCAAAACTTACGCAATTTCTAATTTCTGCAATCCTAGTCATATTACAGTATTTATTAGATGTTTCCTCATTCTATTGATTGTACTGATTTACATTATGTAATCTGCCTTGAGTCTCAGTGAGAAATGCAAACCACAATTAATATACCTATACATATGAAATAGCAGAACCACTGACTGTGAATTGCAGAGGTTTAATTCTGCAAGATTATGCCGATGATAAAAGACAGAGAAAAATATTTTATTATTTACTAATATATACATTTTTATATCGAACAGCTGCTGATGTCAGGACCCACAACTATAAGAACTCCTAAACTAGACCAGATAAGTAGATTGCCCTAGTATTCCATTTCCAGTAGTTGTTTGGTCTGCATAAAGCATTAGGGATGGAATATTTCAGCCACAGTGGTTCAGTCTTCCAGAGATTTAGAGACAGCTGCCTTGAGAATACAAAGATGTTTTGTACACTTAGACAGAATAGCCAGTTGGTGTAGCAGTTAGAGTGCTGGAATAGGATCTGGGAGACCTAGGCTCCGATCCCTGCCCTACCACAGAAGCTTGTTGGGTGACCTTGGGTCCAGTCGCAGCCTAACCTACTCCACAGGGTGGTTGCGTGGATAAAATGGAAGAGAGGAGAATGATGAAAGCCACTTTGGGTCCTCCCCGGGAAAGAAAGGCAGAGTACAAATGAAAAAATAAGAGGGATAATACCTCTTCAATATTCAGACCCCATCAGTACTACTCAGTGGTACAGGTTCTCTATTCAATTCATGCTAAACTTAACAAATACATATGAAAATATGTAAGAATATATGAAACTGTCTTCTGCTAAGACACACCACTGCTCCATTTACTGCTGCACTTTCTATTCTGACTGGCAGTGGCTCTCCAGGATCTCAGACAAAGTTCTTCCCAGCATTTACTATCTAAAATCCTTTCACTGGATGCCATGGATTAAATCTGGAGCCTTCTGCATGCAAAGCATGAGCTCCGCCAGCGAGCCAAAGCTTCTTCCCCACAGACATTTTGTTTTATACAGCTAAAAAAGACAGGCTTTGTCTACAGTTTCAGAGGACAGCTGCACTGATCTGCAAAGAAGAGCGAGATTTGAGTCTGGCAGCACCTTAGAGACAAACAAGATTTTTGGGGTATAAGCTTCTGAGAATCAAAGCTCCTTTAGTCAGATACAAGTGGAACGGAGAACCCTAAGTCAGAAGGGAGGAGGGGCTGTTCCAAGAAAAGGAGTCAGGATGCAAAGGCAATCCACATGCAGTCTAGAAGCATCATGCTTGGCAGCTCACAGCACTGGCCAGTACTCATTCCTCCCTACCCCTTCCTGAAGGCCTGAGAGGACCTTCCCCAGTGATGCTACGGGGAGGGTCACCACAACTCACTTAGCTCGAATTTAAGTAGCATTTGGGCCCAACTAACTATTGGAATTGTGCAGTTCTGGTCTAAACGAAGCCCCTAGAAACTAGACAGATATAGTACTTAGCACCCGTGTTCCCTCTAAGCAAGCTGAGTTAGTGTGAGCTAGCTCACAGTTTTTTAGCCTTCAGCTCACAGATTTTTATCTTAGCTCTGGAAGGATGGCTCCAGAGCAAACTAATTTATGCAGTAGCCAAATCGCTCACTCACAGCTTTAATGCCAGTAGCTCACAAAGTAGAATTTTTGCTCACAAGACTCCACAGTTTAGAGGGAGCATTGCTCAGCACCGATAAAAAATCTTAATACTTTCAGAGTTGCTGCATATACCATTAAATCAACCCAGATTTAATTCAGCCAAATTTAGTCCCAGTTTGCAACACTGTCTCCAGAGCAGTCACAATCCAGCAAGTGTATCATTTCATGGGCAAACTATTGTGCTATTCTATATATCCTTCAAGTGATACTATGCACTTACTTCAGAGTAAGTCTTATGACTTCAAAGAGGCTTAATTCTGAGTAAATCTACATAGGACTGAACTGGAAAAGTATCTGGCTTCAGCCACAACTGGCTTGTGAGTGCATCTGGCTGCAAATCCTCCACTTTACATCTAGAAATGATCAGAATCAGGAATAAGGAGACCATTTAATTTAATGAGAGTTACCCAAAGTCAGTATTACCAGAGGCTTAAGGTGGCACAGGTATCTGTGTAGTCACCAGTGGACTCCTTTCCAACTCAACGGCCCAGTTCAAACATAAAAGACAAACAATGGGTAGGCTGACAAGTTTGAACTTCAGATTCACACACCCCTAATGCTGTCTCCGACCTCCCAGTTCAGGTAAACCAGTGGGTTGCCATCATGTCCCGAATGGAAGATTATGACTTATGGCTTTCTCTCTCCATCCAAATCAGAATTGGAAATATTCTTCAAAGTGTCTCCAGCTCTGATAAGGAAGCAAGAGCTAACAATAGCTTGGCTGTTTGGATGGAGCAGCCAACTATGGTTTGCCTAAACCAGGAAGTTTGGGAGAGAAAGCACACAAGCTCAAGGTTCAGACCTAAAGGATGCTATGTCCAAACCAAGCTAAAAAAATCTAAATTTGAAAAGTAGGCCAGAGGGAGCATCCACCCAAAATTATGTTTTATAAGAAGCAGATTAGAGGCTTTAACAACTGCTAATGAATGATACCACACTATTTACATGATGTAACACAAAGGGATACAGAATCTCTATGACTCACAGAAACATTTACAGACCTAAACTTTATCCCACCTCTGCAGGTTGTGCTAAGCACCTAGACTTATTGTACTCATTCTGTCAGAGAAATCCCTCTGCCAATAGAATGACTGTTTATCTGTCCTGTCCGCAGAAGGGACTAGATGGAACAACTTAGTAGAGGTTCCCCATGGAATCAGTTACAGAAGCGGAGTGGGAAAGGGGGACACACACCACAATGGGGCTTGAATAAAACAAAAAACTAGCCTAGAAAGTGACTTAAGCAAGCTCTAAAAACTGAAAAACATTGTCTCCAAGACAGGTCAGTATGTCAAGAAAATACTTTGAACTGCTACCCTAGGCTTGAGGAGCAGTAGCTATGTATTCATAAACCTTTTGCTAATGACATATTACTACCTTGCTGTGTATTAAGGGGTAAGAAACTGAGATGAGCCAGTTAGCTTTGGGACATGCTCTATGGAAGAAGCATTTCCAACCCTAAAGACTCAGGTTTGGGCTGGGCACTCTTGTTGTTCCAAGGAGAATAAAAGGCTATCTGGTAAAGGCTGGAATGGGATTTGTTTGTGCCTTGGAGTCCTAATTTCAGAGTCCTAATTTCAAAAAGAAAAGAGAGAGTGCTTGTTTGTGAAATTGTGATTGCTTCAGGAAATTATTTTTTTAATTTGATTTGTAGCCCACCCAACCCTGCAAGTGGGCTCTGGGTGGCTCATAACACATAACAATTTAAAAGATTAAAACATAATACAATAAAAGATTAACATTCTAATCCATATATAAATCACATGATAATACAGTTAAAGTGCTCACAGAAAGTTCTGACCTTTGTATGTGTGCTCATATATACAAGTAGCAAAAATTCCCACTTCTCAATACATAAAAAGTATCTGTGAGTGGTACAGGTGAATAGAATAGGTGGGTAGGGCAGGGGGGTTGCTGGTTTTAGGTTGTATGAAGAGCCATGTGACAAAAGAAAGGAAATCAGCAAAATTCCTCCCAAAAGGATCTTGTTTTTGCCAAGGTATTTAACCAGCACAATAATCAACCAAGACTATACCCTAGGCAAGACACATTCCTTTTCCATCCAGCAGTTGTAATTGCTATACAAGTTCATACAGTGGGTTGGTGAGACTATTTCAAACTAATGATGCCCTTAATCATTCTTATTTCTTGTAGTGCAACTTCAACTGTTTGATCTAGACTCTAGAAAAGTTCATACACATGTTTTCCCTATTGATTACCAGTTTTATTATTATTACAGCAAACTGTGGCTAGGATGTTTTCAAGACGTCCATCACCTATTCCCAGGAGCAGTGTCACTCTTATGGAAGGCTTTGAAAAGCAGGATTAGAATTGACCTCACATGGAGCTGAACTAATTCCATGTGAGTCAAAACCCAGGAGCCACAAGAAATACTAGTGACTCTTTGCATGGGAAATGAGGGTACAAATCTATAATTATTGTATATCGTAAGAAACCAAGTCTACATCAACATTAGCTCTGTAGCTTGTGAGAGATAATCTTCAACAATAACAAATCAGTGGAACTCTTTTGGTCCCAGTAGCTTTTGACAAATGTTTTACTTTTCCACCTTTGCTGTCAGAGATACTCTTGTTAAATACACCAGCTTTCAAAAAAGCCAGTTGTCTAAAGGGGTAAAAAAATCCACTTTTAAAGCTAACAGCTAGAGCAGCTAATTACAGTGACACTCAACTCTACTCTTCTGTTTTCATCTAGAAACAATGATGGACCCCATAAACCAGCCCTAGGCTCTGGTGCATGAGGGCAAATAAAATGAAGCTGGATACAGACAAAAGAGACATATTGATAACTGGCAGACTTATGTACCCAACTGTTTGGAGACTTAGGGTCCTGGACCCAGCTGCTGGATTCTCAGGTGGCAGGAGGCAAACTACTTGCTGACAATGTGTTTGTAGTAAATGGCTGTCTTTAAAGATGGTCTGGAAACTGGTACAGAATTATATGGACCACCTCTTACTGAAGAAACAGCAAGAGAGGGGTGTACCACTCCCATTTTATTTCTCCAACTTACTTTTCATGCTTAAGAGCTGATCATAACATTTAAAATCCTACATTATCTGGGCCACACATACAATCAATTGACTGGTAACACTAAGGGAATACCTTTCATAACCCTGACAGATTAGGGGATGATCCTCTTTTATTAACATGAGAATGGCAGGAGGACAGAACTCCCTCCACATCACATTTGTCTTCCTTCTGCCAGAAAAGTAAAAATACTTTTATATTTTCATAATTTTTAAACCCTTTGGTTGGCTTCTCAGTCCTGGTCTTATGGCTGCAGCTGTTTTTCCCATTTTGCTACATCATTAATTTACTAAAACACACCAGTATTTTGCTTCTAACAGGTGTTACTCTGTCTATAAGTTGCTTTTTGTGCTCCTGCTGAAGCAGAAGGGAAGATAACAAATAAATAAGGTTTATAAATTGGTATGCTTTTGAAACATGACTACCACTCAGAACTCATACGTGATGTAGAGTACATTCACCATACAAGTATTTAAACAGGCTAAGGGGTTAACCCATTTCTGTACTGAGACCAAATAAAACCATTATAATACACTTACATTCTAAAAACAGGAACTGTCATTCTGAACACTGGTCTCCATTTCAGAGGTCTAAAAATACTGTTCAAGGACTGAAATAAATGAGATGCTTGGAGATCTGTGATTGGATATTCCCTGCTTCTTTTAAAGCTCAGTTACAGTCATAAACCACTCAGGTCCAGATTAGGGCTATTTTGGGAAAGAGAAGTGTGTACCTCTCACTCCTCCATAGATTCTTGCAAACTGAAACCAGTCTCCCCACGTCCATTATACTTGCCTCCTCCCCTTCAAAGGGTTAACAGCAACACAGGAGCAGTGAATTTAATCAGTGAAACCAGGAAGAGGTGGAAGTATATGAGTGGCAGTACTTTGCCTTTTAAAAGATCTCTGTCACATCTAATTGGACCCTTTGCTACAACTTCGTATTAGTTGGACTGTAAAATGAAATCAACTGTAAAATTTATCAACTTCTGTTCAGCATGTAGGACAGTAGGCAGCAAGAAGATTAATACTGGCAGAAAAGTTGAGACAGAAAACCTGAGCTTCATCCCAAGGGTAGAATGATCCTAGTTCAGTAGTTGTTTGTACCTGAGAAACTTACCACATTAAAAAAAATAACTTGAACTATTTATTATTTATTTATCAAATTTATTATTTATTTATCAAATTTATATCCTGCTCCCTCTCCCCTGAACAGGACTCGGGGCAGCAAACCGCATTTAAAATACATCAATAAAAACAATACAAAGGTACAATAGATAATCTTTAAAATATAATACAGTTAAAAATCTTTCCCCATTAAAATCTATCCACTGTCAAGCAGGGTGGGAATACATGGAGGGTGAAGACATAGCTGAAGTATGCCAGCTGCCTGGTGGATTACAATCACTCAAAGGCTGCCTGAAAAAGGGCAGCCTTGTATGCCCTGCGGAACCTAGGGAGGTCCCGCAAGGCACATACCTCTTCAGGCAGCTAATTCCACAGGATGGAGGCCGCTACTGAGAAGGCCCTCACCTTTGACGACACAAGGTAGGCAGTTTGTGGACCAGGGACCTTCAATAAATTTCAGGGAAGATCATGCCAGGAGAGGTGGTCCCAAAGGTATGGGGGTCACAGGCCATTAAGGGCTTCAAAGGTAAGTACCAACACTTTGAATTGGCACCGGAAACTAACAGGGAGCCAGTGCAGCTGCCACAGGATAGGTATTATATGCGCTGACCAGGACACTTCTGTCAGCAATCTGGCAGCTGCATTCTGGACCACTTGCAGCTTCCGAAGCATCTTCAAAGGTAGCCCTGCATAAAGCGCATTGCAGTAGTCCAGTCTCAAGGTGACTGTTAAGTGAATTACCATGGCAAGGTCTGCCCAAGACAAATGGGGGGCCTGCCACAGATGATAAAATGCAGTCTTTGTCACCAAGGACACATTTGTCCATGGAGAGCAAAGAATCATGCTATACTCCCAAATTCTTGACCGAGTCGACTATAGAAAGACAGACCCCATCAAGAGTTGGTAGAAGTGGTCCCAGTGGTCCAGGCTTCCTCACCACTGCATCCAGGCAAGAGGCCAAGGCTGGAATTCTGGCTACTGGTTGCTCCTTAAATAAGAAGTAGAGCTGAGTGTCATCTGCATATTGATGGCACCCCACCTCCACCAGAGGGTGCATATAGATGTTAAATAACATCGGGGAGAGAATCAACCCCTATGGAACTCCAGAGGTCAGGGCCTGCAGTGACGCCCTCTCCACCCATGATTATCCTCTGGGACTGACTCTGGAGGAATGACGAGAACCAGCTCAAGGATGTATCCCTCACACCTAGGGAGGCTAGGTAGTTGAACAGGACTAAATGGTCAATTGTGTCAAAGGCGGCAGACAGATCCAACAGGATCAGAAATGCATCCTGCCTGCATCAAGGTGTAACCAGAGTTCATCAGCCAGAGCTCTCTCAGTCCCAAACCTCGACTGAAAGCTGGATTGGAAGGGATCGAGGGCAGATGTCTCATCCAGGAATTCCTGGAGCTTTTCAGCCACTGCTCGCTCAACCACCTCTCCCAGAAACGGAAGATTAGAAACTGAGTGGTACTTGGCTAGATCCTATTATCTAACAATTACTTTTTCAGGAGGAGTGTCAGCACTGCCTCCTTGAGGGAGCTGGGAAAGCCCTGGGAGAGTGAGAGATCTATAATGTCTCCCAAGGCTCCTCCTACCATTTCCCGGGAGGACTTCACCAACTAGGAAGGGCAGGAGTAGGCAGTAAGCCGCACAGCCAATAGGACCCACAATACAAGATTATTCTCACAATACAAGAATACAAGATTATTCTCACAATACAAGAACTCGCGGGCACTCAATGAAATTGCTGAGCGGTTGGGTTAGAACAGATAAAAGGAAGTACTTCTTCACCCAAAGAGTGATTAACACACGGAATTCACTGCCACAGGAGGTGGTGGCGGCTACAAGCATGGATGGCTTCAAAAGGGAATTAGATAAGCATAGGGAGCAGAGGTCCATCAGTGGCTACTAGCCACAAGGTATAGATAGGGGCTCTGGGGCAAGTGATGCTCTGTCTTCTTGGTGCTTGGGGGGGGGGTCAACAGTGGGAGGGCTTCTAATGTTCTGGCCCCACTGGTGGACCTCCTGATGGCACCTGGTATTTTTGGCCACTGTGTGTCAGAGTGTTCGACTGGATGGGCCTTTGGCCTGATCCAACATTGACGTCTGTTATGTTCTTATGACCCTGTAAACATCTGCCTGGGACAGTGGGTTGAAGGAGTCCAAAAATGGACCCGAATGCACACACAGGGCCTCAAGATTCCTACTGACTCCAAATGTAGTAGCCAAGTCTTGGTGAAGGAGCAAGACTTTATCTGAAAAGAACATCGCAAACATGTCACAGCCACCAAAGGAGTGGTCAATTGCCTAATAACTCTAAAAAATTCAGCTGGACGTGACACGGCAGATGCAATGGAGGCACATAAGAGTGCTTTGCTGCCTTTACTGCCCCTTTGTAAGCCTTCAAGTGGGCTCTATAATGTGTTCTTGTTGTTTTGTCACAGGTTTATCGCCAGCACTGCTCTAGTAATCTAACTCCCCTTTTACCATCGTTAGTTCATCCATATACCAGGGAGTCAAGGTAGTATGGGGTGAAGAGGGCGCTGGGGGCGGGACAAACCGGTCAATGGGCTCCTGAAGGCCCAGATTCCAGTCATCAGTGAGTTCATCAAAACAGCTGCCAGCAGAGCCAGACAAATCCCACAGAATGTTCTGAAATCCAATTGGATCCATGAGTCTCTGTGTGCAAGCACAAATAAACTCGCCACCCCTGTAGAGGGAGGAGGCAAATCTCAAACTGACCTTCACAAGGTAATTATCAGTCTATGGTACTGCTTCGCAAAGACCCACTGAATCCAGATCCATTCCTGAACAAAAGAACAGATCCAGAATCTGGGATTGCTTCATCTATGGGCATACTTCATATAACTCCTCGGCTTTGCTGTCAGAAAAATATCAAAAGTGGTTACAGGCAGTATGGTTTCCTATGATCAATTATTCAGAAAATAGCGAAACAATTCCAAACAACCCGGCCTATAGAAATTTACTGTTCTTTTGATTGCATTGTACTATATTTGATTATATTACAATCCAAAATAGCCTTAAAGTTAGCATAATATCCTGTTTGTATTGAACTTCTTGATTTTAGTTATCTGACCTAGCTAATGAAAACCTGTGATCTTCTTTTCTGTACCCTCAATGAATGTTATCTAGGGTTGAAATAGTTTTTGTATCGCTATTTATTGCCGAACACTGTTGTAACAGTATTGGAAAAAATTAATTAAATATAAATTTAAAAACAAACAAACAGCGTGTGGCCCACTCTGTGCATGGGGGCCAATACAACCTGGGAGAGTCCAAATGATGACATGGCAATCATAAAGTCTAAGGAGGCACTGGACAAGGCAGCGTCAGCATGGTCACTGAAATCCCAAAAACTATCAGTTTGGGGAAATGCAAGGCCCACTCCGCCACTGCCTCAGCCAGCCTCAGCAGGGAGCTAACTGGTAAGATAACTGGTAAGCTAACTGGTAACCAGCAATCTCCCTGGCACCCCACACCAGGTCTACACATTCAGTGCCAATGATGTTTGGTGCAGGAAGCTGTTTGAAGGAGAAAGAATCTCAGATGAGAACTGCCGCCCACCCCACCT
This sequence comes from Gekko japonicus, assembly GCF_001447785.1. NCBI lineage: Eukaryota > Metazoa > Chordata > Lepidosauria > Squamata > Gekkonidae > Gekko > Gekko japonicus. The sequence continues at coordinate 2,303,945 of NW_015169174.1, forward strand.
GACTTCCTGTGTTGACTGAGTATGCTGGGGGAGTCAGCTGAGTGAGAGCCACCACTTCATCCTCGTGCACCCAGATCTTAGTCAAGCATGCCAGATCAAAATTGCCTTTCCTAAAAAAAAAACCTAGCCTCAAAATCATCGAAATGAGGGTGAACAAGATGTAGACAGCAGAGAAAACATCTGAATAGCAATGGACAGAAGGGATTCTTTATGCGTTCCTGCAAGAGCCCATACAATTATGCCCCTCTCCAAAACAGCTCCACATAACAAACAAACAAAATCATAGTAAGCCCAACTTCCTGTTCTCATTTAGCCAGCAGAAGAGCAATCAGCAAAGAGATTGTCAAGAGTACTTGCTCCATCCCAAGAAAAGATACACACTTGACTACAATAACTGAAGGAGGCACTGGGTCTGACCCACGTAGCAGCTGCCCTAAAAGGCTATCATACTCTAATGGCAGAAATTTCACCTATGACCTATGAGGTAAGGTGATACACTCCTCCTGCAATCCTAAGCAAAGTTACCACAGTCTACATCCACTGACATCTATAGGCATAGGAGTGTACTGATTATCTCTCATTCTCCACATATTCAGCTGTAGCCATGCTTGGTGTTTGACAGAGGAGACCTAGTCTAGTTGGCAGGGACTATAAGTCAAGGATCTTATGATTCATCAGAGCCAGGAACTATTGTCTTGTAGGCTAGAAAGGAAGGAAGAGAGGAGCAAAAATATAGAGGAGTCTGTGTGACCATTTAACAGACAATGCATCTGTCACCCCTGCAGGCTGTTCCCAGAACATAGAGAAAAACCAAGCCATTGGGCATTACTCCTGAGTACAAAAAGGCTGGTGATCAGTGGATTCCACTAAAGGGTTAGAAGCTGGAAAACCTCAGGATAAAGCACAAGTTCTCCCTTGTTCAAGATATTCCAGTTCAACTGATCTGCATGAGCCCTGGACAAATCCACTGCAATAGATATGAGGTGTTCCTCTACCCCAAAGACTGTATGCTTCCTCTAAGAGGGACACTGGATCCAATACAGTTTGGACAGAGATATGAGCTTATACAGTCACTGTCCATCCAAATCAGTGTGTGCTTGAGATAGTTCCTGCCAAAAAAACCCCATGCAGGTTGGCTCTGGTAATCTTTAGCCCTAACTGGGATATGGCAGTGGCTCAATGACACAGCTCATACTTATTTATTTACGGTCCTGGGTTCAATTCCTGCAAGCTCCAGGTAAAAAGATGTTGGGAAAGACTTCCCTATACTTTGTCTGAAGTCCTGAGAGCCACAGTAAAAGCAAGCAGTACCAGGCCAGATAGACTCAGTGTAAGCTTCATATGTTAAAACAATGATCACCTGAGCTGCATCCTCAACTGCCTTGGGCCTACAATACCCTAGCACCTGGCCCGTAGCTACAGTGGGGCATTTCAGAGCCACACTTCCTTGCTTACAGGCCCTGCCCCACAAGTTCCCCACAAGCGGTGGCACAGGGGATTTTCCCTCTGCTTAACGATAACATCTGAACTGCCAAGCTTTGGCAGTTCTAGCCCCGTGCTGGTGTGAGCAACCAAGCCTTGTCCTAGTTCATCGTCTACCCAGCAATTCGAAAGCTTCGGCGAGTAGATAAATTGGGGACCACCCGTAAGGGGGTGGGCACACCACTCCCTTCGGGAAGGTGTTAGCTGCTGAGTGTGACTTCTGAGGCGCGGCGAGATCGGAAAGATGAAAGAGCTGTTTTGGCTGCCCTGCAGTGGAGTGAGTCGGCCAGGCGGTGGCAGTGTGGCAGCACAACATCAAGAAGCCCTGATGTCATCAGCCAGCCGACAAGAATATACGCCGTCGGAACACGACTGATCCAGCCCGCAGATGAAGCCCCGGCTAGCTGCAGTGTGTGTGTAATTAAAATGCTGTATGTTGTCTTCCCTATCCCCACAAACATTGTTAGTCCAACTGTCAAAGAGTAACTGTAAAATCGCTCTGAGCCCGCAGGTGTGTGGGAAAGAGCGATTAATAAATCCGGGGGGGGGGGCAGTTCCAAGCCTGAAAAGCCTTTTTAAAAATTTTATTTTAATATTTGTAGGGGGGGTTTCAGCCGCATGTGCCTGTGCCAAGCCACACCAATTTAATCTGTCTCACTGTGCTGCACCCTGCCCAGCTGGTCCTGACCTCACTAGCACCACCCTCCCATGCTGCCGGCTTTTCTCATTCCCACACTGGCAGGAGCAATGTTTGCCTTCAGGCAGCAGGTCTTCCAAAATCACATTCTGTTACCTCTAAGACCATTTTTCCCATTCCCACACCGGCAGGAGCAGAGAGCCCCTGGCAAGGAGGAGGGGGAGGGAGGGAGACCAGGAAGCTGGCCGGCTGGTCCCAGGATGATGGCATGCTTCCTGCTCTCCCTGGGATGGGGGCTCTCAGGGCAGATGAAGCTGCCACTTGCAAAGGAGCTGAGCCAGGCGCGGAGGCACAGAGTGGGGAAGGAAGGCAGGAAGGGAGGTGACACGGCTTGACTGGACTCAGCCATGCCCTGGGGTGCCCACCTCGTCCGGTAGGAAGAGCTTCTGGACAGCTGAAGTAGGCAGGTTGTGCCTCTGCAGTTGCGCCTCCGCGGTTGTGCCTGCTTGATTTGCATTTGCATTTGTTGAGAATGGGGGTGCCATTGGTGCATGCACAGTGAAGCCAGCCAGCAGAGAGCCACCACAGCCCTAGCTGTGAACGCTGTTTAACTCTAAGCCTTTTCCTTGGCTTCTTCCTTGCCGCTAACTATCCAGCAGTGCAGGAGAGGGGCCTGCATCTGCTTAGTGAGTGAGTCCTTTTATTTTATTCTCCATTTTTTATTTTGCGGCATCACGCCCCATCAGTTTCCCCAGTGCGCCCCCCCCCCCAAATGTCCTAGCTACGGGCTTACCTAGCACTAAACCCCCATTCCACAAAACTCATGAAGATGGAAATCTGAATGTACAGAGGTTTCTCCAGAGGCATCCCCTAGCTAGACAAGTGGTGTATAGCCCAGCAGCAGATGTAAAGTCTCATCTTAAGAAGGACCTACGAGTAAATTGTCTGCTTGTCTGCACCGGATCTCACAGTACCCTGAATGTGGTCTAACTGCATGACTTTTGTGAACTTTTTGCCAGGATTCTGTATATAGTTGACAGAATCTTGTTTTGCCACTCCTGGGAAGGAACATCCTCTTTGAGACCAGTGTTTCCTCTAAGCTGAGTTAGTGTGAGATAGCTCACAGTTTTTTAGCCTCCAGCTCACACATTTCTGTCTTCGCTCAGAAAGGATGGCTCCAAACTAATTTAGGCAGCAGCCCAATCGCTCACTCAGAACTTTAATGCCAGTAGCTCACAAAGTAGTTTTTTGCTCACAAGACTCCATAGCTTAGAGGGAACAATGTTTGAGACTACGTCTAAAATCATTCCAAAGAGCAACAACTTCTCGACTGATATGGGGAGTGAAAAAGTGGTCTCTCAAAAGAAGCACAGTTCACAAGTCCCAACAGATCTCCTCTAGCACCCATCCATCCAAGGCTGCAGATGCTCAAATGCACTGAACCAACTGAAGGAGCCACAACCCTCCACAAAACTAATCAGGCTGAGATGGCTTTTATTTGGTAACTTACTTCCCCAATTGGACTTGAAGGGCAAAGACAAGGGGGTTTGGCATTTTAGTGAAGCCCTACTTAGAAGGAACTGAAGGTTCATTTAACATGATGGAACACAAATAGTAGGAATATGCTCTTCTGCATGCTAACAGTCATAGGATTCACCTTCCCTGAAAAGAGGCTTCCCTGAAAGGGAGTGAGGGAGGTCAGAGTTAAAGGGAGGCTAGAAGGGGTTATCCCTCCCAGATGGAAGAGGGCAGCCATATTGGTTCTTGTAGCCTTGACAAATTGCCTTGGGGCAATATAAGACAATTGGAGCGAGGCACCAGAGCCAAGTGGGTGCTGCTCTCTGGAGTCCTAGACAGAAGGGGGAGACTGACAATGAAGCTTGTGACTATGCCACTAACTGCACCTGTTCTTTTTGTGTTGTCTTGGCTGTGACTGGGAACATGAGAGGAAGCTAGTATCTGACTCAGATAAATATGTTCTCTACCCTCTGCTTGTACACCTTGAATCCAGGGCAAAAAACGGTTGCAGTGTCTTTCACTTCTGTTTTGCTGATCCACCAGTGGAAATACAGTTGGTGCATTTATCCTGCAATGATCAGGAGAATAACTGGGGGGGATAGAAAGTCCTTTCTGCATTCTCAGGTATCCATTAGAGATAGGCTTATTCTGCCTGAGGATAAAAAAAATTGTCCCCTATCTGCCTAGGAGTGCAGGAAAAGACTGCTGCTTTGAGGTGGAAAAAAATACTGGCTATGTTCCCAGCAATAGTTTAGGAACAGCAAAAAGAACCGGGTCTCTTTTGGAAGTTATTAGCAGAAAACTGAGATAAAAGTTTTCTCCTCTGGACAGGAGACCAGATTTTGCTGGCCCTGCCTTTCACAGGAGGAGTTAACATTTTGTTCCATGCTCCCATACCATCAGAATGAGAAGGAACACTTTTTAAAAAACAACTACTGCTGGAAATCCAGTGATGAATAGCCACATGATTGTTCCCAGCAATTATATGAATACTATTCCTCAACGGAGGCCAGATGCATTTGGTAGTTCACAATATAGCTCTGATGAGGTTGGCACACAGTGAAATTCATAGGATCTGTGAGATGAACAACTCAGCGCCTTCCCTGTGCGTTCCTTTGGCCTTTGATAGGGGAGAGTATCTGTTCTGTATTTGCAGTAAAATGAGTTTAACCCTCACTAGGTTTAAAATCAATACAATATCGTAAATCAAAAATTAAGCATCCTTTTTAAAACCAGTTAACAAAATCCACAGGGAATTATACTACCTGCCAAAACTACTCTCTTCAAAAAGACTGCAGCCTTTCAGAGAAGCTGTGCAGGGCACAAATCCAGATCACATGGAAGTCCCTCTTCCCACACAAATGTTTCCCAACTTTGCATCCTCAAATTATAACAATGAGCTGAGAGACTAATATTCTAGATAAGGCAATGGCAGCTGTGGATCTATGCCAGTCAACTGCTTGTACGTTGTTGCTTCATGTATCCTTCCTGAACCTTTGCTGGGAGTTGCAAGATACTATGCTAGGATGCTGCAGTTACAACACATGACCAGCAGGAGAAAGTGAACCATGTTGGAGGTGAAGAATGCAAAACTCCCCTGCAGGGCTGGGGAGAAGAGACTCAGGATGCAATAAGAAAGGTTGCCATTTACACAATGGAGTTCTTGATTATAAGAAATACTTTACTGCAGCCAGATTATAAAAATCACTGGCATTTCCAGTATAAATCCATCAGTCCTCAGGCTGTAATGCTTGGCCATCTTTCAATTGTATAATAGAATTATTAAACAATTCTGAAAATCCTAACCAAAAACAGTCCCTGTCACTTAGTTCAATGTCCCTTTTCAAATGCTTTAGTGACCATTCAATTCCCAGAAATTATTCCAGATTGTCAGCATTCACCTTTTAATGGTTCATTTGGGTAAATGCAATTTCATCCAGATTCCCACTCACCTGGCCCTACCAAAAGATTTGCTTCCTTCACCATGGACCCAGCACACAATTAACTTTGCTGCCAAATTCCACCTTCAAGCAAACAAACAACCCCCATCCATTATTTCATTCTTACTTGTCCAATCAGAGCGCCTATTTAGTATGCAGGTATCTACGCACTCCTACCCTGTTCTCAAAAACATCAGTCCAGCTTCCCCATCACTTCTTCAACCAGACCTTCTATTTAGGCCCATTTTTAGGGTTTCCAAAACCACAGACTTCTACTTTATCACCCAACCCCGTTCATTAACCTTCCAAACACCCTCACTCCAGAAGACTGTGTACACTCTATTCCAGAACCACCAGACCCCTTGTTTAAGAAAATCCCAAATCAAACCCGGTACAAGAGAACAGTCCACCTTCCACGTAAACGATAGCGAAATTTATGAGCTGGATACCCCTCTTCCCCATACCCCCCCCCCCCGAGAATCTTCAGATTTGTAACCCCCTTCCCCGCTCCGCCCTCCCAGTTACCTGAGGGTAGTTTATTCTAGAGTCTCGCATCCTCTCTTCATACCTCCCCCCACTCCTGCATCATAATTCCACTCCCTTTGCACCCTCCTCTCCAACAGCAGATAGTCATCGCCAACCTAAGCCGTTCCTTCCCTGCTCCTTTCTCACCATGAACTTCAGGGCCTTCTCCTGCACCACTGCTTCGGAGGGGTCCATAGCCTTCTCCGATGCGTTTCTGCTGTGGCTCCTGTTCCCCCGCCAGCTCCAGGCTTGGGCTTTGGCCTGGGCCTAGGCCTCCCCCCACTCCCTCTCCCTCAATGCAAGGCCACAGCCTGCGCACAGTCAGATAAGAAACCTCGGCTTTCCTACTGCTCAGGCGAGTGGGAAATGTAGTCCTGTCCTTGCTCCTCAGAGGTAGCCAAAGGGAGAGAAAGGACTGCAATTCCCAGTAACCCCTGCGAAAGGAAAGACCGCGCCTGTCGCCTCGTATGAGGCATTGGAAGTGACGGCCGGTGGGTGTTGTAGTATTCTAAAGCGACAGACAGGGTAAATTAACGTGCAGATCAAGGTTTATCGCTTGGGTATCTTGTAAGTAGACTACGATAAAAGCTGTAGTTTCCGCAGCGACTGAGCTGGGCATCTTAATTCACCTGGAGGAGGCCAAGCAGGGACTGGATGCGGCCGAATGTATACCCAAAAGAACACCATCGCTTATATTAGACATGTCTATTTTTAGGCTCTGCAAGTCTGCAGACTACTGGTTCATGTATATTTGCATGTGAGCATTATGCTTCATTTAGTAAGGAACTCCAACATGATGCTTTATAGGATTGCCATTTTATTGTAAGGTAATTTTCCCAATAAGGCTATAAAACTCTGTAGCAGGGTGGTATACAGATTAAAACACTAACAGCACCATACTAAGAAGGACTATTCATAATCCTACTCAAGTCTATTCAATAGGGAAATGTCCTTGGGGTGCTCCTCTGACATTTTACGCAGAGTTACATGTTGAGTTCCCAACTGGTATTGCTTGTATTGACTTTAAAGCCCTGTATGACATGGGACCAACATACCTTAAGGACCACCTTCTCCCATATGAGCCTACCTATTCACTCTAGTCATCTTTGGAGGCTTTGGTTCAGTTGCTTCCATCTGAGGCTAGATGAGTGGCAACCTGAGAAAAGGCTTTCTTGGTTGTGGCACCAAAACTTTGGAATTCCCTCCCCAGGCAGATTTGTCTGCTTCCCTCTATCAGTGTCTTCTGACAGTGCGTGAAGACTAATTTCATAGGCCATACCCCCAATAATGGTAACTGGCCGCCTCCTTGGTTCTAGTGCTGTATGTTCAGTGTTTTTATTGAATTATAATTTTTAAAGCTGTTTTTAATTGTTAGATGTTTTCATGTTTTCATGTTCACCACCTTGGGGACCCTGATTGGAACTTCATGGAGAAAAAAATGACCTGTCCCTTAATGGACTTAATGGACTATTATTTACCAGGTGATGTTATTTCCCTCTATCCTGTGAAAAACGTCACCTGCCATTTCCGCACATTAAGGAGACAGGACGTTTTTCTGTTTTTTTTTTTTACTATTATCAGTATACCATCTAGAGTATTGAACTTTGAATTTTGTAATAATCATATCATCATTATCATAATCAGTACACTTAATTATCTCTGTGGATACTTAAATCTAGAGACTGGAGCCATAAAACAAACAAGACAGATCTTTCTACAAACTTGAAAAAAGCCCTGGGTTTGCAGGAAAAAAAACAACCCAAATAATAAAAAGCAGTGCTTGTATCTTTAAGAAACAGATGGCTTCTGCAGTCGCCATTGTGGGAATTAATAGATAACCACAACAACACTGCCAGCCTTCAAGCCTTGGATTCTGCTTGTAAAATGCCAGGGGTGGGATGGGCAGGGCAGAGGTCTTTCCAGGGTTGTTTGGGTGTTTGAAAAACGACGCATAAGGACTAGGTCTGGCAGCAACTGCTGGCAAGCCTGGCTGCTCACTACTACTCGAGAACCAGTTTGGTGTAGTGGTTAAGTGCGTGGACTCTAATCTGGGAGAACCGGTTTGATTCCCCACTCCGCCACTTGCACCTGGATGGATGACCTTGGGCAAGCCATAGTTCTGGCACAGCTGTTCCTGAAAAAGAGCAGTTTCTGTCAGAGCTCTCTCAGCCCCACCTACCTCACAGGGTGTCTGTTGTGGGGAGGGGAAGGGAAAGGTGTTTGTAAGCCACTCTGAGACTCCTTTGGGTAGTGAAGGGCGGGGTATAAATCCAATCTCTTCTTCAACTCAACAGCAGCTACTGCACAAAAGCCACTCACAAGGTTGTTCTGAGAATAACATAGAGTAGAGGAGCATGATGTAACCTGCTTTGGGTCCCCAATGTGGAGAAAGGTGGGGTATAAATGAACTTAAGAAATATAACAATATGGGAGGGTAGATAAAAGTTAATTGGTTGTTGGGTGGTAAGGAGAAAAGGAAGTAGTAAAAGGTGAGAAAACGGGGGAAGCAAGGAGAGAGGAAAGGGAAATATTCTGGGGAGGTGGGATACAGGGAACATTGTCAGATGCCCACTGAGGAACTGGTCCCAGCCCAGTGGTTGGAATTGTGCAGAATCTTTCCAGGGAGAAGGTTCTAGGGGGTTAGATAAAGATAGGTTGGCTGCGGACTGGGAAAGAGAAAAGGGAGCAGGAAAGGGGGAAAGGAAATGGAGCCTGCAAGAACATAAGAGAAGCCAATGTTGGATCAGGCTAATGGCCCATCCAGTCCAACACTCTGTCACACAGTGGCCAAAAATACCAGGTGCCATCAGGAGGTCCAGCAGTGGGGCCAGGACACTAGAAGGCCTCCCACTGTTGTCCCCCACCACCAAGCACCAAGAATACAGAGTATCACTTGCCCCAGACCGAGAGTTCCTATCTATACCTTGTGGCTAATAGCCACTGATGGACCTCCGCTCCATATGTTTATCCAATTCCCTCTTGAAGCCGTCCATGCCTGTAGCCGCCACCACCTCCTGTGGCAGTGAATTCCATGTGTTAATCCACTCTTTGGGTGAAGAAGTACTTCATTTTATCCATTCTAACCCAACTACTCAGCTATTTCATGGAGTGCCCACAAGTTCTTGTATTGTGAGAAAGGTAGAAAAGTACTTCTTTCTCTACCCACCGTATCCCATGCATAATCTTGTAAACCTCAATCATGTCACCCCCTCAGTCATTGTTTCTCCAAGCTAAAGAGCCCCAAACGCTTTAACCTTTCTTCATAGGGAAAGTGTCCCAACCCTTTTATCATTGTAGTTGCCCTTTTATGCACTTTTTCCAATGCTATAATATCTTTTCTGAGGTGTGGTGACCAGAATTGCACACAGTATTCCAAATGAGGTTGCACCATCGATTTATACAGGGGCATTATGATACTAGCTGATTTGTTTTCAATTCCCTGCCTAATAATCCCAAACACAACGTGTATTTATAGTTAGGATTTTTGGCCCCAATGTGCATCACTTTGCACTTGGCCACATTGAACCCCATTTCCCAAGTTGATGCCCATTCGCCCATCTTCGACAGAACCCTTTGGAGTGCCTCACAATCCTCCCTGGTTTTCACCACCCTGAAAAATTTTGTGTCATCCGCAGATTTAGCCACTTCACTGCTTACTCCCAACTCCAAATCATTAATGAATAAGTTAAAAAGCATAGGACCCAGTACTGAGTTCTGCAGTACCCCGCTGCTTACCAACATCCACTGAGAAAATTGCCCATTTATACTCTCTGTTTCCTATTAATTAGCTAGTTTTTGATCCACAAGAGGACTTGTCCTTTTATCCCATGACTATTGAGCTTATTTAGGAACCTTTGATGAGGAACTTTTTCAAAAGCTTTCTGGAAGTCAAGTTAAACAACATCTATTGTGTTCCCCTTGTCCACATGTTTGTTCACTCCCTCAAAGAACACTAACAGGTTAGTGGGACATGATCTTCCCTTACAGAACCCATGCTGAGTCTGCCTCAATAGTTTTTGTTCATCAATGTGCTTACTAATTCTCTCCTTAATAACGGTTTCCACCCACTTACCCGGTATTGATGTCAAACTGACGGGCATGTAATTTCCCGGATTTCCTCTGGAACTCTTTTTAAAGATGGGGGTGACATTAGCTACCTTCCAGTCCTAAGGAATGGAGGCAGATTTTAAGGAAAGATTACATATTTTTGTCAGGAAATCCAGAAGTTCACATCTGAGTTCTTTCAGAACTCTTGGAAGTATTCCATATAGGTAGGGCTGCCAGGCCCACTGGGAGGGCAGAGGTTACCCCGCTAAAAGGGTTCCCAATCTGCCAGTCTGGAAAAGGCCGGCGGGGGGGAACCCCGCCCCCAAAGTGCCTAGTTCGGGCCGACGTGCCCAGTGTGATGATGTCACCCGGAGGTGACATCATCGTGCCGGGCATGTTGCTGGCTGACACTCTAGCAATCAGCCTGAAAACTCTATGGTACCATAGAGTTTCCAGGCTGATTGCTAGAGCGTCAGCCAGCGACGTGCCCAACGTGATGACGTCACTTCCGGATGTCCCGGAGAGGAACCGAGCCTCCCCCGCTATTACCAATAAGTAACTTGGCAACCCGACATATAGGCCTGATGATTTATCAGTTTTTAAGTTGTCTATCTGTCATAGAATTTCCTCTCTCATCACCTCAGTCTGACTCAGGTCTTTCAACACCCCTCCTGTTAAGTATGCAAGTCAACAACGAAGTAAGTAACAAGTGAATCAGCTTTATTGAGAACGAGAACTTCCAAAGATCACACAGCATCAGACGACACGAAAACACACAAACAACAGTGGAGCATAGCTCCTTTTAAACTCTCCCGGGCTGGGGTAGCCATGCCCTCACATAGTTTAACATCCAATCAGGTTACAGAGATAACACCCAATCATTTGTCTTCCCTCTAGCACAGACTCTTACATTCCATTGGTTACACTTGTAGTATTCATATTTTGTTCGTATTGTCATCAGCATAGGCAGCACTTTAAAGAATGATAAAAACACTTTGACCTTTAGCAAGGTCACTTTGACCTTTTCTGCCTCTGTTCCCCACCTGAAGTTTGAAAATAATAATGCTAATCTCCCCTACAACTTATTATGAGATTAATGTCATGATGTATATAATATCTTTTGAAGAGTCAAGAATTGCTTTATAGAGCAAGCTGTGATTAAATAGCAGTGGAGAAGCTTTTCTTATCTCATGTATGCTACACATAAACTTTATATAGTTCTTTCCCCTTCCCGATAGTTGTGTTAAGAATTTCAGGCCCCAGGTAAGAACACCTGCTGCTTCCCCAAAGCAGTGGAATATCTACCATACTCTCTAGCAGCAGCTGTAACTGTCTGGCTGGGATCGATTAAGGTATTCCACTCCTGAAATGATCACATGGAACATCTGTGAAAACTCAGAGGCATCCTCAGATTAGTCAGAGACACACCTACAATGGCTAGAATGCAGAAAAAGCTTTAGACATTCAGAAATCCAGAATGAATTCCAAGTCTTCTCTTCATAATGTTGTTGAGTTCAACATTTGTACAAATAGGGAATTGGCCAAAAAGACTCACACAACCACTTTTAACTTTAAAAGGGGTAATTTTTCTGATATGAGGGGACATGTGGGGAGGAAACTGAAGGGAAAAGTAGAAAGGGTCAAAACCATTGGGGAAGCTTGGAAACTGTTTAAAACTACAATTCTAGAAGCTCAAATAAAATATATTCCGCAGGTTAGGAAAGGCACAAACAGGTATAAGAAAAAGCCTACATGGTTAACAAACAAAGTAATGGAAGCTGTAAAAGGTAAAAAGGATTCCTTTAAGCGGTGGAAAGCTAGTCACAGTGAGGCTGATAAAACAGAACACAGGCTATGGCAAATAAAATGCAAGTCTGTGGTCAGGCATGCAAAAAGGGAATATGAGGAGCATATAGCAAAAAATGTAAAGACCAACAATAAAACTTTCTTCAAATACATTAGAAACAGGAAACCAGCCAGGGAGGCAGTGGGGCCCTTGGATGACCAAGGGGTAAAAGGAGTACTGAAGGATGATAGGGAAATGGCTGAGAAGCTAAATGCATTTTTTGCCTCCGTCTTCACTGTGGAAGATGAGAGGTGCTTGCCCACTCCAGAGCCGCTGAGTTCGGGAGGGGTGTTGAAAGACCTGAGTCAGATTGAGGTGACGAGAGAGGAGGTCCTAAAACTGATAAACAACTTAAAAACTGATAAATCACCAGGCCCAGATGGCATACATCCAAGAGTTCTGAAAGAACTCAATTGTGAACTTGTGGATCTCCTGACAAAAATATGTAATCTCTCCTTAAAATCAGCCTCCATTCCTGAGGACTGGAAGGTAGCTAATGTCACTCCCATCTTTAAAAAGGGTTCCAGAGGAGATCCGGGAAATTACAGGCCTGTCAGTCTGACGTCGATACCGGGTAAATTGGTGGAAACCATTATTAAGGAAAGAATTAGTAGGCACATAGATGAACAAAACCTATTGAGGCAGACTCAACATGGGTTCTGTAAGGGAAGATCTTGTCTCACTAACCTGTTAATGTTCTTTGAGGGGGTGAACAAACATGTGGACAAGGGGGATCCAATAGATATTGTTTACCTTGACTTCCAGAAAGCTTTTGATAAAGTTCCTCATCAAAGGCTCCTAAGCAAGCTCAAAAATCATGGGATAAAAGGACAAGTCCTTTTATGGATCAAAAACTGGCTAATTAATAGAAAACAGAGAGTGAGTATAAATGGGCAGTTCTCCCAGTGGAGGGGTGTAAGCAGTGGGGTACCACAGGGATCAGTACTTGGTCCACTGCTTTTTAACTTGTTCATTAATGATTTGGAGTTGGGAGTAAGCAGTGAAGTGGCTAAATTTGCGGATGATACGAAGTTGTTCAGGGTGGTGAAAACCAGTGAGGATTGTGAGGCACTCCAAAGGGATCTGTCAAAGTTGGGCGAGTGGGCGTCAACATGGCAAATGGGGTTCAATGTGGCCAAGTGCAAGGTGATGCACATTGGAGCCAAAAATCCTAACTATAAATACACGTTGATGGGGTCTGAACTGGCAGAGACAGATCAAGAGAGAGATCTTGGAGTTGTAGTAGATAACTCACTGAAAATGTCGAGACAGTGTGTGACTGCAATAAAGAAGGCCAATGCTATGCTGGGGATTATTAGGAAGGGTATTGTAAACAGATCAGCCAATATCATAATGCCGCTATATAAATCAATGGTGCGACCTCATCTGGAATACTGTGTGCAATTCTGGTCACCACACCTTAAAAAGGATATTATAGCTTTGGAAAAAGTGCAGAAAAGAGCAACTCGAATGATAAAAGGGTTGGAACACTTTCCCTATGAGGAACGGTTAAGGCGCTTAGGGCTCTTTAGCTTGGAGAAACGACGACTGAGGGGTGACATGATTGAGGTTTATAAGATTATGCATGGGAAAGAGCAGGTAGAGAAAGAGGTACTTTTCTCCCTTTCTCACAATACAAGAACCCGTGGGCACTCCATGAAATTGCTGAGCGGTCGGGTTAGAACGGATAAAAGGAAGTACTTCTTCACCCAAAGAGTGATTAACACTTGGAATTCACTGCCACAGGAAGTGGTGGCAGCTATAAGCATGGACGGCTTCAAAAGGGAATTAGATAAGCATATGGAGCAGAGGTCCATCAGTGGCTATTAGCCACAAGGTATAGATAGGGACTCTGGGGCAAGTGATGCTCTGTCATCTTGGTGCTTGGGGGGGGTCAACAGTGGGAGGGCTTCTAATGTCCTGGCCCCACTGGTGGACCTCCTGATGGCACTGGTATTTCTGGCCACTGTGGGATACAGAGTGTTGGACTGGATGGGTCTTTGGCCTGATCCAACATTGGCATCTCTTATGTTCTTATGTTCTTATGTTCTTCCATTTAGAAGAGACTTGGCAGCCTTTGAGCTCACCTCTTTTAATATCTTTTTTTTTTTTTTGGAAGCCAAAGCCAAAAGCATCTTTGCCACTATAAAATGGTATATTTGGCAACTGGTCTGTCAAAATTCCAATTTGTTGCAAGAAATATCTTCAATGGTTATTTTCGGTACTTTAATGATGTATTGGTTTTATGATGGTTACTTGCTTTGGGTTCCAGTTTTCTGGAAGAAAGACAAATTTAAAAATGTTTTAAATAAATATTATTTCAGTGTTGTGGTTCTCACATTTTCAGCTTTCAAAGCACTTTCCTCATCCATTTATTTGCCAAAGCTGCAATGGAACAGGTGTGTACTTGGGAGAAGTTTCTGGCATGTGTTCTGGGGTGCACATGTTCCGTTCATGTGGAGAACTGGCCAGGCTTAGGCTTGGTGGGCCTTAGTGTCACCTGTGTGAACTGAGACTGCACAGTACTGAATACAATCAACATTCCCCAGACCCAAAGTGAGGGGGAAAGAAAACTTCAGGTTAGTAACGGTCCTTTGCCATTACTGATCTTACTGATGATTTTCTGATAAGCCATAGTTCCAGCAACAAGGCTTGTTCTAATACACTGCACTAGTGTATTGGGCACCTATTATTTTTAACTCTCTGTGTTTTCAATACTCCACCCCCAGTAATGACTTTATTAACTATAAATTTGTTTTGAATAAGTACATATGCATAAAATCCTTAGAGTATTCGGTGGATTTTTAGATGTTGTCTTCATTATAAACATGCAGTTAATTTTTCATTTCTGGTGTTTTCCCCCCAATCATTGGTACAACTTCAAGAGAAGGCTATATTTTAGTGCTGAAAGAAAAGGTGACCCATGCACTTTAATGGTCATCCCAAGAGGAAAGCTGCTGCATCCACATACTGTTGTTGCCTTGATGTCACTCAGTGCCTCGGAGAGTCTACTGGCCATGGTCTTCCCTGGGGTAAACTCAAGGGGTAATAGGCTATAGTAAAGACATTGAGGGCAGTATGTAGCCTTTTGGTGAACAGTCTATCACAGGTATTTGTCTGCTCCTTTTGCCTCTCACTTTACATTTCTAGTCTTGCTGTGCAATCCTAAACAGAGTTACACCCTTCCAAGCCCATTGGGCTTAGAGGGTTATGACTCTGTTTAGGATTGCACTGCTAATAACCCTTTAGGGGACACAATAGGATTAACCCATGAAACACTGGCAGGTTTCCATCATTTCATATCCTTTGGGCATTATTTCCTGCATTATAATATTTTGAATAATAAGAAGGATGGTTTTAAATTAAATTTGCAGGCCTGCCATCTGCATGCATTCAGACTTTATTACCATCCTCACAGGCAGCTGCTTGTGTTAATTCTTTTCAGACTGAAATGAGAAATAAAGGGAGTTGTGTGAGGAGAAATAGGAAGTTAATAAGATAGTTTCTTGCAAAGCTTATTGTGAGGGGGCAGTGTTAATTGTTGTGCATGTGTAGTCAGCGCTAAATGTAAAATATAGGGCTTTCTGTATTATAAAGCAGGCAAATTATTTCGTAATGTGGATTATTTGAATATGCCAATTGGGGGGACGGTTACATGTGCTGGTTACATGTGGCTGTCATACTCATTGTTCAACATACAGAATATATGCCCTGTTGCAAAGAAGAAGAAAAATGAAAAGTAAAGGGACAAATGTAAATGTAATGGGACAAAAGGAGGAAATGGAATGGCCTCTGATGGCAGAGAGGTTATAAAACTATTATAGCCCTAAAGTCTGGATAGGGGTTTTGTGAACAGATAATGGAGACTCAAAAGAAACAATATTGTAAAGAGGTGGATATACAGTTGCAGCCCTGTCATTGTGTAGCTTTTAGAAGTGTAGTTTCCAGTGATCTGTGCCAGCTTTATACAGCTCTCCCTTAGCAGCGTTGTGCATTATCCTTGCGCTTGTTTTATAAATGCATCCTCAATTCATCTTATTTTAGACTTTTTGAGAGCTAGTGGCATTATGGTGCTAACTCCAGGTCTGGAAATTCCTGGAGATGTGTGGGTGATGCCTGAAGAAGGTGGAATTTAATTTGGGAGGGGAAGGGAATGTAATGTTATAGAGGCTACATTTCAAACTGTAAGTTCCTCTAGAGGGCATAGGTTCCCAAACCTATTTGGCCTACCACCAAAAGGCTGCTTCAGATAGGTTCTGGACTCTTCTTTCTTTATGCTTCCACCGCCCCGTTCTTTGTATTCAACACCACCACCCCCCAATTGCACCCAAGGCTCCGACCGCCCACCTGGATCGTTCCAGCACCCTCAGGGGGTGGTATTGCCCACTTTGGGAACCAGGGCTCTAGGAGAAATAAGGTTGCCAACCTCCAGGTGGGGCCTGGGGATCTCCTAGAATTATAGCTCATATCCAGACTACAGAGATCCATTTCCTTGGGGAAAAAATGGTTGCTTTGGAGGGCAGACTCTGTGGCATCACATCCTTGCTGAGGTCCTTCCCCAGGCTCCACCCCCAGCTTCCAGGAATGTCGCAAACAAGAATTGGCACCCCTGAAGGGGACTGATCTCTGTGGTCTGTAGATAACTTGCAATCCTAGGAGAACTAGGAGGCCCCACCTTGAGTTTAATAACCCTTAGTTGAATGGAGTGCCTAAGAGATTAAGCTGGGAACCCAGGGAGCCCCAGTGCAAATAACATTCCTGTCAGACTCCTGCAGCAATCAGACTCAATAACTTGCTTCATCAGAAGGAAAGTTTATTGAAGCAGTGTTGGCAGGGCATCTACTTCAGGAACTGTGTTAAGACTAAAGCATAAAGTGCAGGGTGAACAGATATACATTGTTCAAAGGGGTCACTGGGTGGCATAGAGCCAATGAGGGGAGAAGAGGGGCCCGCCAGAATGTAACAGTCCCATTTTCCCAGAGAAGGTGTTACAGCGAAGCAGTCAAGGCCAAGCACATAAAACATACAGATAAGGGAGCATCACTGAGGCGACCAGGAAACCAAGGAGTGAACGTTCCCCCCACCAGCAGCCTTTATGGCAGCGAGCTGACAATTCCTGCCACCAGTTTACTTAGTTAGGGGGATTGACGCCTCCATCAGCCATAGTCCCACAGGGTAATTTTACCTACATTACAAGATTATTGCAATGACTGTGCAAGGTGGGAGACTTATGGGGGGGGGGCTCAGTGGCAATATCATAACATTTGGGGTAAGTGCTAGAGTGTTACCCAATGCAATGACATCAGAAGTGCAACATTCCCTCCCCCTTCCACCAACATTTCCCCCACCACCCAGCTGAGCAGTGGCAGGCACCTTCACCCTGGCCACTACCAGCAGCAGGGGCCTCTCCTCAAAAATAAGATTTCTGGCATGGCTATTTGTGGGGCAGGGCTTTTAATTGAGGGGGCGGACCCCCAAAATACCCCACTGTAGCTACGGGCCTGACATTTCCTCAGTCCTTTTAATTGATTTGTGCCTTACTGCAATCGCCATGTCATCAGCATAAGCAAACTTCCTGGATATCAACTCAGAATCATCAGAGATATATAGATTGAAAAAAACTGGAGCGAGGACCAAGCCATGGGGTAGACTATTATTCAGTTTGTTCTGCTTGCTAATTGACTGACCCATAATTACTTGGAAAGTTCTATCTCTCAGTATGTTATTTAGGAGTAAAACTAATGTTCTAGAGGGGGGAAATTATAAAAACTTGTACAGCAGACCACCCCTCCAGACTGTCATAAGTGGCAGTCAGATCAACAAAAACTGCTAATGTCCTAAGACACTTCTGATACCCTGCCACAGTTAAAGGTGTTAAACTGAGAACCTGATCTTCACAACTGCAATGGGGTCTAAATCCTGCTTGCTCTATAGGGACATGTTAGTTAATTCTGTCACTGACTCTGTTCAGATTAGCCTCTCAAGGAGTTTATAACAGGAGCTCAGACGGGAAATAGTTCTGTAACTTTCCACCAGATGTTTTGGTTTTCCAGGTTTTAGAATAGCACATATCTTTGCTTTCTTGAATTCCCCTGAGAGTCTTCCTGTTCTCATGATGTCACTCCTTAGTGAACATGCTGCTGTTGATCAGAAACTCATTATGGATGCAGTCAAAGCCTGGTGCCTTTCTGCTCTTAATGTCCTTCAGTGCCTTGGAAATCTCATCAGCACTGAAATCCTCTAGCAGCTTGCAGTCTTCAGGGCAGGTGTGCTTCAAAATCTGGAGTTCTTTTTTTTTATCCTGATTGTAAAATCTTGGTCCTTCAAAGCTTTGGATAGGGATACCAAGTGGGCAGCTACCTGCTTTGATGTTACCTTTAGATTTCCTCAGAGCACACGTGGGCTTGCACCTAGGGTTTTTTCTTTTTTCTTTCAGGCTCCAGGCTTTCCTACTGGAATGCCTGAAATCCAAATTTGCAGTTGCTTCAGTCCATTTTTGTATGTATGCTAGGGTTGCCAAGTCGATCTTCGCCGGGATCGGGGGGGCTCCCAGCCGACGTCTGGTGTGTGTGTGCACGCGCAAAGCTCGTGCGCGCCGCATGCACATCACCCGGAATTGACGTGACAACGCCAGGCACACTGGGGGCGGGGCCACGGCCATACAAGGGAAAGCCATAGAATTTTCCCTTGGATGGCAGTGGCCCCGCCCCCAGTGTGCCCGGCGTGGTCGTGTCACTTCCAGGTGACGCGCACGTCGGGGAGGAGTTCCCCCCGGGGCCTGATTCGGCAGAGCCGGGGAACGGGCCTCTGGGGCAGGGGTTTTCCCGCCCCCCGGGGGGACTTGGGAAGCCTAATGTGTGCAGTGTCGAGTTCATGGAGTAGTTCATCTGCTACTTCTGGGTCTTTGCTGTTGAGGACATTTTGATACAGCCTTTCGCTCTGATCGCTCCAGCCTGCAATATATTCTTTCTGATAACCTTGAGGAATGTGCATTTTGGACATAAATATAACAACTCCAACAAATCAGCAGTAGTTATTATGTGTTGGAAGAACTCATCCAAAACACCTATCCTAGGGTTGCCAAATCGGCCCGGGGGGGCGGGGAATCCCCCGCTTCCGCAGCCTGATTTCCGCCGCAGGGGAATTCCGACCCGGGGCAACCCCGCCCCCCAAGCTGCGTCACCGGAGGTGAGGCAGCCACGTTGCCGACGTTGGGGGCGTGGCTGAGCTCGTCGGAGGGGAAAACCATATGGTTTTCCCCTCCGACGAGCTCAGCCACGCCCCCAACGTCAGCACGTCGCCCGTCACTTCCGGTGATGTGCTGCCGGCGCGCGCGACGCTCCCCCGCCAAGAGGGGTAAGAAGATTTGGCAACCCTAACCTATCCAGATCTTTGCTGAAACCTTTCCAGTTTGCCCTCTTAAATGTCCATCGTAGTCTTAGAAAAGACCTAATAACTGATATTTGGATTCCTAGCTCAAGGGTTACAGGTTGATGCTGACTGTGTGGGAGAGTCTCAAGAACACGTCTGTATGTAGGCAAGGGCTGACTTCTCCAGTCAGATGAAAAAAATGTTATATCTGAGTTGGACTCTATATTCCATGCTGCTGATCTGAAGGTGCCTCTGTCTTTAGCATCAAAAATGAGATGTTCTTTAGCCCAGTTGACAAGTGCCTCACTATTTTTATCATTAACCGTATATCTCCAATTTCCATGGTGGAATACAGAAGGATGAGGATATGTTGATAGCCCATGTGCTGGCCATGAAGCTGCAGGAGGTTTGTAAACACTGACAACGTGTACTTCCTTATCTCTTCCTTATCATGTCAGTGATCCAGGAATAGGACAGTAAAATGGCCCAGGAGCGAGCTGAGCTGAACAGTCCCTTGGACTCTGTCCACAGTGGCAGGATCATTATCATAGGCTGGGGCTACTTGGCTTGAACCCAGAAAGTGGCAGGCCAAGCCTGTGCCTGTTGTACTAGTGATGGCTGGATGACCTCTGTGGTACTATAATTGTTACTGGGGCTTGGTTCAGCTTACTCCTGGCTGCCAGCTGCCCTCCAGGACAGTAGCCCACCAGGAAGTTTCCCAGGAAGTTAAAATAATCCGCCCCTGCACTGTACATCTGGCACCACTGCACCAAGACACAAGAGTTCTTTGAAAATGTGCCCCTTTTGCACCTTTTCACATTCTTTCCTTTTCACAGTTCTGTTACCCATGACCACCAGCATTTCAGTCACCACTGTTGCTTTATGGCACTGTAACTGTATAACTGAATGTGTTGCTGTCTAAGATTGTCAACACTCAATAGACCATTTCCCCCCCAGTAGCCACTTTTTAACCATTATGCATAAATATTACTGGCCAGTATTCATGTGGACATATATCCATTGAGGGGTTGGGGTGCTGTTGATCAATAGGAACAGCAGGTGTAAAAAACAGATGGTGCCTACATGGTGCTACGTGAAGAGGTAGATCCTGCCCACCCAATAATTCAATACAGTAACGTTTCACAAGATATAAAAATAGATCAATGTATTTAATATTTAGAGTAACAAATGGGATGGAAATGGCAGCAAAGGATAAAGATTTTGCTTTGTTTTAAAATAGAGCAAAAGGGGAAATAATATCAAAAATTCTAGTTCAGTCCAACAGCACAAAAAACAGCCCAAACAAGTCCCTTAGAGCCAGAAGAGGCTTTTTAAAGCCTCATGAATATTTAGCTTGTCCTCATGTAAAATATATGACTTTGTGTAAGGATCAGGCAAAGGAGGTGCATGATTTTTTTCTGATTTATGGGCCCAGTGACGGATTATTCATAGCAGAGCAGCTGTGTGGAAAGATTCATCCACTGCAAAATGTGATTGTACATCAGGCAGTCTGAGGGAACGGAGCTATGACTAATGGCTACTTTACATATAAATGAGAAGGTTTGTGCTAAGAACTGTTTAAAAAATATAGTCGCTCACTGGCAGGCTCTGTCCTCTTTGATCTGAGTGAAGTACTGGGGCCAGGGGAAAGGAGGGACTAAAACTTGCCTGAGGACAGCAATAGCCTGGCCTCCTCAAAATCCAGCTAGTTAACAAATGCTTGGGAATTTAGGGACATAGTCAGTCTCTGCTTTTGCCATTGTGGTCATTAATGATGCTTGGCCCTGAAGAGAGAACCTCCATATAGCCTGGGCCATCTCAGGCCAGAAGGACGTAATAATGACAGCTCCTTCCTGTGTATAGCAGCAACAACTGGAAGGAAAAGAACCACAACTGGAGCCACACCTGGAAATGCAGTGATACAATTTACAGATTGCAGGAATCTCCTGCCCACAGGTAAGCAGGCCTATCTGTGTTGCAAGAGTGGGAAAGTGGCTCAGCTGGGTAGGCTGGAATGGAAAAGGAGAGGTAGAGGGAGGCGGTGTGGGGGGAACCAAACTTTATGACAGGGAGAACATTTAGAAAACTATGTGGCTATTCTGGGGGTTCTGTGTGACCTTGTAGGAATAGTGTGGTAGTGGCTGAGGATTGTGGGGGAAGATAAAGCACTGGGTACTACATGGAATAATATGGATTAAAATTATTGGACAACATTCTTCAGGTTTTAATCTCTCTTAAACTACTTCTGAGTCTGCCTGGTATGGGCAGGAATTAGATCTCACCTGGCAGGAATAGAGATAGATCCTGATTTCAGATTTCCTTATAGAAGTGGGACGGGTGGTGGCTCAGTGGTAGAACATCTCTTTGGCATGCAGAAAGTCCAAAATTCGATCCTCTGCATCCCCAGTTGAAAAGACCAGGTATTTGGTGCTATGAAAAACCTCAGCCTGAGAACCTGGTAAGCCACTGTCAGTCTGAGTAGACAATACTGACCCTGATGAACAAATGGTCTGATTCATTCATGATATAAGGCAGCTTCATGTGTTTGGAGAGGTGCTGTGGCTCAGTGGAAGAGTCTGTGCTTTGCATGGCAGAAGGTCCAAGGTTCAGTTCTGGGCATCTCCAAGCAAACAGATCAGATGATGTGAAAGACCTCTACCTGCCAGTCTGACTGGACAATACTGACCTTGATAGACAAATGGTCTGATTCAGTATAAGGTAGCTTCATGTGAGTATATGATTCTCTAGAACTTTTAGCCTTTTGCCACAATTGTATTTCGATCACTTCCTCACTCTTCTCTTTGAGACAAGCTGTCTAGACATTGCAGATGTGGGCAGATGTTGGGCCTGTAATTTATAACAACGGCCTCCAGAAGGCAATTCCAATTTGTTTTGCTAATGCTTTAAGTTACAGACGCTGAGATCTCCTGTAAATACTCTTGGCTTGTATATTAACTACCATTCAGGGTTTGCTCAGCAAATACTAGATAACTACAAAGTGTTTCTATCTTTTGGTCTCTAGTGGAGGTGGGGATGTCATAACAATGGATAGGGCTTTCATTTCTTAAATTGAAAATAGGCAATTGGGAGATGCATAGGAATAAGTACCATTTAGCTCACTGGGATTTAATTTTGAGTAAAGGCTGTTGAAATCAGTCTGCAAATCTTATGCACTGTGGTGGAACTAAATCTGAATTTTCATTTGGTTTGCATTTCCATCCACAGCTTCAAGTCTGGATTTGGTCTTTCTTCTCTCTCATGGTTCCTCATCTTCTTCCTTTTCATTCATGGAGTACAGAAGTACTTCTGAGTACAGAAGACAGAGTGGGTGAGGGAGGGAGGTTCATCCCTGGCTATGTATCACAGCCTCCAAATGGTTTGTAAGAAGGTACGAAGCCGCAGTTATGGAAAGGAGATTAGAGTACAGCATGAAGAGAAGGACTGCATGTTAATAGCACTGACCACTGTTTTGCAGCTGAAAGGGAATGTTTCTATGAGCTGTGACTGACAGCTAGTCAGATTGTACATGAGTGTCTCTCCCAGTGTGCCTCAGGCCCCCACTGCAGCCCATGAACACTCCTTCAGGATGTTGACAACCCTGTTTGAGAGCTGTATTACTTTGGAAAGACATGTTCAGTAGTCAGTACAATCCTGAACAAATTATACTGTTCTAAGTCATCCAGTGACATTGGTAGGCAGTAGATTTAGGATGGACAAAAGGAGATACTTATTTACACAACAAATTATTAAAATGTGGAGTTTTCTGCCAAAGGATGTAGTGATGGCCACAAGCAAAAACTGGAAAAAGGGGGGGGGGGACTCAACCCAGGGTATGACTATGAACCAAATAGGGCTAAGCTAAACCATATATATGAAAAAGTACAAATATTTATTAAGGTGTACACGTGTTAAAACTTTCCTGATTAAAAATTGCTTTGTCTAAAATCAGACTGTAAAAGCTTGTCCACTTTACATACAAATGATGGATAAAAAAGTTACCTTTATCTTTAATAGAATCTTTTTTTTATTTAATAATGGTTTCTTTTATAAATTTGGACAAAATAATGAAGATGTTTCTCCCCCCCCCTATTTTTCTTTGAACAATTTCAGGAAACAACATCTGGTTTAATTATATGGATACTAGAGTTCTGTAACAGGTCTTTGAATGTGTGTCTAGAATATATAGATAATAGTGACCACTGAGGAAGGCCCTTAGGGGCCGAAACGTGTATGGTCTTTGGTTGTAAAGTTTTTATCCATCATTTGTATGTAAAGTGGACAAGCTTTTACAGTCTGATTTTAGACAAAGCAATTTTTAATCAGGAAAGTTTTAACACGTGTACACCTTAATATTTGTAGTTTTTCATATATATGGTTTAGCTTAGCCCTATTTGGTTCATGGCCACAAGCAAAGACAGCTTTAAAAGGGGATTAGACAGATTAATGGAGGATAGGTCTATTAGTGGCTACTAGCCATGGTGGCTAAAGGGAAGTAAACATCTGTATACCAATTCCAGGCAGTAAACATTTGTATACCAATTCCAGGAGGCAACATCAAGGGAAGACTTTGGCCTCTATGCCTTGTTGTTGGCCCTCCAATGTAAGCAGTTGGCCAGTGTGTGAGACAGGATGCCGAACTAGATGGACCACTAGTCTGATCTAGCAGGGCTCTTCTTATGTTCTTAAATCCATTGAAATCAATGAACTTAGAAGGGGTCTAATTCTGCTTAGGATGATACTGCTAGATTTTTTTTTTTTGATGCAGCTGGTAAATGCTGAGAATCTTGCTGGGGGAAAATAAGGTGATAACATTGTATGTGTGTAAAGTGCTGTTAAGTCGCAGCCGACTTATGGCGACACCACAGGTGCTCAAGGCAAGAGACGAACAGAGGTGATTTGCCATTGCCTGCCACTGTGTTGCAACCCTGGACTTCCTTGGTGGTCTCCATCTGTGTACTAACCGAAACTGACCCTGCTTAGCTTCCAATAACTGGCAAGATTGGGCTATCTTGGGCCTTCCAGATCAGGGTGTGATTACATTTGGGATCTGTTATTGCAACTTTTGTATCCTTGGCTACCAGCTGGAGCATCTGTGTTCCTATGTAAGTGGTTATCTACAGTACTAGTCTCCAGAAAATTTGATGGAATTTTATTTTCATGCATTAAAAGATGTATGTGCCCCATCATGAGTTCCATCTCTGTTTACATACATGTAAAAATGAAATGGGAGATTCTACACAGATGTGTTGCAAAAGAAAACTCGCAAGTTTGAAGATCCCTGAATTAGCATCAAAGATCTCAAGATTTCTACCATAAATGAGTAGAATGTGCATATGCCTCTGTAGGCTGGCATGACTAATGTTAATGCTTCCAGATCTTTATGATGTGGCCTGTAGTGTTCCTTATATTTGGATTGGGAACTCTTACCCAAAAGATTTTAGTAGAAACAATTCTAAGTGCAATCAGAATCCTCAGCCTTCTTACTAGTGAGGCAGTCCAATGCAACTTGGTTGGACTTCTCAGGCTTCAAATGCATTTGGAATTCTAGCCCTGATGAATTTATGCAGAAGACAGGACTGCATTAAAATACAGAATCAAATGCATAAAGTTCCTTTTAAAATAGAACATCAGAATGCTGATCTTATCAAGTTACACCTGGAATAAATTAATTCCTGAATTAAGCAATTACAGTAAAAAAAAAACACCCTGACACGGTGTAGATTTCATTTCCTTGCAGAGTATAGAATTCAAATTTTGCTACTTGTACCAGAGCATGAAAGTAAAAAAGCAAAGTTACCAGAAAATGATTTTTAAAACCTGAAATTGTTCCATATTAACATAAAGCAATAAAAGGAAGCTAGGCTTAAAAATGTCTTTCACTGTTAGGGGAAGGCATCATTAGTTAATTCGAAAGATGACTTCCAAGCTTATAGCTTCTAAGTAATTTCTCATTCACAAAGCTGCCATTGCGTAGGAATGAAATCAGGAAAAATGCCTCCTCAATTCATTAGGGGTTATACAAGATGTGTCATCAAAAAGCAATGAAGAGAAAATGTGCCAGACTGCGGAAACACGAGATAGATGACAATTTACCCAGTCAGAAATGTACCATGATGAACAATGGAGGCAAAGGATGAAATCTCAAAACAAGGGAGCCAGGATAATCCAGAGTTTGCCTTTGTCTTGGAAACATGAGTTCAGATGCTTGTTCTGTTACAGATGCACAGGGAGATCTTTATTTTACTTTAAAATATTGAAAGAAATGCATCCTTTTCCAAGGAATTAGGATTTGACAGCACTAATGCACAGAAAAGATACAATCAGTACTGGTGGGGTAGAGACTAGAAGTACAAAATTCTGGGGGCCCAGGTGCCAGGCAAGGTGATACTGGTGCATAATAGCAATGGATTGCATTTTTAAAAGCTTATAAGTGCTGTGTAAACAGACAAAATGGTTAATTCTTCACAAAGCCAGAGAACCTTGAATGACAGGCTGTTCTAAGAGATCTGATTGGTTAGCATTAGCTGAGCAGAGAAATACTTCTGAACTGAATGCTGAGGAGAATTCAGTCTGATTTCAGTTTTAGCTGAGAAAAGCTGAGTACTGACAGTTTCAGAATTCAGCCCTGACTGAGAGCAGTTTAACACAGATAGGAGAAATGGGGGGAAATTGGCAAGGATGAATGGGTAGTTAGATTACAACTCCCATTCAGGCCAAGGAAACAGGATAGCTCTTCTAGAGAGTGAAGAATTTCCCTTCCCAGTCAAACAAGGACTTAGCTCTGAAGAGTACAGAGATCCCTTGTCTGATGTGGCTAGAAACTGCCTGTAGAAACCTTAAGTCAGTTAAAAACTCTAGAGTACCGGTGTTTCAAGGGAAGGGGTTTGGGCACTGGAAAGACGGACAAAAGAGTGCACAAGCCTTCTGGAAACAAAAGGATTAGAGAATTCTCAAAGAAAGTGTACTGGAGTGTTTGAGGAAAACACTAAAACAAAAGACTCTCAATATAAAGATTGTAGGTAACTCTGAATAGCTTGGGAAACTTTCATTAGCCTGAAACGTAAGAACGACAGTCTGTGCGTGTACTGGTCTTAACCTCAGAAATTGTAACCCCTGATTTCACCTGACCTTCCCCTCTATGTTGAATAAAGTATTTTGTTAATTTGGAAAATAAAAACGTCTCGAGTGCCATTAAAGTTAAAGGGAGCTCCCATACCTTTCCTAAGGTTTCTGGGCTGAGCAAACAGCCAAAATATTATACTTTGACAGGGTGGGACAGCCACATTTTGTCAGGGAAGAAGAAAACACATTACTAGGGTGGCTTAGTCAGACAGGGAAAGAAAAATGGAGGGAAAATCTTGCCTTTGAGGGGAGGGAAGGGGACAGGGGCATCATAACAGCATTTCTAACCAAGCATGTGTTTTTCATTTTAACGTGTGTTTTGCAGAAGGTGGCCCAGAGGGAATCTTTGTCTGGGTGGCTTTTGGCAGCCCTGAATAGAGGTCCCCATTGTCAGAAGAATTGCAATCAGACAATAGCGAGAGAACAAAGAGAAAAAGCAATGAAGAGATGTGCCAGACTGCAAGAACCATCTGTGTGCCAGAAAAGTGCCACTACCAAATAAGGATGCCAGCCTCCAGGTGGGACCTGGGGATCCCCTGGAATTACAGCTCATCTCCATACTGCACACTGGAGAAAATGGATGCTTTGGAGGGCATTATATGGCATTATATCCTGCTGAGGTTTCTTCCCTCTCCAGGCTCCATCCACCAAATCTCCAGGAGTTTCCCAACCTGGATATGGCAACCCTACTCCCCCATCCCTTGCCAATGGCCGGGGGACCTGGCAACCCTACAAAGTGGTAGGCAGTTGGGGGTATAGTCCTCTGTAGTGGAGTAAATGCCTGGTTCTGGGAGCAACAAAGCTAATATATTGTTTGTTTATTTGGGAATATACCTTAACCAATTCTGAAGGCCTAAAACAGAGAGCAATTTTAATTTAAAAAGAAGCAGAAAAGAAGAACAAACTAGATACTGCCTTCTAGAGATCAGCTTCTCTCTCTTTATCTCCCTCCCCCCGCTTTGTCTCAGTTCCCCGGTTTGAAAAACGGGAACGTTGAGACCTTTATGCACATTTAATGTACACAGTTTCCAAAAGCATCCCTCAACAAACCACTGCTCTTCTAAAGATGGGTAAGTCAACTCCCATAGCTCCATGTACCTGCTGCCATTTTCTGAATCTATTGTAGAGAGGGCTGTACTCTGCCACTATATCATTCTAATGCAGGTACACTCATTTAGTGATATTTTAAAAACATGCAAAATGTAAACAACTTGAAAGCATCTAATATGTTTAAAGTTCATTTTTCCTTTAAAGCTTTGCAAAGTAAAAGGACTAGAATCTTTAAAAAAAAACAAACCACTGAAAAATCAGAGAAGGGCCTGAATGTCCTTGGCTGGCCTCCTTCAGACCCCCCCCCCCTCCATCTAGTTAGATATGTTTTTGAAGTGGTGCCCATCCATTTGATGCAGAGCCATTAAATGCAGATGGATGTCAGTGAAAAGTCACTTTGGGGAGTATTCTGATCAGTTGTAAAGGCACAGGGGAACTTAAAATGGCCCAGGAGCCCATGAAGTTGAGCAGCCTTTATCAGCTGTACAAGCCATCCCTGCAAGGGCCACTCAGCTGCTCAGAACCTCCCAGTGAAATCAGTGATGTGCATCAGCTCACTCTTTGCCTCCCCTGCTGGCAGTAGTGCTGTAGGTAGCAACTGGTGAGCCAACAACAATCACTGATGCCACAGAACTGTCCAAGCTAGGGATGGGCACAAACCAGGAAAATGCAGTTCATTTTGGTTTGTGGTTCATGGCGTGCACAGTTTGTGAGCCATGAACCATCACAAAGTTCTAAGAGCCAAACAAACTGGTTTTGTTTGTGAAGTTCATGATATGGTAGAATGCCCCCCTGGCATGCTAGAGACACAAAACTCGTGTGTGGGGGTGTGTGTCTCTAGCTGACTCTCCTCTACCTGCCTTCCATGTGGTGAGGACTGGATTTACAAGGTCCAAGTTACAGCCCCCCAAAGAAGGTGCTCCCTGGAAAGTGCTTTCTGGGGAAATGACAGGTGCAGGTTCATGAGTGTATAGAATGAATGCTGTGCAAGCTAGAGACATTAAACTCACAGGGGACCACCCTCTGATACTCTCTACATGCCCTTCCAAGTTATGTGCAGATTTGACTTAGGGGGTCCAAGTTATGCCCCCCCCCAGAGAAGATGCCCCAAGGAAAGTGCTTTGGGGAAAATGTCAGGCGCAGGTTCAAAAGTGTATAGAATGGACCCCCTGCAAGCCACATACACCAAACGCACAGGGAATCTTACCCTGCCACCTGCTCCTCTACAATCTTTCCAAGTTGGGGGTGAATTGCTTTGAAGTTTGATAAATATTTTGAGCAGAGACTGTCTGGAAATGTATCTATTCACAAACTGCCACAAACTACTTGAAAGTTCGTGCTGGTTGACCTGCTACAAACTTCAGTTTGCAAACCACAAACTGGCCAAAATTCATCACAAACTTTCGTTCATGAGCCAGTTTGTGCCCATCCCTAGTCCAAGCCAAGTAGCCCCTAAGGTGCTGGGAGAGCCACTGGGGCTTGACTCTGCTTTCTACTGGCACCCGTGACTCTCCAGGCCAGTGAAGCATTAGGAAATTTCCCTGTCAATTGAATGGCTAGTTCGCCTCAGTGTCTTTCATAGTTGCCCAAAAATGGGATTTTTGAGGTCATGAATTTTGTCATGCAAGGTTGAGAAAAGCTTTGCCTGCTAACATTTCCTCTGCTACACAACAGTTATATGCACAAGAGCATTGTCCTCCTTTCCATCTGGCCACCCTACTTGCAACAGCTAAAATATGCAGGTGGTATGCTTTTTCTGATGATGTGGGAAACCCCTTAGCTTTGATTCTCATCTTGTGAGAAAGAATGGAATAATAATTGTGAAGCAGTTTACTACTACCGAAAATGTTTCTAATGCTTTTAATATGCAATCCTGGGCTCTGAAGGCACCAAGAAGGAGATGCAGCTGCCTCTAAGAGATACCGAGGGGGTATTTCTTTGTTTTATACGCCTTTTTGAGTCTACACTGGATTTAATAATACAGGCAATCTATTGCAACAGGCGCAAACCCACTAGACATACAGAGCATCTTGATCCTCTTCCTTGTAGGTTCCACTTTGCAACTTGGCCTCCCACTGAGGAGATGGGGTGGTGGGCAAGGATTTTGAGAGGAACTTAGCAGGACCCTCTTCCACCCCCTCTCAGCTCACTCATGCTATTTCAATTAAGCACTGCAGAATTTAATCTCCTGCTCTTAATAAAGTTTATTGTTGTCTTGCCAACTCGCCTCCGGACACCAAAATGCTATTACTCCTAACGCGACGGGAAGGGCTATTTTACTGCTGCAAACTTTCTGACTGAAGAGGCAGGGAAGAGAAACTCCCATCCCACAGCAGGCTGCAAGCCATTTGGATCCAGGGAAATTAACGGCAAGGAAATGTGCAGGAGGCTGCAGGAGTGAGCCAGAGGGCAGGAGGGTACTGCAAAAGCAGACGCATCCGTACACAGAAGGCATGATGCAAACACACTGTGGCAAAATGGCACATGATCTGAACATGTATGCAAACATTGTGCCTTATATCACAGTATGTCCTGATCTGGAAAACTGCAAGTGAATGTTTTAAAAGGATGGGGGTAAAAAGTTGTTGAATTACAGTCCCCTCTGCAGATCTTTGGCAGGCTAGAGTCTGTTTGAGATGTGCTATCCTTCTATTAATGTTTGTTCTCCACTTCAACCTTCAGTTCAGCAAGATTCCATCCTTGCTCTCTGCTGTTCTCCTTTCTCTGTTGCTTTCCTTTCTCCTCACTGATTTTGGAGGAGCAGTTCACTTCTGGGCAAATGATAAAATTCTTCCTCAGTGGATGAAAACAGACAATGAAATGCCTCTTAGTTACTTTCTCAGCACATGTCATGTAATGATTGTTTTCAACAGTGTTTTTTTAGGATCCAGTTATATAATGAGGCGGAGCTACGGTGGCTCAAGTGGTTAAGACGCTGAACTGCAGGCTGTGGAAGGTCAGTAGTTCAGCAGTTCGAGACCCTGGTGCCGCATGATGGAGTGAGCTCCCATCTCTAGCTCCAGCTCCTGCCAACCTAGCAGTTCGAAAGTAAGAAATTGCAAGTAGATAAATAGGTACCACTTCGGTGGGAAGGTAACAGCGTTCCGTGCCCCTTGGTGTTTAGTCATGCCGGCCACATGACCACGGAAATGTCTTCGGACAGCGCTGGCTCTTTGGCTTTGAAACGGAGATGAGCACCGCAACCCTAGAGTCGGATTCGACTGGCTTTCGAGCAAGGGAACCTTTACCTTTACCTAGATAATGAGGCATGTGAGCAATGCCATACCATGCCATCAGCGGGGCTATCAAGGGGGAAGGGTGTGTGTGTGTGTGTGAGTGTGTGTGTGTATAAGTAAAGTGCTGTCAAGCTGCAACCAACTTATGGTGATCCCACAGGGTGTTCAAGGCAAGAGATGAACAAAAGTGGTTTTCCACTGCCTGCCTCTGTGTAGCAACCCTGTTATTCCTTGGTGATCTCTCATCCAAGTACTGGCTAGGACCAACTCTGCTTAGCTTCCAAGATCTGTTGCCTGGGCCATCTAGGTCAGGGTGTGGAAGGGTCTTGGGGGACCAAATCCAGGGGTAGGACAGGTCTCCTCAGAGACCCATGGAGCTGGGAAGGTCATGGGATTTGCTTTCATGCAATATTTGGGATCCAGGTGGGGTGAGGTAGGTCTAGAGGAAACTTGTCTGGGGGCCCATGATGGTTCTTGGCAGTTCTGGTTGCCAGAAACATAGCTAAAGTGGTAACGCTTAGGTCACCACATGACCAAAACCTATGGATGACCAGATACTGACACAGAGCAATCTTCTGGAACTTTTCAGCATTTTAACCATGCAGTGAAGAACTGTTTCCACAGTCTTATTTATGTTGTTAGGAAAAATACATTTCTCTGATTCTGTTTTGCGTGTACTGCTCAAATGCTTCTACTGGTATTTGCAGAGGAGTATTATACACAAACTTACAAAAGTCTAAGTAAGTTTTACAGCTTATGAGCCTTTGTAACCTTGCAATCTCAGTGATACATACATCAGGTTCACATGACTGACTGCTCCATGCAGGCACTTTTATTTCCCTGACCAGTTTGCACCACACTGGTGACAAGCAGGTTATCTGAATCACTTGACACAAATACAAACCACAAACTTTCCAGATATTTGGAACTTTTAGCATGTCTCATGGCAGAGTGCAAAATCACAACAAATGATTCACACAACCTGCTTGCCTCAAATAAAATGCAGGCTAGGCAGAGAGGAAGGGGAAAGGGCATCAGGTTACACTCAAGAGTAGCTGTGTGAATCAGCCTAGTGCCCTGATATCATATGTGTTACCAAAACCGATACCCACTTGCACACATCTCCATATACACAGACACCTTCCACCTGCCTGCCCATCTGCACACCCCTCTTCGTCCCCTCTCTGTTCCCCATGATGAACTTTCACACCCCTTCGCCCCCTAGTAGCGTCTATAAAATCTAAAGATTCCTCCCCTCCCTTCCACAGGCCCCTGCTCAGCAAAGCAGGCCCTGCTTCCTCCGCTCTCCTCTGTCTGACAGATGCCTCAGAGCCCGGGGCCGCAGTTAAGGTGACAAGATGCAGCCATTCTTTATGAACATTTCTTT
>NW_015169174.1:2336143-2338931 GCF_001447785.1 Gekko japonicus
AGAAGCAAGCGATGTCACTGCCGCGCCGGCCCATTGGATGGAGAGGCTAATCCTGCCGTGAATTTCATTACTGCTTTTATACCCTCGGAATTAGCTGGGCGGCGGTGAGCCTGATTGCCTTTCACTAGGGGTTTGCTGGGGAGCTGAACGGATTCCACTTCTGATGGGAGTACTGCCGAATGACCCCAGCTCCCTAGCCACTTTGATTATTGCGCCTTGTCTTTGGGGGGGGCAGGTTGTATATCTAACCCTCCCTGGTTGCACCGTAATGGAAAGGGAAATGGAGCCCCTCTGTGAGAAATGGTTGCGTCCTAGACAGCAGTAATTGCTCCCTGTGGGGGTGCAATATGTCAGTGGCTCCTCTACCTTACACTCGTAGTCTTTAACTCTGGAAACTCTTTCTGTTCCTTGATTGTTTCTCATTTACACCTTGGGCCCAGCATGATAATTTTCCTCAAAATGCTATGGATGGGAGGACGACTTTAATCCCTGGAGACAATAAGATGCCCACATCATCCTGTTCCAAACTTCTTTTTTTCAGGTGGGACACACACACCAAAACATAGATCAACAGTGGTGATAGGTAAGTAAAAATTGTAACACTGCCAGGTGTGAGGAAAGAGGATGGGGTAAGCTCAGCCAGAATGAACGGGTGTTATTTAATTGTAACCTAGTTCCTCTTCCTCTGAGACTCCCATTCTAACTGTAAGGAATCACAAAATCACTTCCTCCTTTGCCCTTCCTCTTTTCTGCTGTGTATACATGGCTTTTCAGTCACACCTGTTTCCTGACTCTCTTTCCCCTTGTACAAGTACCTTACATGTCTGAGCAGACTATTGCTATTGAGTAGGCCTTACTCTGGCTCAGGGAAATTGCTTCAGCCCATTGTAGTGTAGTGCATCACTACCTCCCTCCTGGGCCAGTCAACAGATGGAACTGGTCACCACCTGCCTCTATGGCAAGGTTGCTGCTCCATTTGACTCCCCTTTCTGCTTGGTCCTCTGCTATATTCTTCATTCTCTTCTAGGGTTCCCAAGTCCCCCCGGGGGGCGGGGAAACCCCCACCCCAGAGGCCTGTTCCCCGACAACGCCCCGGGGGGAACTCCTCTCCGACGTGCGTGTCACCCGAAAGTGACGCGACCACGCCGGGGGCGGGGCCACGGCCATCCAAGGGAAAACTCTATGGTTTTCCCTTGTATGGCCGTGGCCCTGCCCCCAGCGTGCCTGGCATCGTCACGTCACTTCCGGGTGATGTGCATGTGGCGCGCGCGCACAACTGACGCCAGCCAGGAGCCCCTTGCTCCCGGCGAAAATCGAGTTGGCAACCCTATTCTCTTCTGTTACTGATTCTGTGTCAATATCTTGGGCCTCAACAAAATGAGGTTGCCCCCAATTTACCATACCAGTAATGCAAATTGCATTGGTTTTGTTGTGAAAACGCCACAAAGATTTCTGTGCCTAAAATATAAAATATTTATTGGCAAAGTTTATCTACAATGTTCAGGCAAAATGCCAGAATGTGTAAAAAAACCCCTAAGTCCAACTTAATTTGGGGCCTAGCCCACTATACTGTTCTTTCAAGTCATTATAGCAACTGAATGAAACAGAAAATTAAGGAAGTATGACCATCCGTTCCACATCCAGTTGGAAACACGTGTCAAGAGAGTAGATTTGCAGTTGTTACTATTCTCTGTTTATCTTGAACATGAGGTACCAACATGGATTATGCCATGAGAACTGCTGTTGGTGGACACATAGTACAAGTAGTTTCTACTTTGATAGATGACCAAATACACCAGCATTAGTAATCTTATTTCCAGGTTTATAGATGGGTGGTAATCATTAAGCATGAGGCTTCATACAGTTAGACAAAAGTAGAGATGGCTGTTGTTGTTATTAAATCCCAACAAGGGTTTCAAAGGTGTGACCACGATCATACCTGTGGATATTCTTTACTCTTGTAATGTTAGAACTTCTTTATCAATCTGGCCATTGTTTCTGTTGTTGAGGTCATTGTTCTAGAGTAATAAGCAATAGGTGCATCAGTAGCGACAGACGACGCTTGACTGTGGATTGATCCAACACCATTTAGTGAGAAATCACACATACAGAAGGCTTTGTCATGCTCCTGAGACTGCTTCCAGTTGACTTCTTTATTCATCAGTTGATGGAGTTGCTCTATACTGGCTTTATCTTTCAAGAAAATGTTATAATAGTTGATTCAGAGGTCATTTCGGGGGGGAACGCGGGGGAACACAGTTCCCCCGGGTGAGGTGCAGGGTGCGGGGCACATGACGAAGCCCCGCCCCCTGCTTCCGGCCGCCCCGCTTCCAGCCCTCATTCAGCCAGGTGGAGGCAGGAGAAGAGGGAGGGTAAGTTGCTTCCTCCCTGCCTCTCCCCACCCCTGCCTGCCTGGGGCCAGGGAGGGCCTTGGCGGGGCTTCCTCGCACTCCCGCTGGCCTTGCAGATCCACCGCCGGGCCCCTGATGTCAGGGGGTGTGGCATATGCTAATGAGTTATGCTAATGAGTTCCCCTAGCTCTTTTTCTACGAAATGACCCCTGAGTTGATTAATCCTAGGAAGGCTTGAAGATCTTGTCTGCATTTTGATGCAGGAACACCACACATTGCCCTTTACTTGTAAATGCCAGATACATTTCGTAGGTAGTAGTGGAAGCTTTAGGATTTTCTTTTTCTTTACTCTGAGACCAGATTAATCTGTACAGTTTTTCTTGCTGATACTATGAGTTGCTTTTCAGTACATCGTCATTAAAGTATGGAATAACTTC
>NW_015169174.1:2338974-2343178 GCF_001447785.1 Gekko japonicus
GCTATAGAAATTCCAGAATGTGGGCACTTGACCTGCTGGGTACCAGTGTCATGAGGACCTGCCCTTACTCAGGCTTGACTGGAAAGGAAGACTCCTTAGAGGAAGAGGAAGACCCTGCTTGGACTGAGGAGCTCTCTGTGGTCCCCATTATACCTGAGGTTCCCTGCACCGCAGAGCCTCCACAGGAAGTCTCCATTCTTTCTCAACCACCACAGACTCCACTAGGATCTCCCTAAGTGGACCCATTCACTTTCAGCAGCCCCTAAAGTTTCCTCCAGGAGCAAACAAACTGGAGAGCCAGAGCTGAAGTTTGGACCAGATGAAGGAGCACCCTCCAGTGTCGTGCAGGAGGACTGCAACACCCTCTATGTCTTTGCAGGATCCAGGATATAACTCTGGCCAGAGGAAGGGTTGGGGTCCTCAGCTCCCTCTGTGAAAAGTACTGAGCCTGATGCATAGCGAAGTGATTTCAGCTCATACTTTATTTAGAGATGTAGAACAAGAGAGAGAATGCCAGCTCGCAGGCCGGCTTATATTTAGGAGTCAAACCACACCCAAGCACACACCCTTCACCAGTGATAGGATATTTACAGTGGCCAAGAGTTCCATAGGTCCTACCTTGGATCCTAGCCCTCTGATAGGTGTGGGCTAGGATCCGTTTGGTCTATTGTTCCTTAGAGCGAAGCTAGGGCTCTTTGCCTGACCGCGTGTGGGCTTGGCCTTGCACATGGCCAAGCTTAGTATACAACACTCTGTAGGCCTTCAGTTGTGCTTTAGCCTTTGCTGGTTCAACAGGTCTCTGCTCTAGTTTGTGCTCATCCTGGACAACTTGCAGGAAGGCTCCTACTCCTACTACTCAGCTCCAGCGGTTATACTGAGGGTCTGCTCCAGCCTGGTCTGGGCTTGACTGTCCCCCGGAGATTATGCTTAGAAGGCTGAGTGACAGGAGAGGTGGTAGGGTTGCCAGGTCTGGGTTGGAAAATACCTGGAGACTTTGGGGGTGGATCCAGGAGAGGATGGGGTTTGGGGAGGGGCCTCAGCATGGCACAATGCCATAGAGTCCACCCTTCAAAGCAGCCATTTTCTCCAGGGGAACTGATCTCTGTCAGCTGGAGATCAGTTGTAAATAGGGTTCTTTTTGTAGAAAAAGCCCAGCAGGAACTCATTAGCCTAATAGGCCACACCCAACAGCAGGAACTCATTAGCATATTGGGTCACACCCCTGACAGCACAGCTCATGAGCACATTACCAGAAGTGTGGTTATCCAGCCACACCCACCTTTTGCTTGTTATTCTGTTTACCTTGTTTGTTGTCAAAACCCAGGGCCTTTTTTTGTAGCAGGAACTCCTTTGCATGTTAGGCCACACACCCCTAATGTTGCCAATCCTAACAAGTTTCTGCTGTTGGGTGTGGCCTATTATGCTAATAAGTTCCTGCTGGGCGTGGGAGCCAGCCGGAACTCCGTTCCTGTGCGTTCCTGCCCAAAAACAGCCCTGGTTGTAAAAGTGGGAGATCTCCAGGCCCCACCTGGTGGCTGGGAACCCTAAGAGGTGGAGCAGATGGAAACTGCTTGTTGGCTGATGGAAACTGCTTTTTAGTGCTTGGAATGAGTGGGATTATCTCCTTCCTTTCCAATAATAAAGGCTATACAGAAGATTAAGAGAAAACCTCTATCAAAGGAACCTATGCTATAATTTTCAGGTTACTGTCTCTCACTGTTCTTGTACTAAAACAGCAGAGGGAACACAGAGACTGATTTGATTTGATTTATTTAATGTGTACCCCTCCCTCCCAACCAAAGATACAAGGACTGGGGAGTAAGGGCAAAAAAATGAGAGGTTCTGGTGACAGCAAGAGGAAGGGGAATGTACCTGCATGCATGCACACCAGCACACATCTTTGCACTGCAATATAGCAAGTCTGCCAGAGAAAGGGCTGCTAAAGTTCCTCGTGGGAACAACATAATCGTCTTCCGACAATATGGCAAAGATACCCAATGGAGAATGCTGTATAGTTTTTTGAGAAAACCTACATAATCAGAAGAAGAAAACCATCTTTCCTATTCTTGCTCATGGATATTGCCTGTAAAATTTCCAAGGAGTTTTTGCATTCTGACATAACACTTTGCAAATACAATTCCTGCTCAGTTCCCCCCCCCCCTAGGAAATAGGTCCCACTTAAAGTACTTCTTGAAGATTGCCCCTTTCTGGAAGATCACAAAAGTGCTTTTGTCAGTAAAAGGTTTATTTTTACTTACCCCAGATAAAGGATTTTCTGCTCACAGCCAGCAGACCACCACATATGATCTATCAGAGTAATACGGTGGCAAATATAGCTTATGTGGTGCATTATGAAGAAGATAGTGTTCAGGGAGTGGGGGATGCTTGCCTTTCTTGGCACAAACATAGCTGAGAAGTTACTTGGGTGTGTACTCTGTTTTGCTGCTCCTGTTTCTGAAGAAAATCAGATAACTGGTGGGGCAAAGGGGAAGCAAAAGAATGTAAGAGTAGCAGTACTGGAGCGGGCCAATGGTCCTCATAATCCAGTGTCCCATTTATAACAATGACCAGTTAGATTCCACAGGGAAGCCCATAATCAGGGCCTGCTGGCAACAGCCCTCATCTGCTGACCTTTCCCAAGGAACTGACAGTCAGAAGCATTCTGCCTCTGAACTTGGAGGACCCATTTGGCTATCATAGCTAATAAGCAGAATAGTCCTGTCCTCCATAAAGTTGTCCAGTTCCTTTTAAATTCATCTAAGCCAGTGGCCATTGCTACATCTCACAGTGGTTCCACAAGTCAGCTATCTCTTGGGTGAACACATAAAGCTGCCTTGTACTGAATCAGACAGTATTGTCTACTCAGTATTGTCTACTCAGACTGGCAGCAACTCTCAAAGGCCTCAGGCAGAGTTTCTTCACACGACATGACTGTCTGTTCTTCTTTAACTGGAGTATTGAACTTGGGATCTTCTGCATATCAAGCAGATGTTCTTCCACTGAACCACAGCTCCTACAAGAAAAAGAAGGTGCCATTTTGTTTATCCTGAAGTGACAAAAGAGTCAGTGTATTGTAGTGGCTAAAGCATTGGACTAGGATCTGGAAGTCTCAGGTTCAAATTCCCACTCTGCTATGGAAGCTCACTGGGTGACCTTGGGCCATTCACACACTTTCAGCCTTATTGATTTCACAGGCTTGCTGTGAGGATGTAGTATAAGAGAACAGAGCAATGTAAGCTTTATTAGCTGTTGTAGATTTTCCGGGTTGCTGGCTGTGGTCTTGGCACTGTAGGACCTGACGTTTTGCCAGTAGCTGTGACTGGCATCCTCAGAGGTATAACACAGAAAGACGGATACTCCATCTTTCTGTGTTATACCTCGGGGGATGCCAATCACAGCTACTGGCGAAATGTCAGGTCCTACAGTGCCAAGACCATGGCCACACAACCCGGAAAATCTACAAAAGCTAATGAACTCCCGCTGTGAAAGCCTTTGACAACAATGTAAGCTTCTTTGGATATTCATGGCTGAGAAAGGTATAAATGAAATGAAATAAAAAGGTATAAGTAAAATAAAAAGACCCATGAAAATGATTAAAGTGTTCAAAAACAAGCCTCTGTAGATAGCTGTTAGCTTTGTTTGCCCTGTTCTTCCTCAGGGAGGCACACATGGTTCTCCCCTTCTCCATTTTATCATTGCTACAACCCTGCAAGTTAGGTTAGGCCAAGAGATAATAATTGGCCCATGGCTGAGGTGGGTTTGAACTTGTGCTGGCATATGGAATATCTGCACCAACATCCCCTGGGGAAAAAGCAG
The DNA here is from genome assembly GCF_001447785.1 of Gekko japonicus. Taxonomy (NCBI): domain Eukaryota; kingdom Metazoa; phylum Chordata; class Lepidosauria; order Squamata; family Gekkonidae; genus Gekko; species Gekko japonicus. Next base: position 2,342,791 of record NW_015169174.1, read on the forward strand.
TGTCAGGATGACAACTGCCATGCAACAGTGATGAACCACAGGGTGAGCTCCTTTCATATGTTTTAAAAAGCACACAGAGCCCTTGCTATATGGCAATGTTCTATGGTGGCACCATGCCACTGTGTAGTGGTCCCCAGGTGACAGTTAATTATGCCTCAGTAAGCCACTTGTTATTAAGTAGAACTCATCTCTCCCTTATAATAAAAGAGTTTTGGGTGCCAAAGTTCTAAAATGCACTCCTTTAGTGTTAGGCCGAAAAAACTGCCACTCGGAAGACACTGGCTGGGTTCATTGGCTGCTTTGTGCAGTCCCGGCCAGCGTTCCAAGGTCATTTACATATGGAAGCTGATTGGACTACCCTCCATTCCACACCTCAAACTCCCCCCCC
>NW_015169174.1:2344597-2347559 GCF_001447785.1 Gekko japonicus
GATTGGGGGGGCAAGGCGGGCGACGGAAGGCCGATGCCTCCGTTGCCCGGCCCTCTACAGAATCCACCCCCAAAACCTCCAGGTATTTCCCTCCTTAGAGCTGGCAACCCTACATTCCCCTCAGTGCCTGTTGGTAGGCAACTAAGCTTGGTCCTGTCACCTACTTTGGCCTTTGGGAGAAACCACATTGGGGCCAATCCTGATAGGGTTGCCAACTCCAGATGGGAAATTCCTGGAGACTTGAGGGATGGAGCCTGAAGAGGGTGAGGTTTGAGGAGGGGTGGGACCTCAGACAGGTACACTGCCATAGACTCCACCCTCCAAACCAGTCAGTCCCACATAGGGAACCATTGTTGCCAATCTCCAGGTGAGGGCTGGAGAGCACTCAGTATTACAACTGTTCTGCAGAAGGGAGGGCAGAAGTCAGCTGAAGTCAAAGGGGCAGATAATGGTAGGTTGATGGCTACCTGGGAAGGAGATGGGGTTGCCAACTACATGCTGACAAATTCCTGGGGATTTGAGGGGTGGAGCCTGGAGAGGGTGGGGTTTGCAGAGGGGTGGGACAGACAGGTAGAATGCCATAGACTCCACCCTCCAAACCAGCCATTTTGTCCTGGGTAACAATTGTTGCCAATCTCCAGGTGAGGGCTACAGATTACTCACAATTACAACTGCTCTTCAGGTAGCAGAGATCAGTTCCTCTGGAGAAAACAGTGGACTCTGTCATTATACCCTGCTAAGGTCACCACAGCAAATTGACACTGTTTGCCCAAAGCCAGAGCACTGCCCCAGAGCCTCTTTCTAGATCCCGTTGTATTGCTTTCACAACGGGCTTTACTGCTAGTACATTCATAAACATAGTATCAATAAGCAAAACCATTCATCTTGTTGAGAAGGTTAAGAGGAGAAATAGAGGTGGTGAAGACTTATTGGACACTGGCTGAATTCTTTAATGTGGAGAAATCAGAGAAATTCTGGTTAGACTGACACACACTTGGAGGATAACTGATGGACTGACGGACCCCGCCCCTCAGGTATTGAACAGGGCATTACAGGCTGTAACTGGTTGGCTTCAACAGAGCCGATTGAAATTAAATCCAGCAAAGACAGGTGTCCTATACCTTAGTTGTGGGGATCTGGAATCGAGAATCCAGCTCCCAATCCTTGGTGGGATACTGCTGAAGCTGGTGCCGAGGGTGAAGAGCTTGAGGGTGCTCCTGGATGCCTCCCTTTCAGTGGAGGCCCAAGTTGCCACCGTTGCTCGATTGGCCTTTTACCATCTACAGCTGGTCAGGCAACTGGTCCTGTATCTCACTTCCCAGGACTCATCTACAGTGATCCACACAATGGTCATTTCTAGACTGGATTATTGTAACTTGTTCTATGCAGGGTGGCCCTTGAATTTGACCCAGAAACTGCAACTAGTGCAGAATGTGGGGGCACGTGCACTTACAACAACGCCTGTGCAGGCTCATGTTCAGCCAGTGCTGCGGCGACTGCACTGGCTGCCAATAGAGTACAGGATCCAGTTCAAGGTTTTGGTGGTAACCTTCAAAGCCCTATATGGCCAGGGGCCTGCATATCTTCGGGACCGCCTCTCCCCATATGTCCCTTGCAGAGTGTTATGCTCAACTGATCAACATCTTCTGGTTGTCCCTGGTTCCAAGGATGTCTAGCTGGCCTCGACTAGGGCCAGGGCTTTTGCTGTCCTGGTCCCAGCCTGGTGGAACAAGCTCCTTCTTGAGATCAGGGCCCTGTAGGATTTTTTACAATTCCGCAGGGCCTGCAAGATGGAGCTGTTCCACCGGGCCTTTAGATGAGGCAGCGGACATCCAAATCCATCTCGGCCTCCCCTGCTGACAATGCTGGCCAAATGGTACTAGCCCAAACTGAGCAACATTGTTGAGGCGAATCCATACTGATTGTGTTTGTTTTGTGTTTATAACAGAAATATGGTTTTAATTATCTAAATTATATTGTTATTTTTATGATTTGTAACGCACCCTGAGCCTGCTTGCAGGGAGGGTGGGATAAAAATTGAATCAAATAAATAAATAAATGCTGATATCAGGTCACTTAGGGAGGATGTGCATATCACTGAAGAAATGCATGGCCATAATAGTGTTAGTAAATTGTAACTACTTCTAGGAGAAACCATTAAGAGGTTTCACTGGCCTAAGAACTTGACTGATGTTCTCCAGGGTTTTTCTCCATAAAACAAATTAATCTTGTTTCTCTCTAAAGAGCAGGGATAGGCAACGTGGTTAGATGTGGCCCCAAAAGCAATTTTTCTGGGCTCTTGAGGCCCTACCAAACATGTAATAAACAGAGGTTCCACCCATTTATTGTTATACGATATCTCTTAAATGTCTATTAAAAATACCCATTCCATCCAGGTCTTAAAGCCAATAGGCTGTTTGGCCAGAAAAAGACTGGAATATAACAAAAATGTAGTTGTTGTTCAATATTCATATTAAAAAACAATGTTTAATTGCAGCAGCTATATATTTACACACATCTAAATGTTATATTAAAATCCAGGTCCACTAACAGAGTAATAACAGTTAGAAGAGCAAATAGGCTTCTTATTCAGATGATGATCCAGAAATGTTCTTCTCAGATCCAAATAAATTACACAGAAAAAGAAAAATTGCTCAATAGTTTCTACTGAAGACCTATCACCAGGGGTCATTTGGGGGGGGACGCGGGGGGACGCCATCCCCCCGGGTGAGGTGCGGGAGGGCGGGGCCTGGAGCTCCCTGCTGGTGCCCACTGGAGGTCGCCGCCGGCTGTGGGGAGGATGCGGGGCGCGCTGCGTTGGGCACGGACGAGCGAGCAGGTTTCCCAGCCGCCTCCCAGCTTCGCCTTTCCCGTCACGCTCGGTGCAGCAAGCGGGCGGCTGAGCGTGGGGGAAGCCGCCGCCGCCAGAAGCAGCCCCGCCGTTCCGCGGCTCGCCTGCGCC
>NW_015169174.1:2348357-2354958 GCF_001447785.1 Gekko japonicus
CTGCTCCTTTGGAGCTGGGGAAGCCATTCCCAACGCAGAGAAAGAGGGTGAAAGAGGCTAACCAGAAAGTCTTCTCATATACTGGGCAGTGGCTTTAATTCACTGCATTGTAGACCTTTGGTAGAAAAGAGGAAAGTAAAATATTTTAAAAACACCAACACTAAAGATCTGCTGGGTTCTTTTGAAGGACCTTCTCCAATGAAATGGTAGAATGTAGGGTTGCCAGGTCCCCTTGTTGTGCTGGTGGGGGGATTTGGGGGGCATTCCAGATGGGCAGGGGGGAGGTCACGTGATGCACTGATGTCACCCAGAAGTGACATCAGTGTGTCCATGACGGGGTGCAATGCTCTGCTTTTGGGGCAAACTCTATGGTAAAAATGGCCTCAAACCATAGAGTGTTGCCCAAAAAGTACGCCACCTCCTGACATCTCTGACACACTGATGTCACTTCCGGGTGACATCAATGCATTGTGCAGTTTTGGGGGTGGGGAGATTTTCCTCTTGCCAGCCAGCTGGCAGGTGGCAGGCAGGAGCCCATGAAAGGGGGAGATCCCCTGCCTCCACCTTAGGAATGGGAACCCCAGTGATGTCAGGGGGCGTGGCCTTATGACACACTTCCGGTGATGTCCGGGGGTGTGGCATATGCTAATGAGTTATGCTAATGAGTCCCCCTAGCTCTTTTTCTACGAAATGACCCCTGCCTATCACAGATACAACTCTAGATCCCCTTTCTTGGCCTGTAAATCATCTCTGTAAGATAGCAAGTGGAAGTGAATTCATTCTTACAACAACATAAAATCTCTAGTAACATGGTACCGTAATACTATAGAAACAATATGGTAACTGGTATTAATTAAAGTATGAATATTCAAAGTATGGATTTTACATTTGTTTCTAAAAAGGGTCCTAGTGTAATAGATTTATTGAATTTATTTGTTAAGATAACCTATTTTAAGGTATATGCATCTACTGTTAGTGACCATTTTCCTGTTCTTTAGCAGCTGGGTATTAAAGTAAACCACACCCCTGGGGAGTTAAACCCTGATTCTGAGTCACCATTTCCCCTGATCCCATGGCGATGGGATGAAAGGTCAGGGAGGAAGTGGCTCAGTTACTTTATTCTGAAGAAATGCTCATAAATAAGAACAAATGTATGGCTTCTTGGACAGAGATTTTAAGGGAATTCCAGGAGATGCTAGACCAAATTAAACCTTTATTGGTGAGGAGGGGTGCTAATAAACCCAAATGGAAAAACAAAAAGATTTGGTTTGATGTAGAGTGCAAAAATAACAGGAGGAAAGTCATGAAAGACTACTATAAATTCAAGAAATCTTATAATGTTGCTACACGAACAGTATACCTTAATTCAAAGTGTAGATGTAGGATCCTTCTTAGGCACAAGAAGTATCATGTTATCTGACAGTTTTGGGCTGATATCATTGAGGCACCCACCAGTAAGGACACAAGATCCTTCTGGAGGCTCATTAACAGGTCATTAGCTTAAAGAAAACCAAATACAGATAATTGTATCTCTTGTAATAAGTGGGTGGAACACTTTATATCTTTATCAGGGCATTAGCATATTAGGCCACACCCCTGACAGCACAGCTCATTAGCATATTAGGCCACACCCTATGTCTTCTCTTGGCTTCCCCGGGCGCCCAGCGGCTAATGAGAGCCCAGGCAAGCCCCCCCTTGAAGAGAAGGGAATGCAGTTTAAGCTGCCTTCCCTTGGCTTGCCCGGGCGCACCGCAACTGTGGGGCACCCGGGCAAGCCACCCCTTGGATAGGCAGGGGAACGCAGAGGGAGGCATTTAAATGCCTCCCCGATCCTCCTAGGAACCCCCCTGGCCCACCCGCCTCAGAGTCGCTTGTGGGGGTCGCTCTCCAGGCCTTCCCTCTGTAGCCGTGCACGCAGAGATTTTGGCTGTAGTGGGCGTGGCCAACTCTGAAGCCAGCCGGAACTCCGTTCCTGTGTGTTCCTGCCCAAAAATAGCCCTGGTCTTTATAGTAGCTGATGCCTCTTCCCTACCATCATCTATTGAAGCTATGTTGGATTGTAAAGGCAGAGATATTACTTGGTCCCTGGCTACGGAAGCTCACATCGTGAACCTTATTTCTGGTTTAAAGGTAGGTAAGGCAGCAGGGCTCAGTTGGATACCACCAGATTTAATCAAGAATTTTGCTGCTTGGTGGTCCAAATCTTGACATACCTGTTTTGGACCATTGATTATTCTGGACAGTTTCCTGTGACTTGGCAGGAGGCTACAGTGGTTCCTATTTATAAAAAAGGGGATAAACTCAACCTGAAAAATTACAAACCTGTAAGCCTGTTGTCATCTTTTGGCAAACTTTATGCAAGCCATATACTCACTAAATTGAAAACTTGAATGGACTCGGTCACTCGGAATATCTGTCGGGAATAGAACAAGATGGATTTTGAAAGGGTATGTCAACAACTGATCATTGTGTGGCCCTTGTGCATATGGCTGAGAAACATACTAGAACCAAACAGGGTAGGTTATATGTTGCTTTCTTTGACCTAAAATCTGCATTCATTATGGTCCTTCAGGATAGACTTTGGGAGAAGCTATGTAGGACAAATATACTAGTTAGGTTACTTTTTTTATTAGTTTTCTTTACTCTAATACTCAGATTAGAGTCCATTATGGTGTAAATGGCCATTTATCTGCTCCCATAGGGGTCAGGAGGGGTGTAAGACAAGGTTCTGTTCTTACTCCTACCTTATTTAATCTTTACATTAATGATTTAGCCCCTAGACTGAATATGCTGTCTTTGCACCCCCCACAGCTAGGGATTCATCTGATTCCAGTCATGCTTTATGCAGATGACGCGGCTCTGCTATCAGTAACCAGCCTGGGACTGCATCAATCAACTGAGATCTTCATTCAATATTGTGCTGATGACCACCTGGTAATTAATTTAGAAAAATCCAAGGTTTTGGTTTTTGCTAGATCTTGTAGGCTGAAATTATGCTGGAATATCTCAGGTCACATGATGGTAAAGTCCAGTTTTATAAATATCTGGGACTTACATTCCAATGTTCACTCTCTTGGGCTTTGAACACTAAAGCCAAGGATACAGTTGCAATTTTGAGGGATTCCCCCCCCACACACACACCACAGGTGCTCAGTTTGTCCCTGCAGCTCTGGATGCATTTTGGGCAAAAATAACCACACTGTTCTTGTAGTCTATTCTGGTGTGGATTGGTAGCCTGGCTACATGCCCAGATATAATCCAGGCAGATTTCCTAAAATCAATCTTAGCATGCCCTAGATATATTGCCTCATCCTCCCTGTTAATGGAAACTAGGCAGAAGACAATTTCTCTTATAGCTTGGTTAATGGTTATTAAATATTGGCTTGTAATTAATCTAGAGAGTAAGGAATCAGTAATTTCAATGTCAATATTAGATTATTTTAGACCTGGATGGGTTCACCTGCTCATCGATAAACTCAACTCGATTTGGATTGTGACTCGTATCTGGCCTTAGGGAAGACTGGTACTTATAGTTTGGTTAGTAGCCACCTTGTGGTGGAAGAATGGTGCATTCTTCAGGAAGGGATGTGGTGCCTATGTTCACCCAGGTACTTTGGATATTAAAAATACATAGTTACATGCAGTGTTCCCTCTAAGCTGAGTTAGTGTGAGCTAGCTCACAACTTTTTAGCCTCCAGCTCACAGATTTTTGCCTTAGCTCAGAAGGGATGTCTCCAGAGTAAACTAATCTATGCAGCAGCCAAATCACCTGCTCACAATTTTAATGCCAGTAGCTCACAAAGTAGAATTTTTGCTCACAATACTCCACAGCTTAGAGGGAACATGTATGGCTGTATATGAGCACAAGTGTGCTATAAACTACGTAGCCTTACTAATAATTGGTGTCACCTGTGTAATGGAGCTGAGAATTTCAGGTCCCTGAATGTGGAGGAGCAGCCCTTGAGACTATAGAAGTTGGCTAGCCCTGTTTTAGATCTAGCTTCCTGGCTCCTTTCCCCTCAAACAGAGGACTATTTTATCTATGCTTCCTTGTTCTCAGATCTGAATACAGGAACTTCCTTTACATGCATAACAGAGGGAAGCCAGAGTTCCACAGAAACTCATTATGCTGTTTTAGCTTCCAGATTCTATTAAGTTAAGCTTTTCTGATATTAAAAATGAATCCTGCAGCACCATGCAGTTCGGGTTATCCCATTGTACACCATGCAGCCCATTGTACACATCACACTTAACCTTCAATGTTTGCTGGTTAATTTTCTCCAGAACTGCGAGGGTGTTGCACTAACATTTTAAACTCTCTGAATGACAGCTACATACTGAGGACAGACCTGAGGGTTTTGAAATGACTTTGGTTATGCATGCACGTGTTACTTATATTGTCTATTCACAAAAGAAAATAGATATGCATACGTATGAGTACAGCTGAGTGACAACTATAAGAACAGATACCATTAGGGATGGGTATGAACTGACTCATGAATGTAAGTTCATGATGAATTTTGGCCAGTTTGTGGTTCATGAACCGAAGTTCACATACTGAAGGGCCACCATGAACTTCCATGAATTTTAAGATGGTTCATAGTGGTTCACAAAGAGCAAAAAGCAGGGGTTTAAATGGCTCTGAGCCATTTAAACTCCTGTTTTCTGCTCTTCACAAAAAACAGCTGAGTGGCAGTGGGTAGAAAGGGGGGGTTAAATGGCTCTGAGCTATGAACCAGTTCAGTTTGCAAACCAACCTCCCAATTTGTATCAGTTTGTGGTTTGGCCATGATCCATGAACCTAAAAAGTGTGGTTCATGCCCATCCCTACATACCATTAGGTAAAGGTAAATACATTAAATGGCTCTGAGCCATTTAAAGCCCTGCCTTCTGCTCACTGTGGCTTTTTGAGGGGAAACCCTGCTTTCTGCTCCCTACCGCTTTTCATGGGGAACAGGGCCATATTAACCCATGGCCAGGCCCCTAGGCTACCAGGTTATTTCGAGGCCCCTCCAGCACTTCAATCTTTCACCCCATTACAAATGACAACCTGACCTTGGTACAGTAGGTACTAGACTGCAGTACATACCCCTATATCCATTTTGCAGGTCTCCAGAATAATTCTATTTACAATTTTTTATATATATTTGTATTGTGCAAGTATATTGATGGGCCCCTAGTCCCAGTGGGGCCCCTAGGTTTCAGCCTACACAGCCATATAGATAATACAGCCCAGATGGGGAGAATCCCTGCTTTGTGCTTTCCAAAAAAAGCAGCAGGGAGCAGAAAGCAGGGGTCATGAACCGCTATGAACCAGTTCAGTTTGCAAACCAACCTCCCAATTTGTATCAGTTTGTGGTTTGGCCATGATCCATGAACCAAAATGAACCTAAAAATGTGGTTCATGCCCATCCCTACATACCATTAGGTAAAGGTAAATACATTCTAAAATCACAAGTATTTTAGCATCATGATCTTTTTAGTCAATTAAAAATGTTCATGTTGTGTGGTCTCCTGTTCTACTTCAGCCCTCTTACATTTCTGGAACAAGCCTGTCACCCCATTTAAGAAAGTTGCATCACCTGGACATTCAATGTTTGGCTTCCTGAACTAAAAAATGGTACTACAGTTGTTTTTGACATAAAGCCAGCAACAGACCCATGCAGAGGCTAGAATTCATAGTTCCTCCCATTGTAGATTTTGTCTTTTATTCTGTTCTTCACCATTTTCTATTGCCTGGATACTGCATTTAAGTTGATGAGAAGGATCAAGATGAAGCTGAATCCAGATGATAAGTGATGTTTGTTGGGAAAGTCGATGTACTGATTTGGGATTAAGAACATAAGAGAACCCAATGTTGGATCAGACCAATGGCCCATCCAGTCCAACACTCTGTCACACAGTGGCCAAAAATACCAGGTGCCATCAGGAGGTCCAGCTGTGGGGCCAGGACACTAGAAGCTCTCCCACTGTTGCCCCCCCCCCCCAGCACCAAGAATACAGAGCATCACTTGCCCCAGAATTCCTATCTATACCAGTGGCTAATGGCCACTGATGGATCTCTGCTCCATATGTTTATCTAATTACCTCTTGAAGCCGTCCAAGCTTGTAGCCACTACCACCTCCTGTGGCAGTGAATTCCTTGTGTTAATCACCCTTTGCGTGAAGAAGTACTTCTTTTTATCTGTTCTACCCGACAGCTCAGTAATTTCATTGGGTGCCCACAAATTCTTGTATTGTGAGAAAGGGAGAAAAGTACTTCTTTCTCTACCTGCTCTATCCCATGCATAAGCTTATAAACCTCAATCATGTCACCCCTCAGCCGTCATTTCTCCAAGCTACAGAGCCCCAAGCGCTTTAACCTTTCTTCATAGGGAAAGTGTTCCAACCCTTTTATCATTCTAGTTGCCCTTTTCTGAAGTTTTTCCAGTGCTATAATATCCTTTTTGATGTGTGGTGACCAGAACTGTACACAGTATTCCAAATGAGGTCGCACCATTGATATATACAGGGGCATTATGATACTGGCTGATTTGTTTTCAGTTCCCTTCCTAATAATCCCCAGCATGGCATTGGCCTTTTTTATTGCAGTTGCACACTG
>NW_015169174.1:2355283-2355450 GCF_001447785.1 Gekko japonicus
TGTGCTTTTTAACTGTATTATCGTGTTCTATCATAGGTTCCCAAACTTATTTGGCCTACCACCCCCTTTTCAGAAAAAAATTACTCAGCGCCCCCCTGGAAATCTACCTTCAAAAAATGGACAAAAAGATGGAGTGACAAATTTGCACCCAAGGCTCCTACCACCCA